>NW_004524580.1:5209713-5229871 GCF_000260255.1 Octodon degus
GTGCTGGCCCTGAAACGGGGGGTGGCTGTGCATGTCTATAATCCCAGCCCTGGGGAGGCTGAGATGGGAGGATTATTCCAAGCCCAGGGTCTTTTGAGACCCTGTATCAAAAGAATACAATACAACACATCCCCTTGATACTATTGCTGTTATTCAAGTATAAATAATGAGCACTCTACACTTTATAATTAATATTCAAATAAAAAATAGCTTGCAGTATATTCTATTTAATTTTCTCATTTTACCTGCACCAAGAAATTTTCTTTTGTCTGATAAAAACTGGATTTCACCAGTGCTCTAACATTACTCTTGGTGAAAATAGAAACGGTAGAATTGAAAAACAATAAAAAAAACACAAAAAGGTAAAATGAATTAAGTCACAACAAACCATTATACTTACTAAGTTTGTAGAATAAAGAAATATTTCCTAAGAATCTTTTTATAAACACAATTAACTTTATATTTTGGAAGATTAAAATGATGCGGAAATGTATAAGATGAAAATTAGAATTAATTACCAGAAAGATAGGTGAGAATTTTAACTCCCTTTTATGTTCTAATATTTAGATACCTTCTAAATCATGTAACTACACTTTTGTCATGTCTTTTCCCTTAATTTGGAGGGGTAAATCTAATGATAATCTGAAATGCTTGCCCTAAGAGGAAGTTTTCAAAGAAAATTATATTTGATATGTCTCCTGTATTGGCAAGGATATTAACAGAAAATCAGGTCACTCTGATGCCTCTTTGGTCTTGGAAAAACAGATTCAGGTACTGTACCTTCAGAGGTCAACATTCATGTTCATGTGGTTTATTTAAGTTCAAATCCTTGTCACAGAAAGGAAATAAAATGGCAGCAGGTGATTCCCAGTAAAAATCATAGATCTGTGTTTGATAACTGGGTTTCTAATTTTCTTATCATAAAAACATGGAAATCTAAACATTTCCAAGACTTGTTTGCCAGTGGAGAAGCTAATATTTAATTTTAGAGGTGTGTGAACTATCCAACAATTTAAAAAAAAAAAATTTGTGTGTGTTTGTTTAGGGTGTATGTGTGTGTGTGTGTGTGTCTACTGGGAGTGAACCCAGGGCCTTTCCACTGAGCTATCTCTTCAGCTCTTCTTTATTTTTCATTTTGAGACAAGATCTCCCTGAATTGCCCAGGTGGGCTTAAACTTGTGGTCCTACTGCCTCATCCTTCTGAACCTCTGGGGTTGCAGACATGTGCCACTTCACCGAGCAAAACTTAATCTTAAATTTAGCTATTTTGAAAAACAAGATGCAATATTATTATTATTAGCATAAATCCAGTGATGAAGGCTATTCATTGAAATAATTAAAATTCATTAATTCATGTTAATAGTCACTCAAATATTAATTTCTGACTTGTGATACTAATTAATGTTGTTCAACTAAGACAAAACTAACTTGCAAAATAGTTGACGAAGTCAGAGAGAGGTGGATCAAAATTCTCTTCTTTATGTTTTTTGATAGATCTGTTGAAAAGGTGGATTTGCCCTGGACTAGGAATGTGCTTAGTCACCCCACCCATGATTAGCTATGTGAGCCCAGGTACGGACACTGGCGTCTGGAAATAACCAACAACTTGTGACTACTATTGATCTAAATACATGAGATCTGAAAAGCAAAGATCGTGATAAGAACTGCACCATGAAACTGGCTTGGGAAAGATGGTGTATGATTTTGTTTTCTCATAGCTTTACACTGGACTTGACCTGCCTGGCCTGATATGAAACAAGGAAAAGTAACGGAAAACAGGATGAATGTATTAAGAGCAGCAGTTATTTTATGGGCATGGAAAACCTTGAAAAGTGGTGTTTATTGTTGCTCTTTATGCTGTTTATCCAACAGAGAAGATTATATGGTGTCATTTAAAACTTATTCATGGGCTGGTGAGATAGCTCAGCGGTCTAAAGCACCTGCTTAGGCAAGCGCAAGGACCGTGGTTCAGTCCCCAGCACCACATGCTGCACCAGCCCCACCCCCAGGGCAGGCTGAGCTGGCCACAATAAATAAATAAATGAATGAAAAAAACCCCTGTGCATGTCAGAGAACAGGGGGAAGTGTGTCCACCCTCACTGATTCTGGGTGAGCTGGCAAGCAGAGGTGATGCGGCCCCACAGAGTCGTGCCCCTCTCATACGGCCTTTGAAGGGCAAGCAGAGTAATAATCTGTAAAGTGATCAGTTCTGAGAAGTAAATACTATATAGGGATGTCATGCCCTGGTGACTTCCTGGGAACCACAGCAATGATGTCAGAGCCTCCCTTCTGAATCCTGGGTCAGTGTTTTTCAAGTACAGAGGCTTCTGAATATTTACCTAGGAGAAGCTACTACAGTCTGAAAATACTCCTTAATTTGGCTGTCAGTTTCAATTATCTGTTCTCATGGCCGATGCCCACTACACCTCCCCACTGCTATGTTGTAAAATCTTTGAGTTACGATTATTAGTAGTATTTGTTGTTGTTGTTGTTATTTTGTTTTTACGATTTCTGCCCTTTTGGATGCCAGTATTTCCTTTAAATGTCCTCATTCTTTTCTGGTTGCTTGGGAGCCAGGGGGCATCCTGGTCCTTGTCTGATCTGTTGATGTTGTGGTTATTTGCTGACCTTCACGCCTCGACTTCTGTGAACAGCCCTCGTCAGGGTCCACCCTAGCATGTGCTGTCCTGCTGCGTCCCCACTCGCCTGCTGTCCATCGAGGTGCTGGGCAGCTTTGCAGCCAGGAATGGGGCGCCACTAAGACTTTGGTTTTCAGGGCACTGGGCCAGCTTGGGCCTCTGTCCAGTGTTGATTGTCCTCTGGCCACCATGGCCAGTGCTGCGCCCTGAAACTCTCTTCCTTCCATGTGACTTTCTTTTGGGACTAATGGCTGATAGATGTTCACGTTTAATGATTCAATCCAAGGTCTTATCATACTTCCTTTTCTAGAAGAGCAAACAATGCTTTAAAGCTATTTGTACTAATTTTCTTTGAATAAAAGTGAAAGTATACTTTGAAATCTATTTTAATTATGTAAGCAATTTAATAATATTAAATTTTTAGATAATAGAAAAAAATACCTATAATTGAATCACTTTCTTAAATAAATATACTACTGTGTATTTGTTTATACGACTTTTGTATGTGCAACTTATGATTGTTTATATTCTACCTTTATTTTGCATGCTGTTTTTCATTTAATTTTATTTATTTTTATGTTTTTTGGTGGAACCGGGGATGGAACTCAGGCCCTTGTGCTTGCCAAGCAAGCACTTATGCTACTGAACTATCTCCCCAGCCCTTAAATTTATTTATTTATTTAATTTAATTTTTTTAAGAGATGGTCTACAGGGTGTTCAAGGTCTCACTACTAGATCAGACTAGTAGTGCTCCATCTGTTTACAGCCTCCCAAGTGCTGGGATTACAGGCGTGTGCTACCACACCCAGTCTTAATCACTGTCTCAGTTCTCCCCGGGGGCGGAACTGGCATGGGAGGCCCAGAGATTCAACCACCAGCCCCTGCACCTGCTTGCAGGTGTTTTAATCTGCTGAGCAATTCGGCCAGTCTGACTTTTTTCATTTTATTATGCAAGTATCATAATTTTATTTTTCCTGACTACTTAATATTTCTTAGAATGCATGCTGTATAGTACTTAAACAATAATTTTCCTCTCACTTGGTATTTCTTATTGTTCCTAATTTTGAATACTATGATTAATAGAAGATGTTTTATTGGCACATGACTGCATATAAAAGATACTAAAGTAGGATGCTGAAGAAGTGCATGTTAAATTAAAGTTAATCTAAGCTATAAAAATTACATTTGTCATTCTTTGATTCTATCAGCTAGATTATGATCCTTGAGAACTCTGAATTTTGAGTGTCATTGCTCACATACACATTTAGGAATGATAGATCTAATATAGAAGAGAGGTAATAATGGATTCAGAAACTGATTATATTCCTTTTTTTTAAAGACTGTCTTTACTGAAAATTGAAACTATAATTTCCATTAAAACAATGTCCTACATTGTAAAATAATCTACCTAAACTTGCATTACTTTGATGGATCTATAAAGTACGACTATTGTTGTAAGAACTACTGTGTTCACCTCAAACGGATCTTGCAACGAACAAATTAGATATGCCATTTGTAAACTGTCAAGCAAAATTAGGATATTAGATATAATTGATAATTATTCCTGCCTGCATTGTTGTTTATAAAGAATAAAAAGTTTTCTCAAGTTCAAAGGATGTAGACAGTAACAGGTTGACCAATGCATATCCACACTCTGACCCTGGATCAGCACTAAGAAATTGAAAGGAACTACAGAGGTCCGATTTACAGCTTGAGAACAGAAGAGATGGTTTCTGGTGATAAAGAGCTTGTAATAAGTGTTCAGAGGATGCTGTTAAATGAATTTAATGAAAAGATGAACTAGGAATGAAGATAAGTTCTTCAGTGAAAATTGTGAGTATCGGGCAATGACCCTGTGCCAGGCAATAACATCACTGGTGATGGACTTGGACCCTGCAGAGTTCAAAATTGAATTCACATGCATGGAAGAGCTCTGAGAAGGGTGTCTGTAATTTAAATTAACACCAGCTTTCAGTAACAAATTTCTGTATTTTGGTCTTTCTGCACAGTAGACATCAATTTCCACGTATACAGTCCAAGATCCTTTCTGGTTGCTGGTTGTGGAATAGAAATGATTTGTTTGATAAAACTCACTCAAGAGCTCAGAGTGAGGAAAGCATGCATCGCTGTCCTGTGTCTTCCTTCTTCAGCCTAACTACACACTTGGAATTGGCCTATGGCAAAAGGCTAAATGATAGGAATGGGGTGTTTTTCTAGGCGAGTCTTAGAAGAAGTACAGATTACTTGAGCTCCTAGTCCACTGGTAAGAACGAGTCCACAGTTTTTCAACAAATACGTGGAGAGAAGAGAGAAAAGTAGCTTCTGAACAAGAAATTTCGTGCTGAAGGTCACTTGATGTTCCGGAAAGTGGAGAACCAATTTTGCTGACTAGAAGCTACAGTGCTAACAGGGTTTTTGACAAGGAGTCGCTGCAAGAGGATTATATTCCTCAGGCTGCTGGAGCTTCACCCTTCTTTGGCTCCTCAACTCTTCATAAAACAGTAAGAAATTGTTATACTCTCGTCGATTTTCAAAATGTATAGCTGAAGTGTAAATTCCTTGGACTATGTTAAATAACACATACATGATTGATGGAGAAAGAATCTAGGTAATTTTAGGATGTGACAGTAAGTTATTTTTTGCGTCATGAGTGGAATAAAAAATAATCTCAACATTGCCATATATTTATATATCAATAACCTCGCATAATAATTAATCACTGTGATTTCAGGAGAATATGTTTTCCTATACGTGTTTCTGAGGCAAGCATGCAGGAGAGTGTGTTCTAATATGTGATTCTTAGGTATTGCCTCCTGTTACTCACATTAATGATGCCTTACGTTCCGCAACGTTCTCTGCTTTTGCAGATGTTCTGTGTAATAGTGACTCCTCACAGAAATCCTTTGAGTGAGGCAGGGTCGATAAGGGCGTGACCCGTGCACTACAGAGAAGGAAAAAGAAGGCCAAATAGCGAGAGCTGAGGCGGGGAGAGGAGCCCAGCACGTCTGATGATCTGCCCCGCGTTTCCACTTCTTAAACCCTTCCAAATCCTATTTGGGTGGGAGGGGAGTGAGAGACAGGAGAACGTGATGGGTAAGACGCCGGGGAAAACGTGTGGTGGGGTCAGCTTCCAGGCTTAGCAAGAATATTTTCTTCTTGAGTCCTCCGTGTCGAGTGACTGTTTTAGACTGTTTCACTATGTCTTAAGGAAAAATATCAGTGACAGGAGTATGTTCATAAGGAAACCGACGCTTTAAAATTTGGTGTGGAGGCTCGAACCATTCGCCAGTTTGGAATCTTTGATTGTATTGATTATTTTATGTTTGAATATGAATGTGGCATGAAATCATAAAATGAATGTTCTGTCTTTTCTGGGGAGTTTTCCTTCATTTTTATTTTTATTTTCCATTTTACTTAACAAGGTCCAGTAATTTATAAGAAACTCAGAATACCTGTGGCACATTTAAAAATGAAAGAATTTTCAGATGACGCTTGGAGACCTTTAAGGTGCCTATGAATCTGAGGACTTCTGAGGTCTCGAGATTCTTTTATGCTCCTGTGGTTGTCACGTTCTTGGAGCAGTCTTGCTTTGCAATCTGGCAGAACTGCAAGGTAGCAGCCTCCGCGTGCGGACCGGCTTGCACTCACGTGGATCTAGCCCCTCCCCGTGGTGACTTGGAGGAACAGCAAGTCACTGGAGAGAAACCTCCCACAGAACGCTGATATGTCATTATGTAGGATTGTCATAAAAATGAGATCTTCAAGGTGCCCTTGGCAACGAGTAAACTGGGGAGCAGAGCTCGCCACGTGTTGTCCATTTACACATATATTTTTATTACAGTTACTGTGCATTTTAAAATGTCACGTAATTATGAAAATAGGATGTACTCTAATAGGGATTAAAATCTTCCTAATACTCCTATTTTTGCTTGAATTTCCTCATGCAAAAAAAGAAAGAAAAATGGCAAGAAAATGAATATTTAAAATCTTTTGTCCCAGGGCCAGGGACGTAACTCAGTAGAATAAGCGCCTGTCTGGCAAGCACAGGGTCCTGAGTTCAATCCCTGGTACCGAAAATTAAAATTAAATTAAATTAAATATAAAATAAAATCTTTTGTTCCAGAAATTTCATTATTGTAGCCAATCATCAATTGATCCCTACAAGATTCTGACGTTTCCTGGGGCTCATTCTTTCTGTTATTTTCCACTGTGGCTTTTAACAGGAAGGAGGGTGTTCTCTGAAGTGACCAGCCTCCATGTTTTTAGTCTAAATGTAACCTGTCCCTTGGCCATGACAGGCAGGCAGGTAGGCAGGCAGACAGACAAATAATCTCTATATTAAGACAAGTTTCAGATAGATATTTTCCATGGTCTCTCACAACTTAAAGGATTTACAACATAGACATGAATGTCTTATAAAGAATGTTTAAAAAAACTTTATTTTTTCCACAATTTTATTGAGAAATAAATAACAATGAGACAGTTTAAAATCAAATTGGTAGGGCAGTTCCAATACTTAACACATTGTATACTGCCTTTCTAGTGGTTATATGTTGTACAAGATACAGACATAATATTCTATTTACAAAAACTATTACAACAAATCCCTCTATTCCTTGAATTAAGAGAATGTAGCTATACATCTATCCTAACCATTTTGAATACACAGATACAAAATGATCATTCATCTATAGCCCCCTTTTTTGGTTTAGTTCCATCATTTAAATATTATAGGTGTATGAACTCAGCAAAATGTTCCAAAGTAGTCCAGTAGTCCATGATAGTATTGGGTCTTCCACTTGCCTGGCAATGTCAGAAGTTGTTCATGTGAGTGCCCTACAGCTCAACATAACAGCATGGCTTTACTTCTTATACTTCGTTTTTATACTTTTCTGCTGGATGGTTGAGACCAAAATAAAGCAAGACCTATGTAACAAGAATTATAGCTTTTGGATCTGATAAGTTCAGTCAAATGCCCTCAGGATTTATCCTGAGATCCTGTACCTCAGATTGCAGACCCTTTGTCAGTGTCAGCCATGTGGATGAATCACCGCCATTGCTTGGCCAATTTGCTCTTTGAATGCCTGAGAAAATGTTTTCTCTCCATGTGACTCTCCTTAGGCACACTATATCATCATTTACTTTTTTTTATCAATGTCTTCTTTAGAAACAGTTATTAATTCTTCTACTGCAGAGTTTTTTTCAGATTGGGTTTCCTCTATATGTTTCTGTATTTCAGCCTTTACTTCAGATGGTATGAATTCAAACATTTCTCTTTTTATATCAGAAAGTAATTCTGCTCTGATTTCCTCTCTACCTTTCTGCTGTTATTTCTTTACTTGCGACTCTGTTAATGCATACATTTCAGCTGAGCTAGTGTCTTCTGCACTTGTTCTGGGAGGGCATTGAGTTTCCCCCATATGTTTCTGTGTTAGATTCTTTACTTCAGAGTCTATGAATTCAGATATTTCTTTTCATTTTAGGAATTAATTCTGCTCTGAGTTCCTCTATAACTTCCTGCTGGTTGTTTCTTTACTTTGAACGCTATTAATTCATACATTTCTGCTGAGCTAGTGTCCTCTTCTCTTGTTATGGGTGGGATCGAGGCCTGAGATTGAATTTTGCTCCTTGTCTTTATCATTTCATATAACACTGACCTCTGACCTTTGGTGTAGTTATAACCTTAGTACCTATTGAAATTTGGGTGCAGATCAGTTAAGTTTGAGTTTATCCATTTATCCCTGGCCTGGTTCTAGCTGTTTTATACAGCTCCTTTCAGCGGCAGCCCTTGGAAGTGAACCTGTTGTGCCCCTCTGTTGGTTGCTTGTGATCTCATTTGTGGAGTTCTGATCATTTTGGTCCCTCTCTTGAACATCTTTCAGTAGCCTGTGTAGGATTGGCTATGTCATCATGAAATTCTTTAGCTGTTCTTTGTCATGAAAGTATTTCACTTCTCCATCAAACTTGAAAGAGAGTTTTGCAGGGTATAGTATTCTGGGCTGGAATTTGTTTTCATAGAGGACTTGAAGTACTCTGCTCCATGCTCAAGTCAACAACTTCTGACATTGCCAGTGCTGCCGATAACCCACTACTATTATGGACTATTGGACTATATTGGACTATTTTGCTGAATTCATGCCCCTACAGTATTTAAATGGCAATGGAATACCCATCTCTGAGAAAACTAAACAAAAAAAAATGTGATACAAATGAAGGACCATGTTGCATATGTATATACAAAATAGGATAGATACACAGTTACTTTCTGTTATTTCAATAAAAAGAATAATTTGTACTAATAATGTCTAGACAGGATATCATGTACTATGCATCTTGTGCTAGGAAAAATCACTAAGAAGACAACAATATGCAATGTATTAACTATTAGAACTGTCCTACAAATCAGTTTTGAAACTGTCTCATTGCTATTTGTTTCTCAGTAAAATTCTTTATAAATAAAGAATAAAAAAGGAAAAAAAAAAAGAAAGAAGGTTTACAATCGGCAGGTATGAACTTGTGCTTTTCTTTATGAGGAGAGGTTTAGGAAGGAAGGGAAAATGTTAGGTAAGCCATGAGTCTTTTGATACTGTTTAATACATTGAAAAAAAATTAAATTATATAAATTTAATTTTTAAAAAAGTTTAATGAGTTTTACACTGAAAAACAGTTTAAATTTAAAATTCGGTCTCCTTTACTGTAAACAACATTCTTCCATTTCAGTGGTTCTCAAACAAAAACACACATCAGAGTCGTCTGGAGGCGCTGCTACTGCTTGGTCAGCTGGCCCCATCCGACCTGGTCTGTTGAGTCAGTAGATAAGGTGGGGCCTGGGAATTTGTGTCTCTAAGCATTCTTCGGTGACTCTAACGGTGTGGGCCTAACGACCACCCTCTGAGTAATGCTTGCTTGTGGTAAATGTTTCTATCAATCATGTCTTCACTGATGATTTTTGGAATGTATGTGGAAATGTCTAGGTCAAAGCCCTAGAAACTCTAAACTAAGACACGTGAGCTTATTCTTTTTTCATTTGAATATCTATGCATTATTCTCTCTCACATATTTTGTAACATGACAATTTGTCATGGAAAGATAGTTTCCTGACTTTATTTCGCATTTGTTCGTATTATTTATATAAATGCCTCAGATTAAGACAAAAGGATAAAGACTCTTAACTACTTTTGCTTTATTTTCCTAAAAGAAGATGAAAACTAAAAGTTAATAAAAGTTCAAAAAATATTATTTGATCTAGTTTAATAAACAGATTTGAGCTCATGTTGTCACGTTACTAGTCTTCGTAAGCTGTTGAGATGGATTTCCCCCCAGAGCTCTGTAAGTGCCAGATGTTGTTACAATCAAACAAAGGAGCCTCTCCCTCATTGGAAATGGATGTCAGATGCAAGGGGAGTAGTTGGAGCATGTGGGATCTAGGAAGCCTTACAAACAAGATACTTACTTTACTGTGGGCTCCGACTTCAAATTCTGAACCATGAAATCTGACTTCCATGCATTGCCTACCATTGTGTCATTGAGAAATACTTCACCGCTATGTTTTAGTATCTTTAAAATGGGGTGTCTCTTTCCTCTTAAGATGTTTTGAGGAATGAATGAGTTAAATGACAAAATGCTTAAAACTGTGTCTTAATCTCCACACTCTCATTAGTAGATGCTGCATCCGAGTGAAAAAAATGCTATGCAGCCCCTTCTTGTCATGCCAGCAGCCGTGGAGATGCAATGAAAGTGAATGAAATTCAAATGACTACCAGAATTGTGCATATGATTATAATATCCAACTTCTTTTGCAAGAAGTTTAAAATGTCGTGTTCTTTATAGGATGAAAGATCATTAATCAGACCCTATGCATTGAAGACAGGGTAGATGTTCTTCATTATGGATCTGATTTCTGCCCAATGGGGTGACTGATGGTGCACAAGGACTGGGAGTTGCCCAGGGTGATTATGACTCTTCGAGTTCAGGGAGGCAGTGCTGACTCAGGTGCCAAAGTGTTCAGTACATTAGCCATAGAAGGATAAGAGAGCAGCACGCGTGGCTTGAAAGGAATGCTGAGTCATTTCAAGAATATTGGGGGGGGCGGGGAGATAGCTCAGTAGAATAAGCTCTTGCCTAGCAAGCACAAGGTCTGGAGTTCAATCCCTGGTACTGCATTAAAAAAAAAAAATAGGGTGAAATGGACAAAGGACATAGAGGAGATACCACAAGATGAGAGGCTGTAGAAAATGATAATCATTTCAGAGACCACACTGGAGGTTTGAAGATCGTCTGGCATGGATCATGCCCTTCTCTCTTCCTCCTTCTGGACATGTTATAGGCCTTATCCTTTTTCAATGTGAATGCAGTGTCAGCTAAGCACAGTGGTGCTCACTGGTAACAATAAATGCTCACGGGTTTGATTTCATCATAAGGAATACCATTTGTGTCTTACCTCAGTGATTTTTCTCTAGAAGCAAACTGCAAGTACCACGTTCAGAACATGCTACAGTTAGCATGGCACGTTCTATCCCCCCTGCTTATCATATTAGTTTACACTGATTTCGGTTTTCGATTCAACTAAAATTATTTTGACCCCAATATGAAAATGTAAGGTTGTTACTAGATACCAAGCTGATGTATTGTAGCTACAAATGGAAAAGAAAAATTCAGCAGTAAGTAAAAATATCAATAATTTTACTCCAGTAAAACCTGAAATTTAAGAGGTATATTTGAGTACTAACTGTACCAAGAAACTAGGGCTGGCCAGATAGCTCAGTGGATTAAAGCCTCTGCTTAGGCAGATGCAGTGACTGAGGTCTGATCCCCATTGTGCAGTGTCGGCCTCACCCTCAAAGCACTCTGAGATGGCAATGGAGACTGGGTATGGTGGCACACACCTTTAATCCCAGCGCTTGGGAGGCCGAAAACAAGAGAATCACTCTGGGTCTGATCGGTGTAGTGGGACCCTGTAGACCCTGTACTAAATGCAAAAAAAAAAAAAAAAAAAAAGAATTTAGGCTTAAGCCTTTCAGAGAGGAAATGACTCTCAAAGTACTTAAAAAGCAAAATGCCCTAGTAGTAGAAAGTAGTATTTACGCATGGACATGTAGTTTATTCATTTTTATGGCTGATGCACTCTCAGGTAGAAGATAATGTAACTTGTCTATGAGGCATGTGCTGAATTATAATACACTGATAGTTATGAAGCTTGATTCTTGGCAAGGAAAATTTTACCTCTTTAAATAAAAGAAAATATATAAATTTTCTTTTAACCTAAAAATGAAGACATGTTAGAATTTTCTTGTGTTTGTATGTTAAATTCACAATATTGTACAACTTTTATTTATAGGCTACATATTCTATATGAACTGTTAGGTATATGATTACAAAATATGTATCAAGTCAGGCTCTTTTTTACATAATTTTATTTTGTTTTGAAGAGCAAAAACAAAAGCAAGGACAAAACTCAGAAACAGGGTAACATATAACAATACATATGTTACAGATTTTCAAAGCAAAAATAGTTGATTAACAGTGGTTGACATGTTACCTATTTTTCAAGTCAGGCTCTTTTAACTGTCTGATAAATGGAAAACATTATATCTAGCTAACTCAAGCTACAAATTTGGATTTCTCCTCCCTTCACAAATCACATCTGTTTTGCTTCCAAGCTCAGCTCATATTATTTTTTAAATATCTTTTATATCATCTTTATCCTTAATCTGGAAACTTTTAATAGCTTTATTTTTTAAAATGTGTTTAGTACAGGGTCTACAGGGTCTACAGGGTCTAAAGGATCTTATTGCACAGATCGGACTTGTAGTGATCTTTCTGTTTTCAGCCTCCCAAGCACTGGGATTACAGGTTCGCACCACCACTCCTAGTCTCAATCTCTGGCTCAGCACGCCCTGGGGGGTGGGGCTAGTACAGCACATTGGGGACTGTACCCCAGCCACTGTGCTCTGCCTAAGCAGAGGAACTTTAGTCCAATGAACTATATATGTAACAGGGCGTAATAGCTTTAGTTTTAAAAGAATAATTTAAAATGTTTTCATGCAAGAAACATGAAACAGTGTCAGACACTTTACAGATAAACAAGAGCAATCCTGTTTTCTGCCACTTCTCCTCTTCAGTGGAATAAAACAGTGCCACCCATTCAATAGTGTCCTATAGGAATTATACCGATATTTCCAAATATAATTCTGTAATGTCTTACTTTATCAATTTTATAGACCATCTGTTGAAATTTTATGTATATGAACATTTAGACCCTTCATACTTTTTTCTCTCTGTCTAACCCTGATAGACTACCAATATAGTCAATTAAATCCATATTGTTTTCATTCCTGCCATGTAGTTATTATGAATTGAAGATATTTATAGTTAGTCCAAATTCTGTTATGTGAAATAGAGGCTTTCTTGAACAAAATTTGTTATGTTTTTTTTCTGTAGAACTAGTATCTTTTGCCTCGTATTTTTATGAGGTAATTTATTTAGAATCTATGGCTAAGCTTTTCCAGTTTCCAACAGCTCTGTAAAATATAGCCCAATAAAAATTTCTTTGTTATTGAGACTTTCAGGCTATTTTCAGAGCTAGAATTTCCCTGGCATCAGCAGTTCTGAGGTAAAATACATAAAATGATTGTCCTTTAGTTCTGCAGAGTAACAGGTGGGTTTGGGCTTGCTTTTGCTGTCAACTTGAGAATTGTTTCTCCCTTTGTCTTTAATGTGGTAATTTGTGTGTCACACTCTAATATTTTTTATTTATTATAGCTTCCTAACAAGGGGTATATTGGAAATAAGTTTTTATTTTAAATATTTTATATGAATTATCTTTCCTTTACTATCTACCCATTTTTTATTTTATAAAGAGTACAGAATAATATTAAAACAGATAAATGACAAGGATACAGAATTTCACTTAACAAAATAATATGAATTTCACAGTATTTGTTGTAATGCATAGTGTTATCTTCCAACCAGTTATTCATATTCCTAGATATAGGCATGCAAAATTGGAAGAAGAGAGGAAAAATGAAAGAAATGTATAAGAGATTAAGAGGAAAAAAAGAGGATAAACAAATTAAGCATTATCTGCTTCTTTCCATAGACCAGCAGAAATGCACAGTACAGGTGTCCAAACCATCCTACTCACTTACATAGATAAATCTCTTCCCCCACTCCCTCTCCTGTCCTTCTCCTCAACTCAGTAACTCTATCCTTTTGCATAAGTTCATTTCCTTTTCTCAGTATCTATTGTACCCTTCAGATTCCATTTTTCTCTTTCAGTTCTCAAACTAAGGAGACAGCACAATATTTGACAATGTGTATCTGGTTTATTTCACTTAAGAGTATGGTGTCTATTGCATCAATTTACCAACAAAAGACTCAAATTTATCCTGTATTATAACTAATTAATATTCAATTGTGTAAAAATACCATATTGTCTTTATCCATTGTTCAGCTGATGGACATCTGGGTTGTTTCCAGGATCAAGCTATGACAAGTTGCACTGCTCTAAACATGGGTGCACACATATGGCTATGGTATGAGGTTTTCAGTTCTTCTGGAAAACTAGCCAGGAGGGGAATAGTTGGCTTGAATGGGATCTCAATCTCAGCTTTTAAGGAATCTCTACACTGGTTTCCATAGTGGTTGTACCAGTCTGCACTGCCACCAACAGGGGAGAAGGGTTCCTTTTTCCCCCACAGTCCTTCCACCATTTGGTATTGAGAGTTTGTCTAGGTGTAAACTTTGATATTGAAAGTCAGTCTTTCAGATATTCATAGAGCTTCTCCATATCTTCTAGCTGAAAGCTGCAGGAAAGGCTTTCGGTTCTTTGTGGCCTACCATCTTGGAATATTCAGTATTCACCTTACCCTTGATTATATTTATCAATATTTATCTCCTTAACTCTACTGAATGTTTTGATAATTTTATATCTTTTCCTTTTTTGTAATGTACATTTCTTTGACATTTGACCTGTTGAATCCATTCTCTGTTCTACTCGTGCTTTTTTTTTTCTTAGAGTCTGACAGTTTATATTTTGATATACTTTTCCTTAAACTTTCTCAATTTAATGTTCCAATCTCTTAAGCTCAAAAATTTTAACTATAAGTTTTTCTTCAATTTCTAATAATTCTGCTTATTCTGTGGCTCTCTAAAAATGTGTGTATGTGTGTACCTGCGCATATATTATTCTTTTCTTTTCGTGAATATAGTATCACGGTGTTAGCTTAGATTATTAATTATAATTTCCTTTAAAATTTCTATAGACTTTGTATTTGTGTCAAATTTATGCTGACTTCTTTGTGCATATTTTGGTATTTTTCATAGAATTTCATCAAATGTTTGTGTATCGTGTATGAGGCAATAAAAAGCCACTTGGAAGTTATTTGCATGTGAATGTGTAGGCACAGAATTCTTAGAGTTCTCTGTTACACTTTAGCCACCCGCTGGCCAGATGGTTAATTTATTTACATGAAATGTCAACATCCACTGATCTTAAGAATGATCATTGTTGTCAAAGATGAATTTTCCAGTGGTCTAGAAGAGTTCTACATTCCTGAGTGATAAAATCCATAGAGGGGGACCTAGTTACCAGGGTTTCAGCAGTGCTCTGTATAACTTTATATAATTCTTCTAATTTAATCCTAAAGCCTTCAACCTTTTGATTATCTGGTGACCATAAGTCTGGACTTGTCCCTAGACTAATAATGGTAAACCCTTTAGAGCTTGCAATTATAACAAACATCCAGCTGCAGCACACATACCCTAGGTTTGCCACCACTGCCCTAAACTTTCCATTTCCTGGCTCTTGATTGGGTGAAAGATAGGAAGGTAAACAAGTAACTCTTGAAACTGGGTCAGGGCCGGGGAGATGGCTCAGTAGAAAAAGTGCTTCCCTGGCACTCACAAGGGTTTGAGTTCAATCCCGGTTCTGCAAAAAAAAAAAAAAAAAAAGAAAGGAACTAGGTCATATGCTCTGCCATTTGATCTGATGCTTTCCCTTCTGGAACATTCCGGTTTTGGTGGGTAAACCTGTTTCCATTGCTCTAACATCTCTCTTTGCAGTTTCCTGTTGGTTGATCTTCTTCTATACCTCTTTGCTAAATTACGTGTGTGTCTTTTCATCTGTCTTCAATATCTGTGTATTATTGGCATGAAAGATAGAGTGTGAGTTTGTTCTTGCTATCCTGAGGGTAATTTTCTAACAGACATAGTATTTAAAAAGCATGTATTTCACCATTTACAATATGCAGCATGCATTTAGATGACTCCTAAGTAGTCTCCAGTTTTGTGTCTTTCTTTTAACTGTTCTTCATAAGTGCATCTGTGTTAGGGCTGTCATTTTTATGTCTTCTACATAAGTTAACTTTCCCTTAAAATCTGAAATACAACCTTCTTAACTTCACATAGGATTTTCCTTTGCCTGACCTCTACTAGACTCCAATCCTTTATTTTCTAATATTTTCATGTTCTTATCCTCATGTCCTAGCATAAAAGAATTATTCATGACTCTCTCAATGCATGGGCTGTTGTCTGCCTCTGTTGCTTGTATCATACAATGCCCTCTCTTCTGCTGTCACAGCTCATCCTTTCCTGTGCCACTCCTACATTTCCATTTCTTTTTCTGCAGACTTCATATTTGTAGGGTGGTGAATTTTTTTTTTTTTTTACCATTTTTCTTTAAACCAATTTTCTATTTGAAATGTAATAAATTGGCTTTATAAGTAAACTTTTATTTCACCGAAGTTAAGTGGGAGCTATTATGGGACATTTGAGTGGTCAGGCAAATTACTCGATCAGAGATGCATTTAAAAGTAATCACTAGTGCACAGAACAGTTCCACGCACAGGCTGCCAGCAGTCAGACCATTTTCTGGGCTTTTAGAGTGATATGAGAGAGGAACAATGAGATCTGGAACTAGGGCAATTATAACATCAATGGAGCATAAGGGTCAAGAGGTATTAAGTAGATATATTGGTAGAAATTGGGTATGAAAAATAAAGAAGTGAATAGCTAATTTTGGGTTGTAATAAGCAAAATGCAAAATGCAAAAGCAAAAAGTTATTTTCTAAAAGATTTATTTAGCTTATAATTTACCATTTATTTAGCTCATAGCTCAGAGTTACAGTGTCAGTCCGTACAGCAAGGAGCCAGCCCTGACAATGACACACCTCGTTGTCACCTAATGGCAGAAAGGTAGGTGGGAGTGTGTGTGTGAGGGAGAGACCACAGTGTTGGACAGAAAGCCAGAGAGCCTGGAGAGTAGCCAAGCTTGCTCTTTTATTTCCTTTCACAAGAGCTTATTCAAGAGTCTCAGCAGAGCAATGTTAATCCTTTCCAAGAATACACCTACAGGATTGAATGACTGCCCACTAGCGCCTCCTCTTTGGGAACTTCTACTTTTGCATAAGCACAAGTAGAGAACGAAGCCTCCAGTTGGTGAATTCCTGAGGACAAGCTGCATCCAGACCACAGCAGTCAAAAACAATTAAGGGACTGGACTGCGTAGATCTCTTTTACCTATCAGTTCTGTGATAGCTACTGAAGATCCAGTCTGTAATCTCTTTTCTAAAATGACTAAAGACAGCATGAACTATACACTGATTTTCCAGCTTCTTGTCTCTCTGTTGCTGCAACTCTTGAACTTTATTTTGTGTCATAAGATTTGATTGAGCCAGTTATAGGGGTACCTGCCTGGAATCCCAGCACTCAGGAGGCTGAGGCAGGAGGTTCACTGTGAGTTGAAGGTCAGGCCAGGCTATGTAGTGAGTTTGACACCAGCCTGACCTACATGTGGAGACCTTGTTTAATGGATAATAGACTTAAATGCAAATCCATTTTTATAAGGATATGTTGGTTCACTCCTCACTCCTCTCTTTCTGTGCAGTAAGAGAATATTTATTTCTCGTCATGCCAAATAATTCAGTCACTTCTAGTTTAAAACTCAGTATTTGAAAAAAAAATTTCATCCAGTTCTAGACTCCTTTCCTTCCTGGTATAGCTTTTCTCCCTGATATGATGCACTGGTGAGGGTTGATAAGCACAGTTATTATCAAGGCATCAGTGTAGGGACAGGAAGAAGAGGAGGTAGCCAGTTACATATGGGGTAGCTAAGGTGGCCAACGGTTATAGAAATGCTCCCCCCCCCCCGCTTATTTGAAAAACTTGACTTTTGTGACACCTTTGCAGGTGTAAAACAGTTATTTTTAGGGACCAGTTTGTGTGCATTTACTGTGTGCCCCATGACCCTTAGTTCACCCCAGAAACAAAGGCTAAAACCGTGACTAGCCTAGACCACACCAATCTGTGAAACAGTTATTTTTAGGGACAAGCTTACCATTGTAAGCCTGAGCAAAGCAAAGATACCAGGTGGAGAAGCTCACTGCGGTTTCTCTGTGCCTTGTGGCCTATCACATGGTGGCTTTGCTGCCACTTCTGTCATACTATAAGCAACTGTTTTGTTTTTGTTTTTGTTTTGTTTTTTATGTATTTGGTACAGGGTCTACAGGGTGTTCAGGGTCTCACTATGTAGATTGGACTCATAGTGATTCTTCTGTTTTTAGCCTCCCAAGTGCTGGGATTACAAGCATAAGCCACCACACCCAGTCTGAATTGCCAACTCAGCGCGCCCGGGGGTGGGAGATGGGGAGGTGCGGGAGTGGGGGTGGGGGTGGGGTTCGGCACAGAACACAGCGAATCCAATCCTGGCCGCTGCGCTCTGCCGAAGCAGGTGCTTTAGTCCGCTGAGGTGTCTAGCCGGGCCCTAAACTTCTGTTTTTCATAATTTTCATTTCTAATTTCTTCATTCTGCACTGGACCTGCCTTCTTGGTTCTCTGCAGGAGCCTTTGGCTTGGAGCCAGCCTTGCTAGAGTGAGAGCACAGAGTCGGGAAATGGGCATCAAGGCATGGGAGACCCTTAGCTCCCGAGACCCCGTCGCGAAACGGAGGTCAAGGCATGGGAGACCCTTAGCTCCCGAGACCCCGGCCGAGGCTGCAGCAGGGCGCCTTGTCCTGTGTTGCTCTTAAGAACTCTAGCACCACTGCTTTCTCCCAAACAGTTCTGTGAGGCTCTCAGAGGATTAAGGGAGAAAAGAGAAGAAAAGACAAACAGATACGTTCCTAGTCTGTTGGGGTATACCTTGTGCTGCGTTTCCCTTTTCAGACCCAAGTACTGTTATGAAACTCAAGCCACAAGAATGGCCTTTTAGTTTCTTTCTCGGACCTTTGTTTTGTTCCTTTTTTTTTTTTTTTTTTTCCTGATACTAGCTTTCCTCTTTGTGGGAAACCTACTAAGATCAGCAGTCATTTTTTTACCATTTACAGTTTCACTGTCTGTTTTTAGTCCTTTGCTGTTTTCCAAGATGTACAGGGCCAGGTATTGTCATTAAAATTCTAGGTTTTCCCATAGGGAGCCTTCACCTCACACCCGTTCAGATGGATAGTACACGAAATACAGCTAATAGGGTATTAGTGTCTTTGCATTGCTGAGACAAAATACTTATCACACACAGCTTAAAGGACAAAAAGCTTATTTGACTCATTGTATCAGAGGTTTCAGTCTATAGTCAGCTGGATCCCAGGCAGAAAATCATGGTAGAGGAACATGGAGAGTGAGCTGTTTAACTCAGGACAGTAACAAAGAGAGAGCAAGAGAGAAAACCAGAGAAAGAGAGGGGTTGGAGGATAACTCTTTCCAGGTCAAGATCCCTGGGGATCCTCCTCTTCCAATTGGATCTGATCTCCTAATCACACATTTAGCTACAAACTCACCAACGGACTAATCAATGATGAAGTTGGCATTCTCAGTACACGAGCTACTGGGAGACACATGTAAGCCGTAATAAGTACAGACAGTAGCAAAGAAGTAGAGACAAAGGAGCCCGTTGATACAGCGGATGGAAACTAGTGCAGCTGTTGTACAAAACTAAAGCTAGAGTTATTTTATGATCTATCAGTCGCACTTCTGGGATTTTACCCAAAAGATTTGAAATCAAATTTTGAAGGCACATATATGCTTCCATGTTCACTTACAATGTCCAAGATACTAAATCAGCCCAAGTGTTTTTCATCAGGTGAATTGATAAAGCCAATACACATAAGAAATATACATAAGTAAATACTACTTAGTCTTAAGAAATGATGTCATTTTCAACAATATGAATGGAACTGGAGAACATTACATGAAATAAAATCAGTTTGAGAGCTATGTACTTTATGATCTAGCTTATAAGTAGAAGCTAAATCAATTAAACTTACAGAAGCAGAAGAGTAGAATGGTAGATACCAGAGACAGTGGGGAAGTGAACTAGGAAGACAATGGTCAGAGAATAAAGCTCTAGCTAAGCAGGAAAAAATAAAGATGTTTTGCACACTTTAGTGATTAACATTACAAGTTTCCTTGGTACCCACAGTTATGTATAATGAAAATTTGTTGGCCATAGTTGACTATAAAAACAAATGCGTAAAGAATAATCACTGGTCTCTCTCTCTCTCTCTCTCTCTCTCTCTCTCTCTCTCTCTC
>NW_004524580.1:5230146-5233103 GCF_000260255.1 Octodon degus
AGAATAATCACTGGTGTCTCACGTGGCTTCTATCCTTTGTTGGTTAAGTTGTTTTTAGCTTTCAGAAAATCATCACAAGCTAAGGTTTACTCTGGAGAATCACAGTATGCTTTCTTCTAATGTTTTAGTGTTACACACTCACTGTACAGAATTAATGTCACATTATACATGTTGTCTGCCATGTCACCCTCGTGCTATAGAGACAATAAGCACTGTAAAATATTATAAGGACAAGTGACTGAACTAAAAGGTCATTGTAACTTAGAACAGTTTCTTTGACTAGTTAGGTTCATTACATTTGGATAGAGAGCTCAGATTCGTGGATTTGGCGATGATAATAGTTCATGGTAACTTTAATAACTTCATAATTAATGTAAATATTTTTTTCTATTAAAACAATTTACTAGTGATATTTACTATCTCACAAATGCACAATTAGCATCATGTTCAAAGTATAGTCAGTGTTCAGAAATATAATACTATTTAGAATTAATATCATTTCCATTTTATAGATGAGGAAATTGGGTTTGAGATTAAATACAACGTTCAATGTGTAGCCACCTGGATACTAAGTGGCAGAATAGAAACTTAATTAGACAGAATATCCCCCCCAAAATATAGACTGTTGTGTAATGGGTCCTAAAGTTAATAGTAATAAATATGAAATGCAAAATGTAGCATGCCACTTTTTATATCTGTCATTTTTAATTCTTGTGAAGCTAGTACTATACATGCAACTGTACTAGAATTTATAAGTAGCCTTCTCTTAAATGAACTGTTGCTAATTCCCCTCTAGTTTTTGAAATACAGCTATAAAATGGGATAACATTCATATTTAAAACAATACAGCTAATCAAAATCACTGGAGAAAACTGGCTTTTGATGTTTAGAGGTAAATCATGTTTGAAGCCTGGGCCAGAATCGTAATGGGGAGCATCCTCGATGACTCTTACAGAAATTACTCAACATGAAATTATGATTAATGATGATCAAAGATACAATTTTTTCACTAAGACTCTTATAATCAATTCCTTGCATCCCCCTGCTAAACATATAATCACACAATTTGTAGCCCATTCAATTAAATTAAAGAGGTTATCCATCTAGCAGTTTATCCAGGTCCCTTGAGCAGTGTGTTCATTTGTGTGCTGAATATCCCAAGTGTCATTGGGGCAGGTGTCACTTCAACCAGTCTATTCTTGTATTGAATAAATTTGATAAAATTGTTGCTTTTGTGTTTCCTGAAATAACTTATTAGAATTAATGAAAAATATATTCAATTTTTTGTCATCTTGCATTTAAATAATTGGACAGAAACATGGTTAAATGCTTTCAGTGTGTGTGTGTGTGTGTGTGTGTGTGTGTGTGTGTAAACATAAAATAAGGGCAACTTTGCATTTCAAAACCTGAATCAGTATGTAATGTCACCATTCTTTTGTGTCTATTTGAACAAAAGTTTCCCATCAGTTTCCCAAGGCTACTAATATCCTCCCTCTCCAAAGCATTACAGAAAGTTTATTGATGAATTTCAATTAAAATAATCTTTTAATTAGCTATTTACTTGGTACAAGTTCTCGCTACAGAGCTCAGTCTCATAGTGATCCTCCTGCTGAACCTCCCGAGAGCCTGGATTGCAGGCGTGCACCACCATGCCAGGTTTCCAGGCTGGCATGGTATGTGGTAGTAGGGATCAGAACTGGGTCCTTGTGCTTGCCAGGCAGGCACTTGAGCTATCTCTGCAGCCTATTGAGGAATTTAAAATGCTTGTACATAACATGTGTCTGTTGCTTGAATCCTGTCTCGTTAAAGCCCCACTTATTTTTGCTCTATTTTCTTCAGCTTGCACACACAAATTTAAGAAGACAGGAAAATATAGTTTTTACGCAGTATGTTCAGAATATAGAAAATTTCAAAAATGTCTGCACATTTGTTTTATGCTCTTATACCTAGATGGTGGCATACTCTTTGGGGATAATACTTTCCTTTGTCTTGTGACCTCGTGAAAAATCTTAGTTTTTATCTATAAAAGATATACATGTTGGAAGGATACATTTCAAAAAGTATATGGGGCTTATTTTGAGTAGAGATTTGCTTTCATTTCGCTTGTCAGTGATTTCTCTGGTTGTGACAGAAGTTTGAATTACAATGTGAGTAAAATTTCAGATCAGTGTGCAAGTGAGAGCCCTTCAGTGTGCAGTATTTCTCTGTAAGGAATCCCAGGCAGGCTAAACTGTATGTGAGTCAGGTTTTCCCAGTAAGATATTAAAGCCGACTAGGTAATTTCCCTCTGGTTTCTGACCTGAGTTCCAGGAAGGTTAACGTCTAAGGCATCATGGACCGGCAGCAGGGCATGCACTGCTTTCCTTATTGATATTTTCCATTCACTTTCTTATTTAAATAAATATTTTCCACAGTTTAATACCTTCATAAAAAAAAAACGTGCAAGACGGAGGCTGATGGTGTTAACAAACGTAACACCAGCCTAGCGGCCTTAAACTCACATAAACCCTGCTGAGCTAAAATGATAACCTGAATTATGTCCTTTGTAAATCAGAAGACAGAAGGAGAGATAAGACCATCAGAGGGAAATTGTATACTTACATTTTTTTTGTTTTTACCAATTTTTAAAACCTTTGTGAAACAATAATTTTACCATGTATTTATTGGAAAGTTTTACTAGCAAGATAAAACTGGGGTCGGCCATACTGATAACGGGGACAGGGACTTTGGTTCAGAACTAACTCTGACACGTACTTCACAGGTGCCACCTTAGATAGTCCTGGCACGATTGTGTAGTGTAAGTAGTATATTACAGATGAGGAGGGTTCTATTGGAAAGGTGAAATACATTACCGCATGTCCTAGGGACAGTATGTGGTTTGTTGGACCTTAAAGACAGATCTGATTTTAAAAAGTCTCTCTATCTCTCTGTCTCTCTGTCTCTCTGTCTCTGTCTCT
>NW_004524580.1:5233203-5259866 GCF_000260255.1 Octodon degus
CACACACACAAACACACACATGTGGCTCCTTTGAAGTCAAGCGATGAGAGAACACCATGCGCATATGGAAGGAGAGAGAAAGGCATAATTCAGATCTTTCTCAACTCAAATTTTCTGCCAGAAAGGCAAGCTATAGCTTTTGATATAGTTATTAATGAATGTCTTACATTTTTGCATGTTATAGTTTGTGTTTACTAAAGTTTATCCAATATCTTTTAACCAGGGGATTTAAAAAAAAAAAAACAAAAAAAAAACAAGGTTTGAACTCAGGCCCTTGTGCTTGCCAGGGAAGCGCTTATTCAACTGAGCCATCTCCCCTGCCCCTGGGGATAGATTTTTGTGTACAGTATTAAATCAAACCAGTAAAGTGAATATGTGTGACTGTCTTCTAGGTGTGCTGTTAAAATTTTTTATGTAAAGAATTTAAATTGCAGAATAAGACACACATTGTGAGCCAACCTTAGGTAAAAATTTCACAGTGTGTGTTTATGCATGATGAGGCGGTATGCTGAAGTGTGGGACAGGGAATGTAAGAATTATTTAAAGATTTGAAAAGCATGATAAGCCATACTTATAATCCCAGCACTCTGGATTATAAGGATCTGGAGCAGAAGGATCCCAAGTTCAAGTCCAGCCTAGGCCACATAGTGAATCAGCCAACCCTGCCTCAAAACAAAGATGTGGGGAGGGATTTATGGGTGTGAAGGTCCTATGTCCCATCCCCACATATCCAGTATAAAAAAAAAAAAAGAAAAGAAAAGAAAAAAGAAAGTCAGGAGATTCAAGTTCTAAAGCAACTTTATATTTTGTTTCTACCTGTATGATTTGCTTATTTTTTGCTAGAATGTATGCTTGCTTTATAAAATTGAAAGAAACTGTCTGTAATTCCCCTGGCTTTCATTACTCTTGACTATAAGATAACAACTTCGCTTTGCAGTGTCATTTGTCTCAATATTTGCCCTTTTGCCTCTGCTACTGATTTTAAACTAGTGTCCTGTGTTTATTTGTCTTTGCCCTCCCATGTGACAGACTCTCTGTGGACAAGCGCTTTCTTTGAATTAGACCTTGGAACATAATGAAGCCTGAACATCACGATGTTATGTTCCAAAGTCTAATTCTATTTAAGAGCACATGTTTAAATTTTTATTTTTATTAGTTCACATTTATAATGCATAACTATTACATGCATCATGGAGTGCTGTTGTGCCCCTTCCTTCCCTTTGTCCCCTTACCAATTTGCAAAAATGTGTCTCTCTGTTTCCTATCTTTAATTGTGTTCTTTGATGTATTTAAGCTTTGAATTTTTCATATAAGAGAACACATAGTTAAGATATTAAGATTTTGATTTATCTTTTGGTGTGACAGTTAAGCTATTTTGATATATTTCATCTTACATCATGGCCTCATTACACCCATTTTCTATTAATAACACAAAGGCGTCCTTCTTTAGAGCAGAATAGTATTCAATAGTGTACAGCCATCACTCTGTGTACATTTGGTATTCATTTCTGTTTTCTATTCTCATTAGAAATATTTCATTTTTTCCTACTCTATCATTTCATACTGTGCCTTGAAGTAAACTTAGTGATAAATCCATGTCAGTCATCCATGAAACCAAAATATCTGTATGCTTATTTCTTGCTCATTATTATATTACATTAGATTATATTGATAGGTAAAAATTAGTAACATTTATTTTTGTAACATTTTGAACAGGTTTAGTATTTCTTAATAACATGATCTCTTGCTGAAGAATCACCTCTTCTCTGTGTCAGATTGCCAACCTTGTGGCTTGTAGAGGAGTTCTTGGATCTGTATTGCAATTTGTGTGCTGTACTTCATTTGCTGCCTGGGTTCCCTAATATAAACACATTTCAAGAGTTATAAATGAGAAACGACAGTCCAAACAAAATATCTTGCACAGGAAGGCATTTACAATTATTTCATAAAGCAATGCCAAAATATTGTCCCATATAGTATCTCAAATGACAAATTCAATAAAATCTTCTAATAGAAAGAAGTTTTTCTAAAGTTCCTCTGTAAATCAGTCCAGGTGGCTTCCTTTTACAGTGACAGGGAGGATTATTTTCAGAATGATGCAAGAAGGGGAGAGAGACAGAAAGTCACAGTGATTTTTAGTAAAAGTTTCCTCAGTCCTGTTCGCAGAGGGAGTTTTGCTTTGTCACAAGTGACTAGCCCATGATTTTGAAAGAGTGAATCATCTTCCTTTGAAACAAGAGATAAGTGGGGGAAAGAGCTGTTTAAAAATTACCGAACAACTATTTCCTTCTGTGCTATGACTTCTGAAACTGGAATGCAATCCAGAATAGCTCCCCTTTGAGTCCCACATTTGTCTGAAGCATTTTTATTGTCTCTCTCCTGCCTCACCCGTCTTACTTCTTTCCTCTCTGTGGTGGACAGATTTACACTGACTGGGCCAACCACTACCTAGCGAAATCGGGTCACAAGCGGCTGATCAAGGATTTGCAACAGGACATTGTGGATGGAGTGCTGCTAGCAGAAATCATCCAGATCATCGGTAAGAACTGCCTGCTCAGAGCACGCACCCAGACTTGGTGCTCACCCCTTGGCTAAACTGCAATTTAAGTTGAACGCATACCAAATTGTTCTAGGAGTTGTGGAGATGAACGCGGCTCTCCCCTCACTTAGAGAAACATGTTTACATGAGGATGTTTGAAAAGAGTGGCTTGGCCACGCTTCTAAATAGCCAGAACTGTATCTTTACATACACTGAATTGTCAAAAGTGAACGCTTCATTAAACCATATGTCCCGCATGTGTGCATTTCATTGGCTGGAACAACTCATATAGCCTGGGATTCCTTGAAACCGTACCCTGATCCAGCAGGAACAATTGTGACAGGTTTCATGTCAGCAGTCATTTGGCGCAAGCGAAAGAATTAGCAGCAAGTTCCTTCTCCAGTCACTTGTTTTTTTTTTTTTTTTTTTTTTTTTTTTCTTGATTTGCACACATAGAATTGGCCGCTGCGAACAAGGGTGTTCTTTTCTACATGGCTCAGGAGATTGAGCAAATGTACCAGTGGCGTTTTCTCTCTCTCTCTCTCTCTCTCTTTTTTTTTTTAGTCTCTTTTTCTATGTGTGTTTCACTTCATGGCTTAAGCATGTTACTCTTTTTCTCTCTCTTTTATTTTATGTCTTGGCTTTAGCAAATGAAAAAGTTGAAGATATCAATGGATGTCCTAGAAGTCATTCTCAGATGGTAAGAATCATATTTATTCTCAATATGTAATGCTTTTCATCATTTCCAGAATTAACTTCATTTTGTAAGTGGATTTGAAAGTTTTCTGCGCCCCTTAGAGGCCACTTGATCCCATTCTGTCACGCGCGTTTCTTTCTAAGGGCACTGTTTATCCATGTGATAGCATCAATTCAGTTGAACAAGTGTGATTCCTACATAATGTATTTCTAGGTTTATTTTTATATCCTTGACTTGTTTGTTGTTCTGAAGTGTTGAATGATTTAATTCTGAGCACTGATATGTATGGCCATAAATCTCATTTCCAATTTTAAGCGGTGCCTTTTTATGGGAACAACTGTTTTGAAGAAAAGAGTTTGCCATATGCATTGTATAATACATACAAATAATGTTTTCTTTGTTCCTGATGAGTCCGATGTAAGCACGTGGACTCTTCAATGTTGTGCAAAGAGTCCTAAAGGCATGCTGCTCTCAATCTGCTAAGCAGTGCGTGATTTTCATATCACTCATGGCTTTCCAGAAAGCCCTCACTTGAGAGGTCTGTCTCTTCCAGGATATATCTTGCCGTTCTCATTTAGTAGAGCTTAACATTTTATAATAAAAATAGACTGATTAACTATTTAGATAGGGGCCAGGGAGATGGCTCAGTAGAATTAGCACTTCCCTGGCAAGAACAAAGGCCTGAGTTCAATCCCTGGTTCTGCCAAAAAACCCAAAAAAACCCAAAAAACAAAACACTATTTAGATAAAATCACAGTTTTAATTAAATAGCTACAAGTTTAATTTTATAGGACAGACACACAGAATGCCCTAACTGAAGTTATATCAAGCAAATCTAACCATGAATGATAGCCCAAATTCCGAATATGGCGCAAATGTAATCATGAATTATAGCCAAAGTACAAGATGAGGCTTCCCTGAAGTTTTTACCACTGGATAAGCACCTTGAGTGCGCTTAATGAAATCTTGTCACATGAGGACATTTATTCAGTTTTCAACCTCGCTGAGCAGCACTCACTTCTGCAGCACAAACACTACACTTGCTGGCCTGTTTTACTTAATGTCAGAAAAACTGAAATCCAAAATAATGAAGAAATTATTATTAAAGTATAGCTGATTAGCATGACTGTGTTTTTCAAATAAATACCACAAAGTCCTATAAAAATGTCATGAACTCTCTGTAGCAGTTGTGAAAAAAAAAATCTTTATGAAAGGAAGTTTCTTCAAAAATACATTTCTGTCTTAAGGGAAATTCCTGATCCATTTACCCTAGGCATAAACATGACTGTGTGCAAATTAATGACAGTTGTTTTCTATAGTTGTACTGACAGCATGCCCTAGTGACATGTGCTCAGCCCCCACCACACTTATAGCTGGGAAGCTGGAAAAACATGTGACCTCTGTGAGCTTTGGCTTTCTCATCTGAAAATTAAGCCCTAATTAGCATGTTGTGATGAGATGTGCATGGAGCATTCTTTATTAATTAAGCTGATGCATAAATGCAGAACAGCACTGTGAAAAAACAGTGCTGTTTCTAAGGGACATACACAGGATTAACATGGGTGAAAATGTTCTTCCGGGCTGTATTTTAAAAGCTTTGTGGAACCTGGAATCATATTTTAACATTAATTTGGTTTTCTTATTTTAACCTTAAGATGCTACTGGATACTATAAAATATATTAAGTTGCAAGACTCACCTATTTTGTCATTCCAATTTGATTATAATTATAGAGAATATAATGAGCAGGTGAGTTTATACTCAATGACAGCAAAAATAAATAAGTAAAAAAAGTTCTGTAAAGCTCATCACAGTATAAAAATGCAGTTTTAGATATCTGAAATATCTATACCTAGAGACTACAAACCTAGTAGTTTTGTGATGCCTCTTAATCCCCATTTCCTCCAAACTACAAGTGGCTGGTGTTCTAAATACTGTCTTGTTAATCCTGCTTGTAATAAACAAATCAAAGATCAAAGCCTAAGACATGCAGATGCTATGGGAAGGGTGATTCTTTTCACAGACAAAACGTATTACAGTAGCTGGAGTCACATAAAAATTTGCGTAATAACTTGGATCATTTTTTTTCTGATGTGGTTGAACTTGAATCTGAAATTGGCATGACCACAGTGTTGATTCAGAAGAATACTTACAAAGCAAATATAACTTCTGGTAACTTTTTTTTTTTTGCCTCTATTGGAAATGATTCACATTGGCTCTATAAAATTAATGAATGCAAATTCCAGACCAGACTGTAACTGAGAAAGTAGAGGAAGAACAATTACAATAGCATGATTAGGCTTGTGAATTTCATGTATCCATTCCAAACAGGATGCTGTATTTCCTTCTTGCATAACCCCAGCAGGATCTACACTGGCTGCAGTTAATGCTATCCCTGCTCTTAGAATTAGTTTTCACTGTCAGTCTTTCCTCAGTCTTTCTTTTTTGTTACTCTGTCTAGTAGAGCAAAAAGTAGGGTAAAACTGTATCTCTAGTTTTTTTCTAGTCCCAGATTGCTTTTATTTAAATTTCAAACTTCATGAACTTTACTATGAAGTCTTTAATAGTATCTTTGATCCTTTAGTAATGGAAGTTTTCTTTTGAGGCATAAATTTACAGTATATTGGTAAATTCCTGTAAAAATAGGAAATTCACTTTTAACCAAAACCAGGTAGCAGATATTTATATCTGCAAATGTTAATCAGGGGTGTAAATTTAAATAAAGAGCAGCCATAGAGTTGCACAAGCAAGTATCAAAGGATCAAGAAAGGGTTGGATTTGGTGTATTTTCAAGACAGACATGTTCTGTAGTTTGAGTATAATGAAAAGCATTTTAAGGGGATGACTTAAGACCCACCCTGATACAGGTCCCCTGTAAGAATGGAGCCTATGGCATTCGAAATCACCTAAGGTTTTTTTTAATTTGGACTGTGACATGATCTGATATAAATATTCAAAATTACCCTAGTTGCTTTCTGAGGTTTGCAGTCTCTAACTGAATGTGGGAAATGTAGAGTTTAGGAGATTTAAAATACTCCCCAATGTTTTGGCCTAAATGATAAGTGGTTACCAGTTATTATTGCTAAGTATTTTTGTGGAAGAAAAAGGTTAAGTGACAGAAGAAGATGAAGCATTCATATTTTGATGTGTAGAGTTTGTTGTATCTCACCAAATAAAGGTAATTTTAGGTAACTTTTTGAGCAGGAATTCCTAAAGGTCAGAGAAAGCTATTAGTTAGATGATACCTAGTTTGTAGGCAGTTGTTGAAGCTGTAAACAAGGATGTGATCTTGTAGGATGTCTATGCAAAGTCAACAGTGTCAAAGGCCAAGGAGCTTCTGGGTATATCCATGTTTATCTGGTGGACAAAAAAAAAAAAAAATGCAAGAGTAAGAAAAAGAAAGTGATAGTGAGAAAGTAAGACCATCATTAAGAGAGCAGATTCCCAAATGCACTATGTTGATGTTTAGGGTGTATCTAAATGCTACAGGTGAAGTCATGGTGTGTGCACCAGCCCAGAGAAATAGAGCAAATATGATGATTTAAATGTGTCAGGTGCTGTCACGTACTATTCAGCCAACTGGAGGGTATGTGAGAATGAGGAAATGAGTTCTGGTGATTAGACAACGATGCAAAGATCTCTTTCCAGCAATAATTTCTTCACAAGTGAATGGCAAGGGTGTGGTGGGTAGGAATCATTTTTCTAGGAAGGTCTAGTTTAACAAAAGAGAAAAACCACATGGTACAAGAGAAATTCAGTGTTGAAGTCAGTGCTTTCCAGGGAGAAATTAACAGAGAGTGGATGAGTAGGGGGAAGGGAGCGAGAGAGAGGATACCAGGTCCTGAAGGAAGTGGTGGAGAAGGCTAAGTTGCAGTCTGAGTGACAGATTTACTGTAGGGAAAATGGGGTCCACATATGATTGGATAAAAATGTAGTATTTGAAATAGATCAACAAAAAATTAAAGGGACTGAAAGTAATACGACCATGACTTCAGGAGTTTGGATAGTACTAGCTTGGTCTTTTTCATGAAATTTTCTTTTATTTCTTTTTTTTTATTTTATTAGGATATTTTTACAATTTATTAGTTTGCAATCATTTTGGGGAGGGGCTACCTGCACATAGCACAGCTTCTTTTTTACTAACCTCATTTCTCTTCCTCCTTCTCCCTCCCTCCTAATTTCCCATCCCGTTTTTCATTCTTGTTTTATTATTAATTTTAGCTCACATTATTGTATATAATGTTTGCATGAATTGATGTTATCACATTCCAGTACACGGCGTATCTTTATTCTGCTCATTTTCTTCTTCCCCTGCTCCTCCTGCTTGCCAGTGAAGTTCTTATTATACTAAACCATCTCCCTTTCCCACAAAAATTAATTTTTAAAAAAGTATTTTTTAAAAATTTTAATACAATTAAAATAAAATCCATCTCCACTTGTTCTCTATATGGAACTCGATGGAGTTCACCCTCAGTCCCCTTCACCCTTATGCTTTCCCCCTCAGTCCACTTCTCTGTTGCAAGAGATCCATCTCCTAGTCCCCTTCTCTCCATCCTTTTTAATACTCTTTATACTCTGCCTTACTCAAATGAGAGATGCCATCAAACATTTAAGTTTATGTGTCTGGTTTACTTCACTCAACATATTTTCTAGGTGTATCGATTTTCCTATGAATGTAGCAAACCTATCATTTTTTTCCCAGCAGAATAGCATTCCATTGTGCATAGATACTACATTTTATAACTTAATCTTCTGTTGATAGGTATACAGGCTGTTTCCAGGGTATAACTATTACAAGTTGTGTTGTTATAAACATTGGCAACATTTATCATATCACTATTCTATGATATGATAAGCTTTTTTGGGAAAGAGAATTACTGGGTCATATTCCATGTAATTTCCTATAGTTTCTTTATAATACAAATTTAATGTATAGATGATCTATTTACTATAGTACATTACAATGGATACATAAAATGTATATATTCATATCTATATATCTATATCTATAGATAGATATGTCTTCCTTTACAAGAGTATTATTTTATAGATAGATAGATAGATAGATAGATAGATAGATAGAGTCAATGGCCATAGCACCCTAAACACGCCTGATCTCGTCAGATAGGTAGATAGATATGATTAAAAACACAGTCTGAACATCATATAGCTAAGAAAACACGAACTTGTCCTTGTAGCAATCTATTAGTTGCATTATTGAAATATACTGACCCATATTTACTCTGTTTCAAGGTCATAGGTATGTGTTCTTAGTGAGCTTTTGATTAATCTCATCTTAAAAACAGAATGTAGTTTATGAACTTACTGAGCACTATATTTAAGCCCACCCAGAGAGGAAGTCACTGATCAGGGTGGCACCTGTTCAGTAATATCTAGGTGGGTGTTATTAAGATTCAAAATAAGTGCTACATGCCAACAGCAAGGCCAGCATACGTGGGGAAGTAAATTAGTAAACTTTAAATACTGAGAATGTCTTGAATGCCCAACAGGATAAAAATAGCCTCCAAAATACTCAACATATATTTGAAATATAGAGGCACAAGTGTAAGGTTCTTAGACAAAAAATGTTAGATATGTAGAGCAAAATCTGTTTTGGAAACAAGTTTTTCTCTCTTTTAGAATAGGCCTTTAGGGGGCCAGGGAGATGGCTCAGTGGAATAAGTGTTTCCCTGGCAAGCGCAAGGGTCTGAGTTCAATTCCTGGCTCCGCAAAATAGAATAGGCCATTATATTTAAGGATCCTTACAAATGCACAGAGGGATGGGGGCATTTGATTATGTGAAGTAGTTGCAAAGTGAAAATTAGAGTGTGTGGCACACAGTGTTGGGATTCAGCCCTCCTCTTTCTTGGCTCCTGCCTGTTCTGCACCCAAGTAGCTCAAGCATTTTAACATCATGGCTTTCAGTCTTCTTTTTGAACATGACATACATGCTGGTGTGCCAGTTTTGCTGCTGTGAGGTTGTGGGGAGTCCTCATTCCTCTTAGTCTTTTTTAGTTCATAACTAATGGTGGGAAAGTAGATTCGATCTTCCCTTCCTATCTGATTCCGCTTCCCAAAGAGCTGTGGTTTCAAGATTAAGTTCTATTATGGATTTCACAGACATCTTTGCCTCATGTCTAGAGTTGTGATTATCTCGAACGTGAAACTGTAGTAAAGTGCCCCATACTTTTATCTGTATTCTATCCTTTTGAGTTTAAATCCTTTCAGCCACTGCATATAGTTGTCTTTTAATCTTTTACAATAAGATAGGAAGACAAATCTTTTAACCAGAAAGAGAAGAGATAAAATATTGGCATGCCCTTAAAAATTTGATACAGCCTTATAAATGGCACACAGCACAGGGCTCTGTCATTGTGACTCATATGAATGGAATATCCCTAAACTTGTCCTCTCCCATGATCCCTTCCCTTTTTAAAACTTTTCATCTTTTGGAATGGCTAGAAAGAAATAGCTCCATGAAGACAGTTGTTCTGCTACAAATATAACTCTGACATCTAAAGAAATACTAAAGGACAATTGCTACTTTGGTGTTTCTTTTGTGAACCTATTATTTTTATGTAGACTCCATTAGGAATGAGTACAAACTAGTAGCATTAGATAATTTATCTTGAAGTTGTCAGAATATCACATGATGACTTTAAAAACTGTGTCTCTAGAAATTGTTCTATTACACTAGTGAAGTTCAATTGAAGTAGCTGAAATACTGGGAGAACTTAAGAGCCAGTATATGTTTTGAAAGGACAATTGCCAGTGGAATTCCAACTCCTAACTACACGACCCAGGAAGAACTCATCCAGGCCCAAAGCCCTGTGCATTCTGAGTGCAGAAATTGAGCTCATGATCCGCAAAACCCACTGGAATTCTGATTTGCCAGGTTGATTCCAAAAAGTCACAAAAGACTATGGTTTCCCTGTCAGTATCCTATCTTAAAATATAATTTGTCATCGTCACAGGTTCCTAAAATTACTTTTATCATAAGATAATAAAGACATTTCTTAAAATATATTAAGTCTAATTTAAAGAGACTTTAATTAATAATTAGTCTTAACTAAGAATTAGACTTTAATTAAGAAGAAGTCTTTAAGACTTTAATTAAGTCTTTCTTTAAAGAGAATCCAGCAACATGAAAATGATTTTTGTGGAAATTATTTGGTCTGGACATCAAAAATTTAATAAAAATCGAAAGTATAAGAATATGTTAATAACTTTGTGTCATAGAATAAGTTCTTTATATATTTTAACAGTTATATGCTTCAATATTTAAATTAGTTTATAATTAATCTTATAAATCGAAATAGGAATTAAGGAATTAATTTTATTTGGGTTCTTGGTATTGTTCTGTTTTGAAGAGAAAATATATAAATTTCCTCTTATGGTAAATTAATAAACTTTATATATGTATGTATAACCAATTGTGAAACATAGTTAATATATTATTATATACTTCAGTATTGACTAACCTGTTTCGTAAACTTAGAGTGCTTTAGAATGTTTTCTCCTGATACACCAGCTTATTACTGAACATAAGATACAATCATGCCTATTATTAGAAGCTAAATATTTTTATAACTGTAGTTATACTATACCTTTAGTATAATATCTAGTTTATTTTACCTTTAGTAATAGAGCACTTAAATGCATTTTTTTCATATTCTTCAGTTATCCCCTAAAATGTATTAGAAAATTATCACATATGGACCATGGTGAATAGTAAAATGGGCTGTAGGAACACTGTAGTGCAAAGGCCCAGCTCAGTTCCCAGTACAACAAAACAAAACAAAATGAAATGAAGCAAAACACCACTGTGAAAGAACCATATGGCACGAAGTACAGGTTTGGTTAGATACTACAGGTTTGCGTTTGAATTCTAGTTCTATTATTTAATGATGTTTTTGTTTAAAAAATTGTATCTCTTGCTATCTAGTGATTACCAGAGTTAGCAGAGCTTGTGGTGAAAATTTAAGGTTTTGCGTTTTTAGTAAACAGTACATTTGCTCACAGTTGTATGTAAACTCACTTCCTGTGCTACATCATTGGGTGGGGCTGGAGAAATTTGAAAAGTAGCTTCCATTCTTAACATGCAGTATAGGGCTTATTACATTGCAAGTTCTTCATGCAGTAGATTGTGAAGTTAAAATACTGTTGCTGATTTTAAAATAAAATATATTAAATGAAAAAAAATACTTTTGAAAAGCACAGTGCATTGCAGATAGCATGGACAAAATTTGATTTCTTAACTTTTCATTACCTATAATTGGGTAATAAAATCATTTTTTTAATATGTCAGTAAATCTGTGTACTGTGTGGGCACCTAAAATGAACATCTTCAATGTAATACTGATTATTTTTTTTCCTTTACTTAAAACACACCATTAGTCTTCTGAGATTTAGGGTGAAGCCCAGACACTTGGGATGTGAACCCTAAGGTGTCCTCTAGACCAATTTTTCTCTCTGGCCCTGCTTCCCATCACTTTTCTCCACATTTAAAGATTTTTGTGCCTGGAGCCCATTCTACCTGACATATTCTCCCATGTATGTTCTTCAAACTGATTTGAAGGCTACTGCTCTGGTGAACTCTGGAAATTCCACCCTGGTGAACAGGTAGAACTTATGGAGAGGTATCAAGTAAGATTCAACTTTCCTTCTGTTCTGGACTTGCAGGTCCCTCAGCCAAAGTGCGCCTTACCATGACAACTCACCTGTAGCCCCTTTCTTGGCTATACCTGTCTCAGCCAGTTTTTCCCTGACTGTGACAACGTAGTTGACAGTGCTTGATTTAAAAGAGGGAAGGTTTAATTTGGCTCACAGTATCTGTGGTCTCAGCCATGATTATCTGAAAGTGGCATCATGGTGGAAAGGAGTGATGGAGCAAAGCTTTTCCCTTCCTAGTGCACTGAGGCAGAGAACAGGGGAGAATCCAGTGAGAGACAAAACCTCCAAAGGCCCGTCCCATGACCACCCCCTCCAGATGGGCACCGCCTCCTACAGTACATGCAGCTCAGCCATCAGTGGATTATGCCCATGATCTAATCATCTCTCCAGTAGTCACTTAATCCAGTCAGGTTAACAGCCGAGACTGACCAGCACGGCCTCACGCGGTGCTCCTTCTCTTACCCAAGTACTCCTAGCCTCTCAGGGAGTACTTCAGGCTTCTCTGCAAGCAGCAAAAATGAGAGGTTATGAAAATGGCTCTCTGTGTCCCTAAGGATATCTGTTCAGTTCTTGGATAAACACTTTATCATTGCTGTATGGTACAGTAATGTCAACTTTATATGTAGATGTCTTTGTAACTATGTTAAATTTGCCAAGTTATTAATACTTTCTTTCCTACTCTTTGTCTTTTCTAACCAGAACCTTCTGTGTTCTTTAGGAGTCTAGATTTCTCTATAGCTTTCATCACATTTAATTTAGATTCTCTTTTGCTGAGTTAGATCAGTTTTGGAGAGCTCAGAAATTCCTCAATGACCAATCACTAAATGACTAAACAAAAGCAAACATCCTACAAATCTTAAATCAAAATGATTACTGTGTGTTACTTTAACTCTACAGAAAATTTGTCTTTGGTTATAGCCTTTTGCCAAAATGTTTATAGTTATTAAAATTCTAAGTTAGAATTTTGATAAAACTGAACCATTTTTCTACATTTTGGTTGAATTTATATTTATTAGTTTATATAATTGCATTAGTATTATAAATTTATCGTGAAAAACAAGAGCTACAGGTACTGGAAAATAGCACAAGTCAAAAAGAAAATAAACTCTAGCATAGCCAAAGTTCAGGTGAGTTTTCACGCCTCTAGACATTCTGCACATGAATGATTTACCACAGCAGGTTGCAGCACTTCAGATGTGTCCTAACCAGGATGCATTTCTTCTAGAGTAAAGTAAGTTTTTTGGGTATTGAGCATGATACCCACTTCATGATTATTTAACTTTATTGTTTTTTTAAAATTAATTTTATTGAGGAACAGATAGCAATGAGACAGTTTCAAAATTGATTACTAGGACAGTTTCAATGATTAATACATTGTATATTATTGTCTTTGCAGTGGTTATTCATACTATAAGATGCAGACATGATATCCTGTCCAAACACTATCAGCACAAATTTTCCTTCTCACTGAATTAAGAGAAGGTAGCTGTATATCTATCTTTGTATATACAGATACAAAATGGTTCTTCATTTGTATCCCCCTTTTTTGTTTCGTTTTGTCAGGGATGGGTCTAAATAATAACAGAACCTTTTGAATCCCATTTTAAAATCCAGTTTAGCTGCAGTTTAACTGCAGAAAATTAGGATTTGTATGACCTACTCTCCAACATCCCCATGAACGGTGTCCTTTGTGGCTGTTGTGTCTGCTTCTCTATCTGATAGTTGTCTGGCCTTATCAGAGTCACACCTAACTCTCAAGTCTGTGACACTTTTGTGATGCTTTCCTCAGATCTGTGGTGAGGGATGATGACTCTTTTTCAGAATTTGTTAGATGATATCTTGCATTGCAGTGATTTGTGAATCTCTTCTGTCTCCTCAGCCATTTCATAAACTTACAAGGGCAAAGACCATGTAACTCATTTTTATAGTCCTTCACCACCCTGCAAAAGCTCTTTGCCCATAAACAGTCACTAGTTGCTGAGTGAATGAATCACTCAATATTAAGTATTATGTCATTATTTAGATTTAATCAAACTCTTAAGCTAAGGCCCGGCCAGATAGCTCAGCAGATTAAAGTTCCTGCAAGCAGGTACAGGGGCCGGGGGTTCAATCCCTGGGCCTGCTATGCTGGTCCCTCCCCCAGGGTGCGCCGAGATGGCTACTGAGACTGGACATGGTGGTGTGCGCCTGTAATCCCAGCACCTGGAAAGCTGTAAACAGGAGAATCACTATGAGTCTGATCTAGTAGTGAGACCCTGAACACACTGTAGACCCCTAAAATATATGTAAAAGAAAAAAAAAAAAAAACCTCTTAAGGTTGATAGTAATTATATTCAGTTATTTCGTACCTAAATGTAGTTTTAATTAGTCATAAGAAAATGTAAAAGAAAGCTGTGAATAGATAAAATATGACTTGATTAATATTGTGAAATATGCCTCCATTTGTTTCCTAAAGTAGGTTATCACATTCTATGGACAATGACTAAAAGCCAACCTTAAAGCATACAACTGAAAAATGTATGAATTCAATAAAGAACTGTGCTACTGTGCTGGGTTTTTTTGTTTGTTTGTTTGTTTTTGCTTTGTACTGGGGCTCTTTTTACATCAAACCTGCAAGTTTAAGAAAAAAAGGAGGTATAGATATCTGATGATTGTCCTGAATTTTCATAAGCAAGAAAAATAATACGACTTCTTTAATTTCTCACTTAAAACTAAATCCCTGTGATTTAAGAATTAGACACGCTCGAAGGTCCAGGTAAGAATATGTCTATGAAACCAAAAAAACAAAGACATTCAAGTTTTGAAAAGTAAGCTCCCATTTTTCATGAATATTTAAAATTATTTTGAATTCCAATGCTCTTTAGAATGTATGAGAATTGTAGCTCTGCTTGAGTATAAAGTTTAATAAGTGTTAAGTGAATGAGTTAAATTTTTAGAAAAAAATTAAATTTTAGTACTCTGATATGCTGATAATAATGATACAAATAATATCTACCCACATGTGAAAATGTGAACCAACTTGTGTTGAATATATTTAGTGTCTTCAATAAAGGAAACCTGTGTAGCTGGCTTACTTTCAGATTTATTCCGTTTGTGTGCAACTTTTTCCAATAATCTTATGAATTTAATGCAATCTAAAATGCCTCAAGGATCAGTATAATCACATATTTTGCTATGGTTAAAACTTAGAGGGGGCTTTGCAAGTTAGCTCGGTTGTTTAAAGTGCTACTTGGACAAGTTCAGTCAGGCGCATAATATGGCAGTTCGATTCCCAGCTGCAGAAGTTGCACCAGACCTGCCCTTAAGGCACCGGAAAGTCATCAGAAAAAAATAAAAACCTCCTCAAATTTTAGGGCCAGCCAAATAGCTCAGCGGATTAAACCGGGGTTTTGATCCCCTGGCCTGCCAGGCCAGCCCTGCCCCAGGGGCATACTGAGATGGCAAATCAGACTGGGTGTGGTGGCGTACCCCTGTAATCCCAGCTCTTGGGAGGCTGTAAACAGGTGGATCTTTACAAGTCTGATCTAGTAGTGAGACCCTGAACATCCTGTAGACCCTTCCCGGAAATACAAAACAAAACAAAACAAAAAACTTAGTAACTTTTTTTTTTTTAAATGTATTTGGTGCAGAATTTCACTATGCAACTCTGGCTCATAGAGATACTCCTGTTTTCAGTCTCCCCAGTGCTGGCATTACAGACGCACACCACCATGCCTGGTCCAGGTGGCCAGCTCAGTGTGCCCAGGGGGTGGAGCTGGTGTGGAATGTGGTACTGGGCATCAAACCCCTGTCCCTGCACTTGCCTAAGCAGGCACTTAGTCCACTGAAGTATCTCACCAAACCAAAATTTAGAAATTTTATTTTCACTATACCTTCATTTCTTTCATAGTTACTTAGACATAATTAAAAGTAAGATGAAAAATAGAGAAAGGAGGTCTTCTATGTCAATTTAAGGTAAGCCGTGAGAGGAAGAAAGGACTCAAGAAATTGTGTCTGACACAATAATGAACAGTAAAAGTACTGGGCTTCACTTTCCATACGATAAGGTGTGGCTGTTTATGATTCAGATGAGCTCAGTATTCCAGAACTCAGAATAAATATCTGTATATTGCTTTCTCTTGGAGGGACGAGACAGAGGGAGCCAAAATGTATACACACTTCAGGAAAGGAAAATGTTGTGTAAATACTTGAAGATACAGCAGCTTCCAGACATTAGTGCAGTAAGCTGCTGCTCAGATAACCTTAGTCACTGAGATTTCTGCACATGCGTTAGTACAATTTCTTCTCTAAAGGCTAGCAGTGATGTGGGCTTTCTGCTCTGTACAATATCCTCTAAGGTCCCCCATAGGAGGGTAACACCAATCTGTTGAAACAAAGATTATACTACTTTTCTTTACCTGAAGTGTATATGCATTTTTGGTGGAGTCATAGCAATAAAATATAAAGTACATGAAGTGTACAATACCAAGAGCCTGGTAAGCAAAACGCTTGCCTTGTTGTATTCTAAACAGTGCAATTCTTACATCATATGTGGGTGAATTGAAATCATAGGCCGTTACTTTCTTTGAAGAGTATAGATTGATGCTTCAGTTTCTAATATTTGCTGAAAAGTGAAATTATCCAGGGAATTGTAAAACATCCTAAAAGTGGCTACTGTCCACTGACATTTTGACTAATGGGTGGGCATGAAAACTTGACATCTTATTGTTTCAAAAGTTCCTTAGTTGACTGTTATGTGCAGCAACATCTGAGAATCACTGGTTATAATGTTGGGAATCAAATTTAATACAATATGTATAATTCTCAGAAAAATTTGCAAAATGACTAATGCAAAAGAGAGTATGATGCCATTTTTTGCTATTGTCTCTTCTATGAATATTTTACTATTGATATCATATAAAATCACAGGCCTTTTCATAATCTTTTTCATTATTCTTTTAATTTTTTTTCCTTTTTAAAGAATACAAAATGGTAAAAAAAATTAGAAAAGATACAAAATTTCATTAAACAACGTAATCAGAAGTCTACAATGGTTGTTCTATTGCATAATGCTATCTTCAAATTAGCTGTTCAGGTTACCAGATATAAACATGGAAAATTGGTTTTAAAAAGTTGTAAGAGATTAAAAAGAAGAAAATTAAAAAATAAAACAAGTTAAGCATTAACTCCTCCTTTCAATAGACGAGCAGGAATAAACAGCATAATTATCCAAACTATCCTGCATATGTACATAAATATATCTTGTTCCCTTCTTTCTTTTATCCTTTTCCTCATCCCAGTTTTTCTTTCACATTGAACAGATTCTTTCCCTGCCACAGTATCTGTTGTACCTTTCAGATTTTAATTACTCTTTCAGGTTCTCAAACTAGCATGACAATGCTATGTGTACATATGTGGGTCTGATCTATTTTACTTACCAATGCAGTCTCTAGTTGATTCCATTTACCGATAAAAGCCTTGAATTTACCTTTTTATAGCCGAGTAGTACTTCATTGTGTAAAAATACCACATCTTTGTTTCCCATTCTGCAGCTGATAGGCATTTGGATTGTTCCCAAGATTTAGCTCTGACAAATTGTGCTGCTGTAAATATGGGTGCACATATAACGCTGTGGTATGATGGCTTTAGTTCTTTTGGAAAAATACCTAGGAGAGAAATGGCTTAAATGGAAACACTAATCAGAGCTTTTTGATGACTCTCTACACTGATTTTCATAGTGTTTGTAGCAGTCTGCACTCCCACCAACAGTGGAAAAGGGCTCCTTTTTCCCCACAACCTCTCCAGCATTTTTATTGGTTGACTTCTTGATGATAGCCATGTTTTCTGCTATAAGTCAGTATCTCAGCATCGTATTAATTTCCATGTTTTGAATGACCAGTGATGTTGAACATTTTTCATATATTTATTTGCATTTTTGTATTTTTTCATTTGTGAAGCATATATTCATCTCAGATGCCAATTTTTGGATTGGGTCTTTGAATATTGCAGACCTGACATTTTTTTTTTTTTTTAATTCTTTATATGCTCTAGAAAGAAGTCCTTTGTCTGAGGGACAGTCAGATATAATTTTTGCCAGTTTGTGGGTAATCTTTTTATTCTATTACTAATTTCTTTTTTTTTTTATTGTGTCAGGGATTGAACTCAGGACCTTGTACTTAAAAGGCAGGCGCTTAGAACATTGAGCTATCTCCCTGGTGTCTAGTGATTTCTTTTGATGTGTAGAAAGTTTTTAAAAAGATGAGATAAAAAAAAAAGATGAGATCTTAATTGTTGATTCTTTGAAGTGGTTCCCATGCAGTTTGGATTTTGATTATAAACTCTCTACCCACCCTCATGTCTTTATACTTTCTCCTCCAGAAGATTTAGTGTTTCAGTTTTAATATTTAAATCTTTGATCCATTTTGACTGTAGTTTTGTGCATAGTGATAGGCCCGGGTCTATTTGTACCCTTCAGCATGAGGAAAGTCAGTTTTTCCATCACCATTTATTAAAGAGGCTGTCTTTCTTCTAGTAAACTCATCTGGCCCCTTTGTCAAAGATAAAGTGAATGAGTGTGTTAGTTGTATCTGTATCTGCTAATCTGTTTCATTAATCCTCAAGTCTATTTTTTTGTCAGTACCATGCTGATTGTATCATAGAAGCTTGGTAGTATACTTTTAAGTCAGGGATTGTGGTGTCTCCCGCCTTTTCTTTGTTGCCCAGGATTGATTTTGCTATTACAGATCTCTTTGGTTCTAGATGAATTTTTGTAATGTTTTTTCTAGACCTGTGAGGTATACTAATGGTATTTTAATTGGGACTACATTGGAACTCTATTGCAATTTTGGAAGTATGGAAATTTTCATAGTGTTAGTTCTTCTTATTCAGGAGCAAGGAATATCTTTTCATTTTCTGAAATCCTCTTCAATATTTTTTACATTTCTTCAATATGTAATTCTCACTACATATATTTTTTACTTCCTTTGTAAAACTGATTCCTGAGTATTTCATTTATTAACTGTTATTGTAAAAGGCATGTTCTCCCTAATTTCGTCTTGGTGAGTTTGTTGTTTGTGTATGGAAAATACCATTGATTTTTGAGTGTTGACTTTGTAATCTGATATGCTTCTGAATTTGGTTAAGTCTACAAGTCTCCTGGGGGAGTTTTTGGGGTCTTCTATATAGGGTATGAAGCCATCTGAAAATATTGGGAATTTCACTACTTTCTTTCCAATCATTATTTCTTTCTCTTATCTAATTGCTCTGTCTAGTCTTTCCATAACTGTATTGAATAGGAATGTGACAGTAGATATCCTTGTCATGTTCCTAATTTTAAAGTGAAGACTTTCAATTTATGTCCATTTAGTATGATGTTGGCTATTGGTTTGTCATAAATGACTTTTAACAGACTGAGATAAATTTCTTCCACACCTATTTTCTTCAGGTTTTTTTCTTTTTTGATCATGAATATATGTTAGATTTTGGCAAATGCTTTCCCTTTATCTATTGAGATAATTATGTGGTTTTTGTCCTTGTTGCTCTTTATGTGGTGTATCACATTTATTGATTTTCATACTTTAAATCATCCCTGAATCTGTGAAATTAATCTTACTTGGTCATGGTATATAATGTTTTTGGTAATTTGATTTTCTGTTTGCTGGCATCTTATTAAGTATGTTTGCATCTATGTTCATTAAAGATATTGGTTCTATTTTTTGATTGGGTCTTTTGCTGGTTTTAAAATTAGGATAACATACCCTCTTATCACCTTTTTTGGAATTTTTTTTTGTTTGTTTGTTTGATTTTTCTTTAAAATTAGGGTAGTTAGGGAAATGCTATATTCTAGGAATGGTTTTAGGAGCAGTGTTTCTCTTTTGATTTACTAAAAACTTGAGGAGTACTGACCATAGACCTTCTCTGACGTTCTTGTAGAATTTGGAAATCAATCCGTCAAAACCCTGTTCTTCTTAATTGGATGTTATTTCACTGCTTCTTCAGTTTCTGTGTGTGTGTGTGTGTGTGTGTGTGTGTGTGTGTGTGTGTGTATTTGGTACAGGGTCTTACTATACAGCTCGGACTCATAGTGATCCTTCTGTTTTCAACCTTCCAGGCGCTGGAATTACAAGCACATACCACCACAGCTGGTCTCAGTGGCTGGGTCAGCATGTTCAAGGGAGGAACTGTTAGGCTTGTGGTGCCAGGGATCAGATCCCGATCCCTGCACTTGCCTAAGCAGGCCCTTAGTCCACTGGGCCATCTGGTTCTTCAATTTCATTGACTTACTGGATTATTAAAAAGTTTTATATCATCTAGATTAAGATTTGGTATTTCATATGCATCTAAGAATCAACCTACTTCTGAATTTTCCATTTTATTAGAGTATAGCTTTCCCAGTTAGTTACTAATGATCTGGATTTTTGAAAAATCCATTGTTATTTTGCTCTTTCATTTGTAATTGCATGGGATTGAGTCTTTTTTGCCTTATTTTGGTAAATTTGACTAAGAATTTTTCAATTTTATTCAAGCTTTCAAAGAGTCAACTTTTAAATTCATTGATTCTTTATTGTTTTTTAATCTCAGTTTCATTCATTTGTGCTCTGATCTTCATAAAGTCCTTCCTCAAATTAAGATTGATTTTGGTTCACTCTTGTTTTTCAGTACCTTGAGGAGTATCATTCAGTTTTTTATTTTAGCTTTTCCTATGTGAAAATTCACTACTGGAAACTTTTGTCTTAGGAATGTTTTCATTGGGTACCATAAGAGTTTCTAGTATGTCAGACTGGAATTATTATTTGATTTAAGGAACTTTCTAATTTCTTCAGCTTCATCTGTGACCCAATGATTATTCAAAATAATGATCAATAATGAAGTAATTATTATTTACTTTCCATATGTTTATATATTTTTGTGGTGGATTTTGCCACTAATTTCTGGTTTCATTGCTTTATGATCTCATAATATGCATGAAAAATTTCAAATATTTTGCATTTATTTAAGCATGCTTCATGGGTTAGTATGTGAACTATTTTGCAGACAGTCCGATGTGGTGCTGAAAACAATTGTGTCGTTATGTGGAACACTATAGACACCTATTATGTCTCTTTGTTCAATAGTTTGGTTCCACCCTGATGTTTCATCATTGATTCTTGTGTGGTTGATAGGTCAGTATGTTAAATTCCCAACTTATGTACATTTGAATCACAAACTTCCATAGTTAAAGCAGTAAAACAAATGCGAGATCTACTCATATCTGTGAAATTCTTACTGTGCTTACATACAAGGTGTGTAAAACTCACTTTGTGGGACTTGCAAAGGCATCCAACTTATGAATGATCTCCCAGAATGCAGTTCTTTCATAAGTTGAGGACTTGCTGTACTGAAGTTCCTCATTACAATGGCACTGGTGCTTAGTGTTTGTTTTCTGATCAGTCTTAGCTTGACATTTACTTTGAATGCAATTAGCGTAGCCACTCCTGCTTTTCTCTGGGTTCTTCCTGCTTGTTTTGTGTTCTTTTACTTTCATTTCATTAATCTTTTTTTGGGGGGGGGTGCAAATATGTTTCTTGTATGTACCATATTATTGGATCTTGTTTCAGATCCATTCTGCTAATATTTGCCATTGTTGGTGAATCAATACCACTAACAACATTTAAATATATGAAACAGAAAATAAGCAAAATTGGCAGAAAGGTACCTGTATTTTGTAAGGCAACAAATTTTCCATGAAGCTCTTTGAGTTAATCAGCTTTCCTTTTTCCCAACACAATATCCAATGCTCATGACTTAAAGGAAAAATTCTTTCATTTAACTCACAATTTGGGAAAACTGGTATACGGTTGGCTGGCTACAAGGGTAAGACATTAAGGCAGGAAGGTGTGGTGGAGCTAGTATGCTCAATTCACAGCACCCAGGGAACAGAGCAGGAAAACAGCAAAAGAGAAAAATGGTAAAAAATTATATATAGTTCCCAAGGTCATGGTTTATAGTGCATGTTTACAATGCTTTGTGATTACATTCATCGTGGGGCATTAGTATTTGTCCATAATACATCCTATTCTTTTCATCCCTCTCTTTCTCCTTACTTCCCTGGCCTCTTGCCATCTCCTGGTTCTCTTCCCTTCTGCAGAAGATCTCCTTCCCTGCAACATTCATGCATTTATTCATTTATTCAGAGACCATGGTCTCCCTAAGTCACGTAGGCGGGACTAAAGCCTTGTTATCCTCCTTGATGCTTTCCGAGTGTTGGATTATAGGCAGGTACCATCAAGTATAGATATGGTTTGGATTTTTATTGTTATCTGACTCCAAATATACCAAGGAAAAATGAAAGTACATTCAGGGACTTTAATCAATTTGATTACAAAATGACTTTTATCTCTCTGCGTGGGAATAAAAGAAATACAGAGGTTTTTCATTCAAAGAAATATTATGGTTTCATATAAAAAAATTAAAACTGTATTTATGGTAAGTCTATTTAACTTACCTCTATTAACATCGCTCCCTGGATGTCATGCAGAATACTTAATGGCAATGTATTAAAAAGTGAAAATGAAAAAAAGTTCCAGAATTTATTGAAATAAAAAGTCACAATATACAGTGAAATGATTCATTTAAAAAGTTTTAAAGTGTGCACTTGGTGAAGAAGCTCACTATATAAACGACACTGAATAAGAATTTTCAAAGTTGTTTCTGTTTATTACAAGTATTTTATTGTGTGAAAAGTAAATGAAGGGGCCTAGGGATGCAGCTCAGTTGGGAGAGCACTTGCTCTCGTGAACAAGGCCCTGAGTTCCAGGCAACATCTGAAAAAACAAACAAAAAATAGACATACTATGAACAGGGACACAGGAAGGTATAAATTGACTGGAATTATATAGGAACAGGAGTATTATCTTAAATTAGGTCATTTTACTATTTTATTGTTGGAAAATTAATTTTGGCCAGTAAACACACATTGTTTAAGAAACTAAATTTAGTAAACTAGTCTTTAATTATCCTTTGGGCAACTCTATATTAGCACTATTCTCTTGCAATGATTTAGCTTCTGTAATAATGATAGAGAACTGAAATGGATAGGGAATCTATCCATAACTTCTCAATTGATAGAGAATCTGAAATTATTGCTGCTCATAAATAAGAACCAAAAAATATTCCAAAATATTAAATGTTCCAAAGAAATAGACTTGGAAACAATGAGAAGTACTTCTTCTGGTTTGTGTCTAGTTGTCCCCACAGAGCCTCATGCAGTCATTGAGGAGCTTCTAGAGTTTGTGATTAATTCATGATCTAATGCTGGGATTATGAGTGTGAGTGCTGCTGGGATTATGGATGTGAGTGCTGCTGGGATTATGGGTGTGAGAGCTATACTGCCATGGCGCAGATAGCCTGGATGCTATATAAGGAAGTGAGAGAGGCTTGCTCTCCGTTGCCATCCGTCTCTTTTTGCTCTTGCTGTTTTGCTGTTTTCTGCCACCATGGAGTGTTGCCCTCTGCTATGTGTCACTCTGGCTTGGAGCCCGCTGAGCATGGACTGAAACCTCCATGAACTGTGAGCTAAATCAACCTTTCCTTCCTTAAGTTTGGGTGTCAGGTGTCCTGTCCCAGGACTGAGAGAAAAGTAACTGAGACAGTATTTTTCTCACTTTTGAGTTCTTTTATTTCTATGCCATTTCTGATTGTGGTAAATATGGAGAGAGTATTGTGCCTCTCTCCTACCCACTCAGACATCTGTCTATTTTACATGTTGGTTAAGTAGTAAGATAAAAAAAAATCTACTTTACAAGTTTAGAGACTCTATTACTCCTTTCTAGAGTTCCCAGTGAAATGCCTTGTCCATCCTGATAAGCCAACGATACTGATTAAAGTAACGCCCAGCAGATTAATTGAGTGTGATTCTGTATGGGTCTGAGGGGCTCATGGGAGTACAGCCTTCAGGGACTGCACACTTCCGCACTGGCTCCTCACTGGAGCTGCTGTCTGCATCGCTCCCTGGATGTCATGAGCTAAGAGACTTTTCTGCTATAACCTTCTGCCATAAATGTTGCTAAAATTTGGGCAATAATATCCTATTAACATGTTCTGGTAAATTATGTGCTTGAATCAGAAATCTCTGTGCTTTTTTTTATAAAAGAATATAATTGCTATCAACTCAATAATATCAGAATTACCATTCCAATTACTTATAATATACAGTCTAATTTTGTTTTTGCATATTAGTCCATAATAATTATTTGATTTTTTAAAAAAAAAATTAATGGACTTGAATGAATTAGAGGATCACTTTGCACAGATATAATAGAATATCTAATTTGTCCCCATTTCTACTTTTCTTTGCTACTTCTTTTAGTCCTTATTAATCCAATTTTCTAGTAGCAAAGTGACCTGAGAAGACAGGAAAGAACCTGATGTTCGTTTCAATACCACAGCCCCACTGGATATTCAAATACTTATTGGCAGAGCAAAAATCATGCAGTTGGATTATATTCTCCATGCTTAGCTCTGTTCTTTTTTTCCCATAAAATTTAAGCAAACTTTCCTTGAAATGAGCTAATATAAACATCCTTTTCTTTTCCTCAACAAAAATGTGTATAACTTGTCTGGGCTATTTTTAAGCAAAAAGTAAGCTTTATATATTGTTTCTTAAATTGAATTTTGCAGAGAATTGCATTTTAAAAAGCCATGTAATGTGTCCTTTTTGTAAAAACATGTTCTTGAAACTTGTTTTTCCTTTGATTTTTCAGGGGCACTTTCACGTTACTAGGAAGCTAAGCTGGGAGGACAATAACAAAACTATTTCGTGGCCTCATGGCAATTTTAGCTGAGAGCGTAACAAAACATTAAGACTTTCCTGAGTTTTTAAAGGTCTTATTTTATAATTACAAATACTAAGATACTGATAAAGAACTAGAACTTTCTAGTTTTCTACTCTTTCATGGAAGTCTTGGCTGTTTAAGTCCATAATCATTATTGAGATGAACTTCTTAGGCAACATTGATTCTTTATTGTGCCTTTTGTTTCTCATCTTTAATGGTTACACGGTGACTGAAATCAACGTTTAGAAGTCATGGAAATAACCTGGGCATCTTTGTACAACAGCAAAGGCAAAGTACCTGAATTTCATCAAGCTATTAGTCAATTAGAGAAATAAAACTTTTAAGTCTAACTTCAAAATATAATTTCTAAGAATTTACTATGGTCTACAATGCAAATATACCACATTTCTTTCATGTGCAAACCCTATTTTCATCTTATCTAGTTTTTAAAATCATGGAGTAATCATTACTGGTTGAATTTTAGTTACACATGGTCTAATTTGTAAGAGCCACACATGTAACAGTATCATCGGATGAGTATGTTTTCATTGGAACTTATTTGTAAAGCACAAAATCTAGTCTGATGTTAAGGAGGTGGGCTGCTACTCTACGAGAATGCCATTCTTGACAGGCCTTTGTGAATTGTTTGTAAGTACTAAACTGGACAATGAAAGCTTTATACTCATTCTGTAATCAGCCACAATAATTCTGCTTAATCTCTGTTAAAGATCTCTAGAATGAAATGAATGTAAAATATTCATTCTTTATCATTCTTTCTGGCTCCCTTTTCACTCTCGTGCTTATCAAAAATAACCCTCTAAGTTACTTTTTCACTGCTTTTCATGTTGCAGATTGAAAATGTTGATGTCTGCCTTAGTTTTCTAGCCGCCAGAGGAGTAAATGTTCAAGGTCTATCTGCTGAAGGTAAGAAAAGCACAATTATCATAAGCAGCATCAGTGTTCAGAAAGATGTGTTAGAGTGTAAGAAATGTGGTGTTGGATAATGTGGTTCCTTAACGTAATGACAAATTTGGTGAGATTTCCAAAGTACTAGAAACATAAACATAATAGTTACAAAAGTATTCTTTCATTATTTAAATATTTTCCACATTTTATCATAATTGTTTTTGTGTGATTGAGAAGTGGCAAACCAGCAAAACACCATCTTCTTACTAACAGCCTGTAGCATTTTCAGATTTTGAAGTAGATTCATGAATGATGAGATAAGTATTAGATAATATTGAATAGATGAAATTGAATGCAGATGAAATTGCTTGTTGAATGCTCAAATATTATTTTATTAGTAGTAGTGTTACTATAATATAATTAAGTTAGTAGTGAGGGTCAAAATATTCAATGCACCTAAACAAATCTTGAGTTCTTAAATAATTAGAGTGAAGTAATTGAAACTTTTACATGGAAATAATTTTAAAACGTTGATAGTTTGAAAACTCAGCACTACTTTTGATATATGAAAAGTAGGAAAAGATGGAACTAGGTTTCCCCTTCATTTGTTTAGAGAGCTTTTTCTCCCGCATATAAAAGTGACACTTTTTCAAAAACATAATACAAAGTTTGAAATGTGTAAGAAAACTAAGTGATGTTTCTGCTTGTCTATTTTCCTCCCTCATGTCATGCTACCTTTCAGTTTTTCTTCCAACTGTGTACTCATTTGTCATTTTAAATCATATGTATCAGGTCTATTACATTGTGATAAGAAGTTTTTTTCTTAGATTACTAAAGTATGACTACTAAAACAATTGGATTTTGATAATATTTTTAGGAGTCCCTGCAAAAAATTTAAATATTGTTGATAAAAATCGGTTTCTAAGATTATGAGGTAGAAAGTTTTATGGCATATGGAGCAACAATACTATTTGGGGCTGGGGAGATGGCTCAGTGGAATAAGCACTTGCCTAGCAAGTGCAAGGGCTTGAGTTCAATGCCCGGTTCCACAAAAAAAA
>NW_004524580.1:5267860-5270600 GCF_000260255.1 Octodon degus
AAAAAAAAAAAAAAAAAAAAAAAAAAAAAAGAGTTGCCATTTCCTTGGTAATATAAAGAAAAGGAAAAATACCTTTAAAAGGACACATGTTTTTAATTAATCCCCAATGGTTATATATTTTAATTAAATTTTAAATATATGTGAAGAAAATTGTTTACCTTGATCACTGATCAATTTTTTTGATTTAATGATCTACTTATATTAAAGTATCTAATTCAGTACTGTATCTGTATTAAAATAAAATCCATATACTTAATTTCTTAAATCCTTCACAGGGAAATATTTAGTTATGTTAGGAATAACAAAGATTTCTGAATCAAGTAATCATCAAATAATTCAATATATTTCATGTTGAAATTAGATCTTTTCTATGCTAGTGACCTTTAGACGAACTTTACATGGTTCAATATTGAATATATTGCTATCTTACAAACTATTTAAAGCCCCTCATTTGCACTTATGTAATCCAAAAAATAAAGCCAGTTCCTTTTATATTGTTGGCTGTTCTTTTAATTTTAAAAAGAGTAGATTAAAGGTCCTCTATCCATCCAAGAAAGGAAAGATGAGCACAAAACCTTTTATAAAAATTGGAGTCCTACATTTTATTGGAATTAACAGGGAATTGGAGAAAATGTCCCTTTTGGTTCTAGAAAATAAAGAGAATTGAATCAAAATTTTTAAATTCAGAAAGTTTATTTCTATCCATAAATATTTCACAGGCCATTAATACATTCTGTTAATCATACTTTTTTGTGTGCTGCATTTTGAAACTTGCATACAGTTGTAATTGAAAGGAAAAAGAAAGCTAAAGTTCTCTAAAAGTTGTATTACGTGCCTAACCCACAAAAGCAAATGATGCTCGGTAAATGGATACATTAGTTCTCTGAAACTAACTGTTAAGAGTTCTACTAAAGAAAATTACAAAACAAATACGTAGTTTTTATATTTGCTGGTGTACTGAGGCATTAGAATGATAGCATTTGGAAAATTTACTCTTTTGTTTGCTAAAAGCAAAAGGAGGTGGTGGGGTGGTTGTACTTAAATGGACTTTTCAGTTTAATTTTTGTCCAGATTATTGAATAATTGCATTCTCTTTTCAATTAGTAGCTATTTTTTTTAACCAGTGACAACTATTAAGGCTCAATAATAAATATCTTAGTTTATGTCTAGAGAACTAAACTTGTAGAAGGGAAACAATCGGTATGACGGGAGGTCGGATCTCACAGGTGACCGACAGAGGCAAGACCAGTGATGAGGGTAGTGAAAAACAAAGGTATTTCTGGAATTTCGGCTATTATCTCTGCACAAGATCGTTTGCCCTTCTGCTGTTCATGATCATAGAAAAAGGAATTAAGAAAGGAATGAAAGAAAGTGTCCTCTGTTTTTGCGCAGCGTGGACTTCCTCCTACAGGGGTTTCCAGGCACGGCTGCTCCCAGCTCCTGCCCTCAGTCTGTCCGACCACTACTACACACAGTGCTCCTCGGGCACTCTTTCCACAGAGGCCATTTGCCTTCTAGGGTTTGTTTTCCAGGAAACATTATTTCCTTCTGGGGGATTCACTCTAAATCCCAGCCGGTTTACAGCTTTTTCAGCCTGAGGTTATAAATCTTGAGAAGTATATAAGGAAGTTTAATTTAGGATGACAGGAAAGCTTGGGTAATTTAAGCCTTCATGAGCCTGGCTTCCATTAGTTACTTGACTCAGTGTGCTCTTTTTTTGTGTTGTGGCCTATAGTGTGCCCTTTTTAAAGTCGGAATCAATTAAATGTTACACAAAATTCCCCAAAAGGAGAAAGAACATTTGTGAATCTCCAGAAAACTAAGGCAAAAAACTTTTGGTTTTTTGTCTTTTTTGTTTGTTTGCTTGTTTGATTTTAGAGAAAGATACTTGAAAAGAAAATTTTCTTTGAAGGAAGATGGAAACCAAGATGAAAATATAATGTTGAAAAATATGTTTATGTAAGTATATATGTGAACACTAAAGATACTGTGCTCTTTGCTTTTATTTCATTATTTACAAAGGTTGACAATAATTGATACTTCTGTTGTTATAAAAACACATATGAAGAGTTTGGGTATAAAAGAATCAAGACAAGTGGGGTCTGAATTTTGCCCGCCAATTCTAGTGCAGTAGCCTTGGAGAGTGATTTCAGCCTGCTCTAACCCTTTAGAGTGGAACTGTAATAACTCATGATAGGTGTTTTAGGGAGACATAAAGAAAAGGTTTACATATTACATCCCTATTTATTGTATAATAAATGCAGTATTTTCATCTTTTTCTCATATATTAATATCGTTCCACACATACAGTAAAATATTGACACACTAGAAAGAGCCTCCTGTTTTTATTTTTGTCATATTTGCTAATTATACCTGCCCATTCTATTTCTAAATCTTATCAACTATATAAAAATAATTCAAAATAATAATGTCCCCATGATAAGTAAAATAAAGCAAACACGCAAGATTAAATCTTGCAGTTTCTTTTGTGTGAGAAAAAAACATATCTATTTATCATCTATCTATCTATCTATCTATCTATCTATCTATCTATCTATCATCTTTGAAAAATACAAATAGGAAGTAGGTAGGAGAAAGTCTTAACACTTCCTCAAATTATCCCTTTTATTGTTTAAAGATATTTAAATAATTAACCACTAAGAAGAATATATGCAGTGTATTATTTGTTGAAACTGTACTTTCGATTTGATTTGAAACTGTCTCATTGCTATATGTTTAT
>NW_004524580.1:5271520-5272260 GCF_000260255.1 Octodon degus
TTTATTTATTTATTTATTTTTGTGGTACTGGCGATTGAACTCAGGACCCTGTGCTTGCCAGGCAAATGCTTATTCTACTGCGCTATCTCCCCAGGCCCACCAATACTGGTTAATTAGATTACTACCTGTACATTTAAAATTCTGAAAAATGCTGTGACATACTATGAAAATTTAGCCTGATGACAATTAATGTGTGTTGAAAATCAGCTTTTGCCATGCTATTGGAAATATTAGACCCTAAAATTTTAAAATATCCTTTCAATAAGAAATTATGTTCTTCTGAAATATAAATTGATTTTTCAGTTTTATTCTATATTTAAATTGTCCTTTATTTTAAAGTATTTTATGTATAATATGATACAATGGTATATAATAAAATTACACATTTAAAGACCAAAAGATTTTGACTTAAGCCTTACTGGAGGTTCTGTTATTTAAAATAAAATTTGAGCAACATTCCCCAGCATAACTTTGCATTTTTCAAGTGACTATAGGCAGGCTGTAAATATTTTCATTCATTTGCGTCTCTTCCTTCTCACATGACATCATTAATACATATAATCCTATTGATTTGGACCCATCATTTAAAAGTATGTAGATGCTGAAAAAGGATGTTCTAAGTCAAGCAAGCACACATAGCAAAATAAGAAAAATCTCTTAAAAGAAGTTCTTTTAGGTTTATAGAACAAAAACTGTGCTTTCTATTGTGGCCTGAGTTTGATCAGCGCAATTCTTGCAAT
>NW_004524580.1:5276035-5278397 GCF_000260255.1 Octodon degus
TTATTATGTAATGTAGTTTGTGCAGGGTCTCACTATGCAGCTCAGACTCGTAGTGATCCTCCTGCTTTCAGCCTCCCCAGCTCTGGGATTACAGGTGTGTGCCACCATACCTGGACTCAGTCACCAGATCAGTGCTCCCAGGGGGCAGGGCATGTGGTGCCAGTGATCGAACCCAGCTCCCTGCACTTTCCTAAGCAAGTGCTTAGTCCACTGAGCTATCTCACCAGCCCTAAAGTAATCTACTTAATTGTTTTAGTAACTTGGATTTTTTATTCTCAAATAGTCCAAATTCTACCACTGATTTTTCAAAGATTTATATATTCGTTTGATTATTATCCTTTTTTTTTTTTAAGGTGTTTGGCATAGGATCTCATTATGCAGTTCAGACTTGTAGTGATTCTCCTGTTTTCAGCCTCCTGAGCACTGGGATTACAGGCCTGTGCCACCACCACTGGTCTCGGTGGCCAGCTCAGCATGCCCAGGTGTGGGTGCAGATGTGGCATGTGGTTCTGGGGATTGAAACTTGGGCTCTGAGTTTGCCTAGGCAGGCACTTAGTCTGCTTAGCTATCTTGCCGGCCTAATCCTTATTATTTGATTCACAATTCCCCATCTCCCTCCCATGAATTTGTTTAAGAAATATTTATTAAACACTTAATATAATCCACATATTTTTAGGGCACTGGGGGTATAGTAGCTAATAAAATAGATTTTAAAATGTTTGCTCTTTTGAAGTTCCCATTCTAGTGATGGGAGACATACAATAAAAATTTAATTAAAATGTGTTACAATAATTTGATGGTGATGAAACAGAAAAATAAATGATAGAAAAATCAAATACTCAGAAGCCATAGTTTTGCAAATGTAAATAGGAAGTCCTGAGGGAAGTCCTTCTTAGGTGATGACATCTTTGGTACATGATGACATGGACCAAAGTTAATCAGAGCTCTTTCTTCTGGGTTGTCTTAGGGGACAGGGTTCAGGGTGAAAGAATATAAGAACTCTGACCTTGAGTTAGTATCTTTCCTTGTTTTTTCAAGTAGAGAAACTATCCTAGTTGGGTTTCGTCAAAGAAAAAGAAGCAAAAGAGAATAGGACATAATTTAGAGAAAGAAAAATCAAAAGTATTATTATGGCTTTATTTCCGTGCTTAGGACTCTGTCTCCTGCCCTTGGCAAGATGGAATGCTATCGTGGGCATGAGAAAGAAGCATGCAGCTTTCCAAAGGGGTCACTTGGGTGCTGTATTGATAATAAAGTAGGGAAGATGACGGCAAACAGTTGTGGATAAAAGCTTGGACTGTCATGATCAAAGTGGAAAAAGTCAAATTTCAAATAAATATGTGTACAGGATACTGTCAGTAACTGAAATGATATATCTATAGTTGAATTGGTAAAGCCCAGCAGAATGGAGAATAAATTTGTTATCATTAGCCATGGGAAGTGGTATTTCTAATTAACAAAATGGAAAAAAAAAAAAAAAAGGAGTAGCTCAATGGACTAAGCCCTTGCTTAGGTAAGCACAGGGGCCAGGGTTCAATCAATCCCTGGCAACACATGCCATGTTGGCCCTGCCCCTGGGGCGCACTTAGCCTATGATAGAATCTGGGCATGGTGGTTGTGCACACCTGTAATCCTAGCACTAAGGAGGCAGAAACCAGGAGGATCATTACAAATCTGAGCTGCTTAGAGACCCTGCACAAAACAAACAAACAAACAAACAAACAAAAATATCAAAATGGAAAAAAAGTATTGGATGAGCAAGTTTGGTTGAGATAGGGTAAGATATTCACTTATGAACATATCAAATTGAAAATGTAAATGATATACATGTAAGTGGAAATAATAAAGAAGCATTGGAATAGCAAGACTGAATTTTAAGGGAAAGATATATTTTGTAGATACAAATCCTGAAGACAAAGCCTATAAACTGTGTAGCATTTTAGGGGATTACATGCAATAAATTTGACAAAATATGTATACAGATGAAAAATAAAAGGGTGCTAATACTGTGGGTCAGGAGCCAACCAATCTTTAGAGATTAGGGAGCTAGGAAGACATGGTGCAGAAAATTAAAAAGAGCCAGGTTGGTAAACAGGAAGAAAGTCAGGGTGTGATGTTTTGCAAAATGCCTTTAAAAAAAAAATATCCAAAGAGGAGGGAGAGGTCAAAGACCATTCAGGTGTAGCACCCTTGCACTGTGGCCCCTGTTCTGTACAGTTTATATAGCCAGTCACGTTCCCTTTTGCTATCCTTGCAGCTTCCCAGCAGCACAGGTACTAACCTTACTTCTCAAATAAGGAAACTGGCCTGGCCAAATAGCTCAGTGGATTAAAGCACCTGCAAGCAGGTGGCAGGGGCTGGG
>NW_004524580.1:5278497-5283447 GCF_000260255.1 Octodon degus
CCCTCCCTCCCTCCCTCCCTCCCTTCCTCCCTCTCCTTCTCTCTCAGTGTTTAGGACAGGGTCTACAGGGTCTCACTACATAGATCGGACTCATAGTGAGTCTCCTGTTTTCACCCTCCCAAGCACTGGGATTACAGGTGCACACCACCACACCCAGTCAGTCTCTACCACTATCTCAGTGCACCCAGTGGGCAGAGCCGGCACAGCATGCATGCAGGAGATTGAACCCTGGCCACTGTGCTCTGCCTAAGCAGGCACTTTAGTCTGCTGAGCTATCAGGCTGGCCCAGCAATTCCATATTTTTGAAGCTATGGGGAACGTCTGAAAGGAAAAAAACAAGAACTAAAACAAAAAAATACCTCAAAGGTGCATTTATATGACTCAGCCCCCTTCACAGTTTGCGTGAGCCAAAGAACTGGCAGAAAGCAGAAGCCCACAGAATGGGTGCTTCTGATGCTCGGAAGGGCACATAAAACCATTAGCTCAGCGGGAGATGGGTTTTATTGTCAAAGTAAATTGTATTTATGATATGATCTTAAGTTCTATCCCCTTATTTCAAGCTGTATTACTGCTCTATTTGTAAGTGTAAGTTATAGTAACTGAAGAAAAAAATAAGATCATCTTGTAACTGACCTTGTGAACTTCCGTTATTTGGTACCATAAAAACTTACACAGGTGCCTTAGCTACTAGAATTATGATTTATATTTAAATTTTTCTTATGTTACTTAACATCATGCACAATAATATTCATTATTTAATAATATAGAACATAAATTAACGATAAAATTTTGAAACATTAAAATTGACATGCTATAGGCTGCTTTTTGAAAGATGAGTATGAATATTTGGAAGATCTATTTAAATATGCATGTATGTTTGTATGTATGTACACATGTATGTATAAGTTGGAGAGTAGACGATTCAGAAAGAATGTTGAGTTTTGTAAATACGATTGGCATTACAATGCATTCCCACACATCACTATTTCTAAGTGCAAGACAACCAGTATTCAAGCAGCTTGTTTTCTCCAATTTATAGCCACCACTATATTGGTAACGGCTGTGTATATTTGCAAAGGAAGCAAAGTGCTACATCAAATAATTAGTACAAGAGAACAAGGACATCCATTTCCAAGAAGTTAAGTAGGAAAATTACAGTTCAGGGCCAACAAAGAACATTTCCACTGAGTGAGTTTAGTTTTCTTTACCCGCCGTCCCTTTACTCTCTCTTTGTGAACTCCAAGGTACTTGGAAATGTTGGCATGTTCTAGAAATTCTGATTGGTTTGAAACTGCCACAGGGTGAGTCCGGTTGTATTTCTAACTTCATAGCTTTCGCTTGTAAGGATCGCATGTAGAGTTTCATTTGTAAAAATACACATTCAGTGTGTGTGATACTGTTTCTATATTTTCTGTTTGATACAGAAATAAGAAATGGAAACTTAAAAGCCATTCTAGGGCTGTTTTTCAGTTTGTCTCGCTACAAGCAGCAGCAGCACCGTCAACAGCAGTATTACCAGTCTTTGGTGGAGCTTCAGCAGCGAGTCACCCACACGGCCCCTCCTCCGGAACCCAGTCAGGTCAAGACACAGCAAGATATGCAGTCCAGGTAAGGAATGGAAGAAGGGCATGGCTTTAACATTAATTTCCCTAGACACGACTTGATTTAAAAAATAATTCTTAGAAGTTTGAAAAATGTACTGACTTAGTTTGTTTGTATAGGGAAATACTAAACTACTGTTACAAAAGGTAAGAGCACTTTTCTTTTGGTCGAACAAATAGTGTCTATCATCTTCCAGCAAAAAAAATCTTGGGGTTTTTGGAGAAAAGGGTTCCGTATCAACACGTGTAAGATGTCTTTGCTGTAGTAAGTATTGTGGCATGGCTCCTTCTATAAATTACTTTAGTATTTAGAACGTGCTTCTGAGTCCTGATCTCCTATTGTCGATGCTTTTGATAGATAAAAATCTGTCAAAAATTTGTAGTCTGTTAAACATAAGAGTGTGAGTGTTTGGGAACCCACTGTTTTCATTTAAGACTATATTTGTGTATGTGTCCACATGCACGTGTATGTGTTTGCCTGGCTTGAGTCGCCTGGCACAGCCTGCAGTGTGGTACTTCCAGTCATGATGACTTAGTTTTCCATTACTGTATTTTTGCAATTTGTATTGGTATCAGTAGCCAGAGAGGGAGAACCAACAGCGTTGCTGTAAATAGTAGGAGAATTATCACATTTATCATGAAGAAGGATGTCACGTGATTGTGAAAGCTGACTAGGCCTGTCTGAAGCTGGAAGGACAATCCAAAAAAATGAGAGATGCCAACTCTCCCATCTTGAGTTGAAACCGCTCAACAGAAACATTTTCTTCTCTCCACCAAGTCTTACTCCTTTTCACAAGCTTTCAGCTGGTTGAATCCAGCTCATGCTATTACCTTCTTTTCTTAAAATCAGCTAAGTGTGGACTTAGCACATTCCTTTAACTTTTTCATCTAGGAAACCGAGCTTCAAATCTAAAAATATTTTGATTATCTTGAGTATTTTATTTTTTGGTAATCAATATTGACTCAGAAAATTGAATTAAAAATTCAAAACGCATTCACAAGCCACTTACTACTTAATATAATTTTTCAACTACTTAGAAATCACTTTCTTATCATTTTGTCAGTATCTAACACAAGGACCTTGTTTTATATTTTAGATTAAATAATATATTTTCTCCATATAACCATGCATATTCTATTCTTATTAGATGATTTTACTAATCTGTTAATGCTTAAATCTGTTTGAAAAAAATCATAATCTTACCAAAACTGTTACATGTACTATGAAGTCTATGGAATGTCAAGAGATAGTTTTTATTATTTAAAATCAAATATTCTCTTCTTGAAACTCATCTTGGTTTCCAGTGATGTTCATTGCATCTGTGTCTGAATAAGTAAAAACAATCTGTAACATGTAAGTTACTTAGATTTCCTTAAAACTAAACATTACAAAAATAGGAAGCGTCATTATGCACATATTATAATTTTGAGGTAAAGATGATCGAAATAAAAAATTCTAGATTTGAGAAGTGCCAGAAATCATATTTCCTGAAGTTTGATTTAAGCAATTTGATTGCAGAGGAGGCAAAGACAGTTATTATAAACAATATTTAAGAAAAGTGGTTTTGTACAAAGCACATCATATTTGGAAATGATGTGGAATGTGATTTGTTATTAACTCACTCAATATCAGTATCTGCTATATGGAATTTCTTGTCTAGAACTTCTGTCCAGAATTTCATGGAATTTATGAAGTTCTGGGAGAAATGTTTCTTTTCCTATTTGTCTTCCTGGATATATTAATCTGGTGAGAAACTGCACAGAGCTTTGTAGCATAAAGCCACATATGAGAGCCATAGTTTTTTTACAGTTTGGGGAAGATAAATCTTTTTTCTTTTTTTGCAAGTTTTTCTGAAAACCATCATTTTGTCAGTGTCCATTAAGACTCAAGTGGATAAACACATATAAGTTTTCTTGGAGTAAGTTGGATTTATCTTTTGAATTGATATCTATTTTAATAAATGTTTGTACTCTGCTAAGTGCAATATGCATCACCCTAAAACAGAGAAATTGAAAGGCACAATTTTTATAGACCTTGTGATACATTTTGAAAAATACACTTGCTATAATTTATATAGATTTGGTAGATTGAATTAGTGTATATTGCATTAGTCCATGAATTGGAATTTATGTGCACTTCCTTGTGGCAGCGAGGGATTTAAAGCCATTTTTTCAGAACTCCATAGTGCTAGGAGTCACTTAGCTGAGACTTAGCCCCTTTGAGTTCATTGCTCAAATGTTGTCTTCTTAGCGGTGTGAACCTTGACCACCACCGTGGCAGCTTCCCAGAGCACCATGCCATCCTTTTTATTTTTCCATAATGCCAATCATCACTTAATTTATGGCTTACTTGTCATATTTACTATTCCTTCCACTGTACCATTCTGGAATGTGAGCCCTATAAGGGCACCAATGTGTTTTTTTTTTTTTTTTAATTTCTATTATTGCTATAGTTCAAAGACTAGCCCAGAGCCTTATGCTCTGTAGGTTCTTAATAGCTAAATCTACAATTATTTTCCTGTAATTGCAATTGGGACCTTGCACTTGCTAGGCAGGCACTGTGCCATTGAGCTCTTAACATCAAGAAAGAAACCTGTATTTTTGTTGCTTCAATTTAGACTATGAAAACTGTAATATTTAAAGTTAGAAAGGCACAGAAAGACAAATGCTGAATATTTTTACTAAAATATATAAACGCTAACAGTTCATCTTGAAGTAGGAATGGAATAGTTGGTGGACCTTAGAAAAAGTATGAGGGAGGAGATGGAGTGGTAACAATCAGTGACTCCAGGGGAGCAGTCGGATAGGTGGGAGATCTTCTAATATTTTGCTTACTTTTCAGTGACTATACAGGAGAAATTGGATGGACGGGATATGTTCTAATACTTTGTTCAATTTTTAGGCTAACTACGGTTGATAATTTAAAAAAAGGAATATTTCAGCATAGCTGGTAGGGAGGGTTTTGAATGTCCCAGTACTTATTTGTATTCTCTTGCTGAGAAACAATACCTCTAACACCACAGAGAAAGGCTTGGTTCCCAGTTTCAGTGGAGGCACCAACAGAAAGGTCATGGTAGAAGGCCTGGCATTAACCAGGCTCCTATGCTCGTGATGGCCAGAGGGTAGAGTAGGGAAACGGGGCCAGAGAGGACCAGACCAGACAGCAGCTACAGCAGCCTCCATAGCTGGCCCAGGCTTACCCAAAAGTGTGTTGAACTAATCCTCTGGACATTTGTTAAGCCACTAGGTCGACACAGTTAAGTTTAATCACGATGGTGTCCTACACAACAAAACGACTGATGCACAAGACATGTGAAAATCCTGATCTGATCATTACAAGTTATATATA
>NW_004524580.1:5291331-5297666 GCF_000260255.1 Octodon degus
AAAGAAAGAAAAGAAAAAGAAAAAGAAAAAGGAAACTGCTAACAGAAAGTTCACTTAGAAGTGCATAACATTTCACAGAGTGTAGTCTGTAAATTTAACCTAGGAAATCTGCCTACAGAGCTTGTACTGTAATTGTAACCATTATTTAGATGATATAAACTATAACATATGTTCCAAATAAGTAGGAGGCATGCTGAGATATGACACTTGGCTTTTGCACTAGAGTCTCTGATGAGAAACATTTCAGTCCAATGGGTCTTGTGTATTGTCATTATTATGTATTCAATAGAATACGGATGGAAAGAATAAGATATAGACAATTAATGTGTAATTTTTATTCATCAGTTAAATGAAAAAGTTAGATACAAGCCTTTCCAACACAGCCACTAAGAGAGATACGTCTACGTAGTTCTTTCATTAATTAACTTTGTAAATTTATATAGTGAAATAACATATTTTTCAATGAACTGTAGAATATCTCTTAGCTTCCTTTTTAAAACATGATGTAATTTTGTTTGTTTGTTTGTTTGTTTGCATACAAGGGATTGAACTCAGGGTCTTGCGCTTGCCAGGCAAGTGCTTATTCTACTAAGCTATCTCCCCAGCCCCAGTGCAATATTTTGTTCGATTTTACTTATCATTTAAATATATCTAACCTCTGACATCTACACTTTTTTTTAGTGTTCATAAAATTAATGTTTAATTCTGCATACACATATAATTACTTCTTGTCCTTAGTATGGGTTGATTTTAAAAGCTGAAAACCACCAGAGTATGTACATAATAAACATAGATGTTAGGAGTATGAATACAGAAACAAGGCACACCCTGATTTTTCTTTCTCAAAAGAATTTATTTAAGTAGAAAATAGCAGATAACTTTCAGTATGGGCCAACGCTCATATTAGGATGCGCTGGAGGATTTAGTCTAATCAAACTAAGGAATGTCTGCATCTATGTAAAACGTTGGATTATTCTGAAGTTATGTGTTTATTAGAGTTTAAAATGACCCTTGTTTGTTCAGATTGTTAGTTGGTTTTACTTTAGTCCTGTTTTGTTTGTTCTTGCTTGTAAACACGTCTGACCATGAGACGGTACTGATCAGAATGGACAGACGTTCTTTTAATCATCCTCTTTTCATAGGCACTTCATCTCATCTGGAACTTCCGAGTCTGCTTTTCTCCTTGCTTTTCTCTACCCAAGCCTCTCTCCACATGTACAAAGAACCAGGCTTCCCTTAATCTATGTTATTATTACCCTATGTTAATATGTTTTTGTTCTTTGGTTCTCTAAGTCTGCTGAAGTCTCTTGTCCCCCTGTGGCTCCCGTATCTTTGGTGTTTTCCTTCCCCAGTTATGAATTTACACCTGGAGGATTTCATCAGCTCACACTGATACACGTTAGGGAACTAAGAGTAATGCGTGTGTGTTTCTCAAAAGGCCTAGAGGCAATGGTTGTACATTTTTTCCTTGAAAGCAAATCAATTGATATCTTTCTTTGCTATAAAATGAAAAATTTATACTCATTTATACCCTTACTTAGTTATTCTATCGTTCCAAAGGAATTATGTGAATTCAAATATACTTTTAAGTATTAGCCTGGCTCAAAATTTAAGGAATTTGAGAAATGCTTTTGGACTTAAATGTCTACCTAAAAACAATAATTTATTAATGTTTTATTATTTAGTTTTGCACATAATTATAAGACCTGTCTGTCTATCATCTATCTCCCTATCTATCAAGTTTGTGTGAGCAAGAGAGGGAGAGATAGTAGAGATGTAATTCAGCAAAACTAATTTAACTCATTAGGTATTTAACATTTTACAACACAACATATTGATATCCTGTTTAAACATTTAATAAAAGTTTTTTCCCAGGCACTAGAGTTATGGTCCTGATTACATATAATTTATTTTTATATTTACAGAGCATTCCCTTCTCAGAGCACTGATAATATAGACTTGACTATTTCACTTCAAATTTTACACCATGAGAAACTACATATATTAATCTATTTTGTACTAAAACGTATACCTCAAAATTTCAACTTATTGATTTATAATGGAAAATGAAACTCTCAAAAGTTATAATGATCATGTCAATATGACCATTGGAGTATTTTCCTGTAGTCAGATATACATTTGAAGCCAAATATTAGACCTGAATGAGACTGTGATCCTATAAGAGGATCTGAAGGGGCACCCATGTCAGCAACCGAGTCATCATTGCTCAAGGGCCAGTCTTCATTGCAAAACATATTACGGCTTTGACCTCTGTGTATTCCCTTACTGTTCCTCAACTGCCCAACATGCCACGCATGTGCCCTTTGAACCTAAGAGTCAAACTCTTTCCCTTTCTGATATATTTTAAAAACATATTTTTAAAAACCAGCCTTTCTTTCCACAAGACTAAGCAGCAGACATAACCAAGCTTGCCATGATGGTTTTCAGACCCCACCTATTCATAATGTGACCAACCAATGAATATATTTGCTTTCAATAAGAGTTACTCGATTATAAAGACTCTGTAAAATATACTTCTCAAAAACCTTCACGTGCTTTTATAGATGCACGTTGACATAATTATCTTCTAAGATTTTGTGAATGTGACAGTTGAAGTCATTTCATAAACATATACACTAACAAACAGTTTTCTAACTTGTTTCATTCTGGCTAAAATTATTTAAATGTTTGCCATATTAAAAAATTCAGGTTTTCTCTAACCCAGGTGGTTTTTGCCTGTTAGCTTCATTTTTAGACTAACAAAATAGCTCCCTCCATTTCTCAAGATTCAATTATTTAAGACAGTAGCATTAAACTAAAATTTTTGTAATAACACTCACAATGTATTACAGAAGGTCCATGGGTAAAGATCCACAGAACAGTGTGGCACTTTGAACTATATTCAAGTTAAAGCACTGTGGAAAATCTAATTGTGAGAGAAACACAAGCCTAGTCTTCTGAGTTATCTTTTATCTTGGATTTTGACATTCCTAAAAAGTCTGAGACTTTTATGCTGAAATATCTCCTATAGGCATCTCCTTCTTTAGTTCCAATTTGAGACCTCACAAAATCAGACCGTGCAGGTGACCTTAACTGTCTGTAGAACTTAAGGTAAGACAGAAGTTATAATGGATTTTTGTGCCATATTTCACTAATGGGACAAGTTGTTAGCTGTCTGTCTCCAGTGCAGTGAGGATGGTATTTAAGCCACCCAGATCCTCAAAAGAAGCACATGTAAAACTTAGTTGAGTTACTGTTTTATATATTAGAAAAATAACTACTTTCACTGTATTATCAGCAATGATTAAGTATAGTAAAGAGTATTTTGTCACATTCAGACATATTCTGACAATTGCCAAATACCTTAACTATTTTTTGAAAGAATTTAGATGGTTTTGCAATATGAAAAGTATGTTTACAGAAGTGGCTACAGATTTTCTCTGTTTTGTTAGTTACCATTTTAGCACAGTTTTCAAGAGTCCTAGATTAAAAAAGAAATGTTTGTGGTAAAGGAAGAATTGGTTTAAAGAAACTTTAAGGCTTAATTCTGAATATATGGTTTACTTCTATGTTGAGTCTTATAAGACTTACAGTGGAAAGAAATATGCTTCAATCTGTCTGCATCTGAAAAATGTTTAATGAAAGTGTTTTGCTATCTCATATTTGTCTAAAATTCCTTGGTGTAAGACTTCAACAGTATATTTAATTATAAGATATCTTGTACAATTTATTCTCAGTTTCTCTCATAAGATACTTGCAGTAAATTGAAAGGTCTACCTTTTTAACATGATACCATTTCATAAGAGAGACATAAAGTTAGAAGGTAAAAATTGTCTTCTAAAACAGAGACCCCCAAAATGTCTTACTTCGTTATCATAGATTCCTACTTTTGTATTTCCCCTTATTTCCTTGTGGTTAGTGTTATTCAGAGAATAAATGCAATCCAGTGATTAAGAATGACAGTCTCTGTCTGTGGAAATCAAGACTAAGAAATCCCTGACTAGATAGCACAATGTATAGGATTCTAAATTCCTGCATGTTTATAGTTTCATGATCAAAGTCAATTGACAAGAATACAAGGTCGGATATGAAGTAATTTTCTATACCCTCCTCATATAAAAAAAAACTGCACAATGCTAAAAATCTCATTTGTGTTTCACTTTACTGTGAAAACACTTATTCATCTACTTTTTTATTTAGTACATCTATTTTTAAAATAACTGTTTTGTGTGCTGAATTTTTATATTTTGATGAATCATCCAGTATCTAGTTGGACATATTTATTGCATACCATGTGGCTTAATGAAAAGCTATGTTGTTGCTAGCACGCTTTATATGTTCCTTGACAGTCCGGTGTGCTTTTCTACTAGTGATTTTTCAAATTTTCACTTCCAAAAGTTCAAATGTGATTTTTCAATAAGTTTGAAAGAAGACTCACCATCTGCTAAGGCTTGTGCTAGAGGTACAGTTGCATGTGGTGCTGCTTCTTCCTTTCATTTTGACTGCATTCTTATACAGAAACTGGACATTTAGGAAGATAATTCAACAGATTATGTTACGTAATCTAAAAGAGTCAAAATTGCCAAGTGACTGAAGACATGGAGAAAAACATATAAAAGCACTAACGAAAGAAATGTCACTCACATTCATGAAGCTATAGGGAATTTCCAAAAGAGAAAGTTTAAATGAAGCTATGTTCCAGGTATCCATTTCAGAGTTTAAAGCTTTGCAATTATTGAACAAAATAGTAACCATTTTTGTCTTGTTTGTGGATTTTATAAACCAAAGAACTGGTTATTGCCTGGAGGAGAAAGTTTGTTATTGTTCCACTGTGCCCAGAGCACTCCCCGGGGCAGATGAAAGGACTGCCATCTCACTGTTGGGATCACTGTCTCACTGTTGACTGCCATCTTAGAATCCATTTCTAAGATGAATTCCTCACTCAAACCTAACAGTTTAAATGGAATGGAGATGCCACATGTCCACTCCCACAAGGTAGTCTTAGAACATGATGCTTTTTACCTGGTAACTCTGTGAGCTGAACACCCAGGATCCTACCCAGATTTAAACAGGGGTGAACAGTATAGCGATCTCATCTCTCCAGGGAAGGCATACCAGGTGTGCGTACCTCTACAATGAATCTGTCCCAACTTATGATCAGAGATAGAAACTAAAGAAGTAGGGAGAAGTCAACTTACAGCCAGGAACTGAGATTTACCTACTAAACATTAAAAATAAATCACTTGTTGGATTGTTTAATACAGGAAAAATGAGATCGCAGTGTTTATGACTGAGCAAGACTGCCCTAGTAAGAGATCGTATTTCTATTTCTGCTAACTGAACAGTAAGGTATTTCAATAAGAAAATATCTGTGTTCTGTTAGCTGTCAGTTTAAAGCAGTTGTTAAGATTCCTGCATGAAAAGAAAATCTTTATGATAAAGGAAAAACTGGTTTAAGGAAATTTTTAAGCTTAATTCTCAATTTAATGCTTATATATATTCTGAATATTATTCATGGTTTACATTATTACGTACATATGCTAGGACAACAATTGAAAAAGATGATGTTGAAAATAAAGCAGAAGGAAGTGCAGACAAAAATTCAGCTTTTGTCTTCAGAGATTTGAAACTGAAACCTTGCTCTTCAGAGAGCCGAGACTGAATAGGATTCCTAGATGATAGCGTCTAGCACGTGGTTCTGGAGTGGTAGCGTGCAGCCAGGGCCAAAGGCACAGCCTTGCAGACATTAACTTATCAATATTTTATGACGAAAACAGTACAAATGTAAGAGTTTGCTTAGGAAGAGAACAGTAAAGAGAAAAATGAACTCAGCATGAAACTCAGGGGATCATGAACATTTGTGGATAGACAGCTAACAAGAAGAAGGTGATTTTGCTTGGTTTGTAATGTATTTTTCTCCACTACTTTCCTAAAGGCGAATTATTGTCCTACAATGAGGGACACCTCATTTTCTAAGACATTCTTTCCTTGTCTTTCACATTATTTGTGAACTTTAGGATTTAAATTTAATATAAAAGTCTGGTTGAAATACAATGTAATGGTAACTACACTATATCACATCATATATCAGAACATATTCTCATCTAATCAGTAGATCACAAAACAAAAGTCCTGAATTCAAGACCCTTTTTTAAAATTATGTACAATGCTGGGATTTATAAGCTCTGGAAGGCCTAGCCTATGTTTAATTTTGAGAATGAAGGTTTGTAGCTGTCCTACTGGGGCAATTTCTGATCATTTGATCATTCTTTAAATACTAGATCCCATAGGGTTTCTATTTTTTTAATTAATTTATTTTATTTTATTTATTTATT
>NW_004524580.1:5298371-5302762 GCF_000260255.1 Octodon degus
ATGACAGGTGAGCTCTAAATAAGGTAATATGGGGAAGACTGCAAAACAGGTGGGAGAGGTCACTAGAGACTGAGAAATATAGGATATTATGGTTTACTGGATTCCTGAACATAGTTACAGAGCCTCCAATAATTTTTAAGTTTGTGTTTGAATTCTACTCCATTTTCGTTTCAATACATTTATTTCTGCCATAAGTGATATATAAGTGAATGTTCATTAAATAAAGGCTTTGAGTAGGTAAGAGCTGTCACCCTCATTTAAATGTTTAGCAAATAGCATAGAGAGCTTCTCATGAGGTTTAGTTAAAGCAATCTGATTCCAGATTCTTTTCCATTAATCAACCATTGTGCTGGTCTTTACTCTTGACTATTCAACTTACTCATTCATAGAAATTTTTAATGTGCTAGTTTCAGTACTCCTGTCAATATCTTGTGTGTTTCCTTGTAAGCTTGGAATGAACACATCTCCACTAAATTTCTAATTATAGTTTTGGTAAACAACATATGAGTTAGTAAATGTGATGATCAGGTTTAAATGTCAAACTTGATTGCTTTGAAGTCACCAAGGGGATTAGTCAAGCACATATTTCGGGTACAGCTGTGTGGGTCATGGAAGTGTAATTTGCGGGAGTGTGTAAGGTTCTGGTCCTGTCTGGTGGTTTTCTCCAGCTCTGCTTCCCAGCTTTCATGAACTAAGCCCCTTAGCAAATGCTGTGACGCTCCTCCAGGGGTTTTCTGATTCGGAGCCAGCCAAGCATGGAGTGAGTTGTCCGAGAACTATGAGTCAAATGAAATTCTCTCTTTAACTTGTGAATGTTGGGTAATTTATCCCAGCAGAAGAAAATCTGACAAATACATCATACATAGTTTTGAGGGCTACTGTTTTTATAGTGTAAACAATCACCTCTGTAAATAAACCTATTTTTTGTCAAAACTTACAATAAAACTCTAGACATTTTTTCATACACCACACCAGAGATGTTCAACTTCCTTTCCCTACATTCTTTCCTATGTAAATGTGTAGTGTGACCAGAGGCCCAGAAATCATCTTACATTTTCCTCTTTTTTACATTATAATATCCGCTATTTTAATTTACCTCGATCATTTCCTTTTATTGTCCTTCTTTTCCGTCCCTTAGGCTCTCATCAAGTCTTGCCAGAACTGCAGCAGTGTTTTCTTGAAAACACTCACGTCCAGTTTCCCAGGCTTATTCCATCCTCTGTGCCTCTTTTATGTGTCTATGGGGAGGATGGGTCTAATCTGAAAATGTGTCATTCTGTAATTAAAATCTTTTCATAGTTGTGCAGCACAATCAGCTAAGGGCCAAATTCCTGAGCAAGCTGCTGTGGCTCTCTAGGTGCTTGTTGGCTAAGAAAGTCATGCAGAGATAATAGCTGTAGAATGAACAAACAAAAAAAGTAAAAGAAATTTAAAGAACACACTAAACAAGTTCAATCTGAGACAATTCAAATATTAACTAGGTTTACTTAGAAGAAACTTGAGGGGAGATGAAAGTGATACAGGCCTGAGGTTCAGGATATATTGGCAACTTCTTATAACCGTATGTGCATTACATCTTAGACAAGCTATTCTTTTAAAAAAATAAAAGTGATACAGAATTTCAAAACAAGATGATAGGAAATTAACAATGCTTACTATGTTGTATATTGTTATCTTAAAGTTAAAAATTAAGTAATTATATACATTGGCTTCTCTATATATAAACTTCTAAATATAAACTCTCTCTCTCTCTCTCTCTCTCTCTATATATATATATATATATATATATATATATATCACCTTCTTTACAATGTTTTAACAAGAAGTTTTTTCTGAAAAATAAAGGATTTTTGAATCATGGCCAGGGACTGTGAAGCTACCACAAGCTTTATAGGAAATAACTATCTCTGTGACTAATTAAGGACATAAGAACAGCTAGTTTATAAACATATGTCATATTGTTAGTCTTGATTAAAATGTTGTTTTAAAAATAAATTATAATATTCTTTGAATACTGTGAGAGTAGTTCCCTACACACTAAAATTATTTTACCTTTTAATATATTGTTTTGATTAGTAGAGATTTCTAGATAAATGTTCTATGAAGTTATTTAATGTTATTTATCCGAATGCTAAATGGTATCTACTAAGTGTTACTTGAAACTGAAGACATTTTGTAGGCAGTATAAAACATTATCATAAGGTTGGTAAGTTTCATAAATGCATAGGCAATAGGAAGCAGTAAATTGATAGGTAAGCTAAAGAAGTGTGGACACATTACAATTGCTAATCAACTTTTATGAAAACAATAGTATCACTTCTTGGCATTTTGGATAAGGATAAGTAAAAACAATGGTAGATCAGTGCACAGAGTTATACCCTCAAAATTTAGCACTTTAATTTATAAGATGTGTTACTTGTACACAAAATTTATGTAAAACCTTCAGTTTTCATATTTGTGAATCAGATATGTAAATAATACCACTGTTGCAGATCTGCTGTAAGGAATACAGAAGAAAATTCATATAAATGCTTGTTACTTGACAATATAAGAGTACTGTCTTTCTGTTCCTTCTTTTATTATACTGGTAATTTCATTCTTGAAATAATTTGCTTTGCGTAGAGGATGAAGATGGATCATATAATAGTTTGATAATTTGTAAATATCAGTCAATCAGTTATCTAGGCAATGCCAAACTTTGGTGTAGACTAAAAATACAAAAATCAACACTAGGTGTTGAGATATGGTATAATACAATCTTTTCAGAAGACAAATATTCATCCTGATAAATTATGATATTGCTTATGTAAAATATCTAGGATGCCTTAAGGAAATCTTTAGACAGCAAGTTCTGAAATGTAGGAGTAAATTTGGATTTGCAACATTGATTTGCTATAAAAGGAATGGAAGAGTGGCCTGGCTGATATCGAGGATATCAATATGGACCTGAATATGGCTACCGTAGTGGGAGAGAGAACAGCAAGTAAACTTATTTCCTTGAAACAAGAGGAGCCAGTGATGGCCTGTTGTGCTAGGAAAGTGGGGTGTGAGCTCCTGAAGGAAGTGGCTGCCATCTAGTTTCGGACTGATGGGAGAAGAATGCTCAAAGGAGGCCTGGCCTCACTTGTCCATCTGTTTTTTCCCTGCTAATAGAGATGTATGGATGCATGGGACAACTTGGGTTCTATGGTTTTACTGTGCACAGAAATTATCTGGCTGTACTGTTAGGATTTATGCTTTAGTTGATTAGCCTAGGATGGGCACTGATTTTGTATTTTTAATCAGTGGTTCTATTATTATGAGTCTATAGACCAAATTTTCATCCTTTAATAGTTAGCAAAAACAAGGAGCTACCGTGCTTTCTTCAAGGTCATACCCCAGAGACCTAAGACCTCCCACTTCGTAAAAGTCCCCCCACCCTCTGGCACAGTGCCAAGCTAAGCACCATAACTTGAATATACAGGTCTTCCTGGAACTTTTGTGGCCCTACTGTGGCACACACAACTGATGTGGTAACTATACTGTGGATAACTGGTCACAGATACCCAGCTAAGCCTCTCATCTTCTCTTCCTGTCTTCTTTGCAAATGAGGAGAAAGAAGGCATAGTAAACATGTGTCATTATCAAGGGTATAAGAGCAAGCTGGTAAAGAAGCTATGATATAACCAGTAAGTAATAAATTTCTAATCAAGCCATTTACACACGTGAGCACACATGCAGATGTGTGAGCACTTACAAGCAGTGCTTCAGCATTCCACAGTATAGCAACATTAGGTCTTATGCCAGACTCGTGCTTTGCCCCTTGAGCTCACAACAGATGCAACGAGCCAGCAAAATATAACATGATTTATTCTTCTGAGAAGACTCTGGTTCTCAGCCTCTAAACATTTGGGAGTGGTAGAGACGTGTGCTCAAATGGGTCAGACATTAGGCAGTGGTTAGAAATGCAAGTTGGAACAGCATAGTTCATTAATATGTAGGGTCATAAAAATAAATAAATAAAACTGATAAGACCAATGAGTTACTCAATGAAACAATACGTGTATTATTTATTCCTGAAGTGGTAAATAGGCTCATAGAATGGTGATATAGCCCCACTAGTAAACATAACTGTAAGACGTACTGACTTTTTTCAATATGCTATGCATTTGTGGCAGCAATATTTGACAAAATAATTAATTTCAAGAGTAATAAAATATTCATTATTCTACCTTTTTCAACATACTAAATTCCACTTAAATTGTTCATGGACTCATCAATGAAATTCAGATTTTATCAATTCACAACCTATTTTGCTTGACTTACAACAACCATTCCAAGCCCCTAGTTCTCTTACTGATCATTTTCAAACAATTACTTTGTAGCATTTTACTTAAAAATCTAATATATAT
>NW_004524580.1:5302922-5327602 GCF_000260255.1 Octodon degus
ACACATATAAAATCTAAAATATATATAATCGTAGTTATATATAAGATACACAAGATGTATATACCTATATGTATACAGATATAGATACATATAGATATATATATTGTTTCTTCGAAACTTAACTTTCCAAAATAATTATCAACTTTAAAAATTAATGGATTAGGCCTGGCCAAATAGCTCAGCGGATTAAAGTGCCTGGAAGCAGACTAGGGGCTGGGAAGGGGGGGTGGAGAGGTGTGGAGGTGGGGGTGTGTTGATCCCCTGCCCTGCCGGCCGCACCCCCGGGGCACGCTGAGAAGGCGATTGAGACTGGGCATGATAGTATGCTCCTGTAATCCCAGCATTTGGGAATCTGTAAACAGCACAATCACTAAGAATCCCATCTAGTAGTGAGACCCTGAACACGCTGTAGAATCTTCCCCAAAATTACAAAAAAAAAAAAAGAAAAAGAAAAAAGAAAAATTAATGGATTAATATTACTTAATGACTTTATCTAGATGTTAAAATTTCCTCTGTTTTCTCATAATGTTTAAGTTGTTTCAGTCAGCATGCAAATAAGATTTTACACATGGCGATCAGAGGCATGAGCCACCATGTCTAGTCTCAATTGCCGTTTTAGCACACCCCAGGGATGGGGTCAGCACGGCAGGCCGGGAGATCGAGCCTTTGGCCCCTGCACCTGCTTGCAGGTGCTTTAATCCACTGAGCTATCTGGCTGGCCCTGCTGTCTAACTCTTAATGGTGTTAACAATATATCCAGAGTTCATGACAAAAACCTAGAAACATTTCAACAATTCACTCTACTGATAAATGTTTGGAATATTATGGCCTCCGCTTTGAACACTTCTTGTATTTGTAGAGATCAAAGACATCTGTTTTAATCCCATGATGTCAATAAATTTAGTGCTAAGATAGCTATGAAAGTTTTTCTTGTCATGATGCATATACTTTTGGTTGACTCTGTACTACTTATTTCTACTCATATTTTGATTTGACATATTTTATTTTCAAACAGTTTTTTTTTTAATAAGAAAACGACAAACTACTAATATCTATGCTGGCCTTTGGTACATCTCATCAAATCAAAGCAATATCAAAAAATTTTATTTCTTAAAAAAATCACAAGGCCAGGGAGATAGCTCAGTGCCATACATACCTGGCTGGCAAATGCAAGTAAGATCCTGAGTTTGATCCCCAGTACAAAACAAATAAACAAAAACACAAAACATCCAGTCTCTTTATTTTTTAAATTGGACATAATATTTGAAGTGTATCCTCAAGGAATTTTCTGATAAATTATTCTACCTTTCCTCAAACTTGAAGTTATTATATAGAAGAAACTGCTATTGAAGTAATTTTTTTACTATGTAAGCTATTATGAAAATTCAGAGTTTTAAATGGGTTTTGATGAAGACTCATGCAGACTTCATGTCTTTTATGACAATTGTTTAAAATTAAGCAGATCTGTACATAGACACAGAAATTGTTCCCATAGGAATTATAGCAGGATAAAAGCATAGGAAAAGTACAAAAGAAGCTAGGTGCGGTGGTGCGCACCTGTACTCCCCGCATTTGGGAGGCTGAGGCAAGAGGACTGTTATGAGTTTGAGACAAGTTTGGGCTACAAAGCTAGCTGAAAGCCAGCCTGAACTGCATAGCAAAACCCTGTATTAAAAAGATAAATAAATTAAAAAAAAGAAAAGAAAACAAAAATTGATTGATGCTTGGGAAATAGACACCCTCTTGAATAGAGCTCTTATTAAATGACCAAGATAATACACTGTACAGATGCAAATGTATGAAATATTGCAAATATTGTAGAAATCCTTGAATGTGAATATTGACTTTCGGTGTGTCATACATCTGCTATCTGGTTTAGGAAGCTCACTGTGTCTCTTTGGGCATTCCTTCCTCTATAAGGTCAGTGGGCAAGTCTAAACATTGTAGTCTTTTTTGGTCCTGATTATTCTGGAAAACAAATCAGATATGCAGTTCCATTTGTGAATTCCTCTCTACTACAGATGTATTGTAGGATGTATTAAACGCTAGATTTGTTGGGTTAAAGATTGGAATTAAAGAGCATGGATTCATATGAATCAATGTAAGTTCAAACAGGATAAATAGGTATTGATTTCCCGTCTGTAGTAATTGCAAGGGGAAAAGAAAAAAATCAATTCTTGAAGGTTCCAGTCCACATGACTAAACTGTATTGTCTTCCTGTGAATGAAATAATGGAAGGAGTAGACTAGAACGTGGGTGGTGACTTTGGTATGGTGAAGTTGGAGATGTACTAAATGGACAAGCTGTGTGCAGCTGACACTGAGGGCCTGAGTATGAAGGAAAGGTTAGCTCTAAGGTGTAGGGTTTTAGTATGTATCTTAGTAGAAAACAGTACACAAAAGAACACACATAAGAGCATTGGTAGGGAAAGGACATACTATGTATGTATGTAGGTATGTATGTATACATTTATTTATTTGGTACTGGCGTTCAAACTCAGAACTTTGTCCTTGCTAGGCAGTCCCCTATGCTGCTGAGCTATTCCCTCAGTGGCCATGGACATGGCCTTTGTGGGGGAAAAAAGAATCATTCTTTTAAGAGATGAGGAAAGGAAGATGCCCTGGTGAGAGAAAAAAAATGGACAAGATTGGAAGTGGACATACCAGATACCAGATGAGCTAGTCACTGAGCTGTCTGTGAGTCAGTAAATGAGGTGATGGATATGGTCCCAGACAGAGAATGACGTGAAAATTTAACAAAGCTATGATGTTCTTTATTTTATTTTATTTTTTGTATTTTTTGTATTTTTTAGGGAAGGGTTTACAGGGTGTTCAGGGTCTCACTACTAGACTGGACCCCTAGTGATCTGCCTGTTTACAGCTTCCCAAGAGCTGGGATTACAGGTGCATGCCACCATGCCAAGTCTCAATTGCCTGCTCAGTGCGCCCCAAGGGCAGGCTAGCATGGCAGGCCCAGGATTGAACCCCCAGCCCCTGTACCTGTTGCAAGCACTTTAATCCACTGAGCTATTAGGCCAGCCCTTGATGTTCTTTAGATAGCAGCTTTACAAATGCACAGAAAGTAAGGAAGAGTCTAAATTTCAGCATGTTACAAGGGACTTGACACAAAAAAACAGAAACAAGAAACACATACTTTCTTAATAAATTGAAAGACACACATGTGACATAGATCATTAAACCAGGTTGATTTTTATTTATTTATTTATTTTTGCGGAACTGGGGATTGAACTCAGGCCCTTGCGCTTGCCAGGGAAGCACTTATTTCACTGAGCCATCTCCCCGGCCCCACCAGGTTGATTTTGATTAACCTACTTAACTTCTCCAGATCTCCTTGATTCTTTTTTTTTCCAGTTCAGTATGACAAATCATATTGTGGTTTTTCCTTACACTCATGGCAGATACTCAATGAAGAAGCTATAGTTCCCTGAAAGAAAGTATGCTGCTTAACTATCATGTTTACTACTTTACTACCTATATTTATGTTTAAGTTTGAAAATATAAAATAAGACAGCAGGTAAATTTTAGTGAGTACTCTTAGCTTCATACTGGCAAGTTAAATGAGAAGTTCACAAAAGTTCTTTCTTTACATTGCATGCTTTTATGTTTAAATTTACTTTTTATAGAACATCTCAATGCATTTGGACATCTCATTTTATATTTTTCACTCACTCAGTGACATTATTGTGAGTGAAGCAGTTTAGTCAGTTGTTCCAGTGTACACTGTATTTAAAAGACAGAGCGCATTATAAACCAATGACAGTGTATACCATAACACATGTGGAGCATAGGTGCTTTGTGAATCTGAGACCTCCCTCCCCAGGAGAACGTGCACCCCTCAGGCCAGGCATTTGTAAGGCCCCACAGGTTCCAAGGACTGACTAGCTAGTGGCAGGAGTGAGAATGAACTCAGAAAATTCACTGTGCTAAGCAGTCTTTCCTTGACTTTGCTGTGCCACTGGGCAGTGAAGCAATTGGAATAACTCTAGTCAGGGGCCATGTGACCTTCCCCAACCAGATTTCCGCTCTCCTGTGTGGTTGTGCCTTCCTCCAAGTCTCCAGAGCCACTCCACCTGTGGTGTGGTCACTGTGTTTACCTAACATCACCATAATTCACCTGAGAGTGTGTTCTGCCTCCCAGCTTCCAGCCATTGCCACGACAGACGTGTGAGCACCCACTGAGTCTACTGAGTTGAGCTGTAACCTTCAGAAAATGAGTTAGTCTTACTAACTCTCATGCCAGTTTAATGTACACATTTGCATTTTGATAACAAAATATTCATCTTCAAACCTCAGTTTCAATAATGCTTTCTTATATATCTTTGAGAAAAGACATTGATCTTAAAACTCAGGAAGAAATCTCACTTAAAAATATTCAGAGGTTATGAGTATTTGTTAAGCTTGATCTTTAAGACTTTGCACTTCAATTTCAATTTTTTATACAACTTCCTTTTGATAGAAAATCGTTTATTGTTCACTTGCTTTAAAACTTCTAGCTAAAGACCAATAATAACTTGTTAGACACAAACCAGATATTTTAGTGACTTGGTTTTCAAAGTATTTAGTTTAAAAGAACATACCAGTAAAGGCTTACTGTAAAAACTAATAACGCTCAACCCATACCTTTTATTTTAGCTTTGTTGAGAGATTTATCAATCATGTAAATGAAAGTTTGATTTCCCTGAAGTTTTCAGTCACAGTGATTGTAAGATGAAATAATCTATCAAATTATTAATAATATTCAGCCCTAGTTTTAAAGGTCGCTATGCCACATTTTTATTCTGAGGGTGTGTGCTGCCTTATTTCATAGTACATTCATAATCAAAGGTCATGATGTATATGTTACATTACCATAATTTTCTGATTAATTTGTTCTTTATACATTTTGTATGTGTTCCAATTGCATTTCATTATTCATAGTTTTCTTATAAGTTTGTGCTTTCTTTCCATGTTCAAAGGACCTCTTTAATTCAATTTCTCTGTTTCTCCTCATACAGTCTCACAGCCAGAAATGCAACTCAGTCTAATCACAGTGGAATTGCAACCAGTCAGAAAAAGCCTACTAGGTCAGTTAATATCTCTAATTTATTACTTGTTAGTGATATTCAATAAGCACACAGTGATATTTTGTCCTAGCACTCTAAATTGTTCAAAGTCTGACATACTTGTGAGTGAAAAATTTTAAATACTGGATTCTTCCAAGTAGATTTCCATAGAGGATGATCACATGGGCTTGCCTCTTTCTTATCTTTCTTTCCTTCTTTCCTTCTTTCACTTGCTGTACGGTCTCACTGAGCAGCTTGGACTCATAGTGATTCTCCTATTTTCAGCCTCCCCAGTGCTGGGCCATCTCACTGTCTGGCTCCGCGAAGCCTTGTGGCAGGACCAGTGAAGCATGTGGTGCCGGGAATCGAATCCCAGTCCCTGTGCTTGCCTAAGCAGGCACTTAGTCCACAGAGCTATCATGCCAGCCTGGGTTTGACTTTTTCTATGTCTGTTTAACTATACTCCCTGATATACTGGGATGAAATCTAGACCCTAAGCTCAGAACAAATTAAAAAAAAAAATACTTGAAGTCCCCTGTACACAGAATTTGGAAGTAATACAATATTAGAACTACTTTTTAAGGTTGTCATATGCTAACTACTGCACACTTTAAAGGAGAATTAAGCACAATTGGCTGATTTTGTCTGACAAATTTGTACCACAGCGTCCTATGGTATCCACCTATCTATAAGAGCTTCAGTTTGTTTCTTCAAGATGTACATATATCTTTGGGGCTGGGCGATAGCTCAGTATAATAAGTGCTTGCCTGGCAAGCACAGGGGCCTGAGTTCAATTACCAGTTCTGCCAAAAAAAAAAGTAAATCTTTTAAATATATGTAGAAAAATTAATTTGGAAAATAATAATGCATTCAAACACTGAAAGAGTTTGGTTTTTCTGATGTTACACCAATGAAGGCATGATCGCATGATTGTGGTGTTAAATAGGTAAGCAACACCACATCGTCCGTGTCTCACACTCCTGATTTTTGTGCGAATCTGTGCATTTTCTCCCTCACTGGAAAGTGTCCAGTGATGGCTCACTAGCCTTTCCAACAAGAATAAATCATGTCACACAGCGCATGGCCAAAGGGACTGCCGCCGAGGCCTTGATCAGAGGTAGGTGCTCTACCCCTTATCTTGCCTTTCTGTGTCACTTCTACAGCAGTAAAAGTGATTCTGGAGAGAAAAATTTAAAAAGATATTTAATTAAAATTATAATAAATATTATACATGAGGATGTGTAAGGAGTAATGACTGTCATAGATATTGAGCGTTTTTTATTGCTCCTTCGAATACTCAGACATATGAGATATATGTTAAGGATTTGGTTTAAATAGGATATTTTTTCTTACATGTTCTCTTTCTTTTTTTTCTTCATCTCATTTCCCTTTTCATTACTTTGGTGAATGATTGGGAGACTCTGGCTGCCTGTCAAATTAGGGTAATGAGAAGAGCAATTGTATTTTTTAATTTGTCTTAGTTTGATCTTCAGTCAGAAGATCACGAGGCTTCATGGGTCACAGTAAAGATTAAAATGCATTTTAATTGCTTTCTAGAAATGAGTCAGGTTTTATTGAAAGCAGAGCAAGTTTGTGAAAAAATTTGTTTATCCATGTGAGTTTGGAATGAACTTTCTAAAGTCCGTGATTATGTCTGCAAGAATTGGTCTCAGATTTATTATGATTGAAGTGTTTGGTCAGCTTAATTAGTTCAGTTCTTTCTGGAATATACACTCATTGGTACTGAAAATTCCTCGAGTCTGAGGTTATTGCACTACACCTGTGAGCCCTTGTAGCTCTCTGAATACAAGTTTAATGATGGAATCACTTGGAAAATATTCTAATCTGGTGTGTGATATAACCTCTAATTAGCAAAATAGCTGTAAGGAGCATTCATTAGCTGTATGCATTTCAGCTCTAAAACACAGTCAATATTTTGAAAGTATTAGTTAATTGTTGCAGGACATGAACACTTAAAAATCTAGTGTTTGTATTTTCCTGATGCTTATTTTATTTTTCGGTATCTGTTACCGTTTTAAAGTATTCATATTTTGAAGTGCTAAAATTGTTAAATAATGTGTAAAAATAAAATAGGTAGCATTTCACATGTGTTAACATTGCAACAGTATAACAACTGGATCATGAACTGTTGATGTGTAACATATCTTCTTCTATAAATATATAGAAGAAAGCTGTAAAAAATTTCATTGTTGTGCTTATAAGTTCTGGATTGCTTGTGTCTTTCGAATAGAATTTTCAAAGTAGTACACAGTCACATTCACAGGGTGGCAGCAAATACCAGCAAAGTTATTGGCAAGCTTCAAAATCATGTTTTCTCAACAGATCTTACAATGTCAATGTTGTTTTCTGATTTCTACATTTTTATTCACATGGATTGAATATATACATATATAAGATAACAGTAATATAAAAAACAGTAATATAAAATTAAATAAGGTAGAATTTTTATGAAATAATTGATAATTAAAATTTTAAAGGGAACACAGTGAAATAAAAGATCAAACCCAACATTTAACTATAGACCAAACAAAATAGCAGTAGCTTATGGCTTCCTTTAATACCATCGCTAGGCATAAAATAGGTCCCCTGTATTTCTTCATCTATTTCTTCACGTGCAAAGAATAACTGAAACTGCTGTCACTCTAGGTATGTTTTAAATTGTTATTTTGCAAACTGATTTTGTCTTATGAAACCTGTATCCTTGTTTGTCCTAAATCCTCTATAATCAGGTGTCCACACTTACACATTTACCAACCGAAATCTTGTTGCTTATTTTTTGCCAGAATAAAGTTTTTTTTTTGTTGAGGAATCTCATTCACATATAATGCAATTACTGACCTTGCTCCTGACACCACAGTTTAAATAAAAATAGCTTAGATACTCAGCAAATAGTTGCTTTCTTCCATTTGTTCAGCAACTTTCTTCTTCTTAACTTACAAATCTTAAGGTTCAGTTACCTAAAATGAAAAGTTGAACTTAACGGCAACTGCACTTCTTATGCTGTGAACTAATAAAGTTAAGTGTTAGTGCTTCCCTTGCTTTTCAAGAAATTGTTCCAGTTTTTTTGACAAATTTTTATTAATCAGCAATTGAGAAATCTGATTTTTTTTTTAGTTAGTTGTCAGCTATTTTAAGTTTTCTCTATCATTCCCATTTAGGAGGCCATGCCTAATAAAAAGCAAAAACAGAGGGTTGTTTTTGTTTTTTTCATCTTGTCTAACCTTATAGTTTAGAAAGCACCACTTTCTGCTCATCAGAAACATCCTATACAGTATTATGGCTTCGCACTGACTCTTCCCTAACCAGCACCCCTTGCTCTATAATTTTTTCCAAACATACAACATCAGTGTAGTCTTCCCTTTGCCATTCCAGACTTCCAGGACCCTCTCGGGTACCAGCCGCAGGCAGCAGCGGCAGCAAGGCCCAGGGAGCATCCAATCTAAACCGAAGGAGTCAGAGCTTCAACAGCATTGACAAAAACAAGCCTCCAAATTACTCAAATGGAAACGAAAAAGGTAGGTGTCCATCTGCTGCCTCACTAAGATCCTGTGCTAATACGTGTCTGATGAATTAACTTGCTTAACTTCAAACGTGAGCAGTGCCGTAGATTTTGGGAGGAAAATGTTACCAAGGGCTTCTCTTAAGTTACCTAAATGTCCCTTCTTGGTTTCTAGTCTTCTTCAGGGCTGTTCTTATCTGGAAAACATCTTATGGAAATGCATGCAGATATTTTAAAGTGCTTAATTATATACCCATGCACAAAATCTGTCTCACACGAAGTTTCTCCCAGATGCATATAAATAGTATTTTCGTATGTTTTTCATGTTTTATGTAAATTTATCCTGAAATCATAAAGCTATGTTACATTTAATTAAATCTTTCCTTTCAGTTAACAGATATGCCATAAGTGTTTGGGGCATATAACGTTGGAGCATTTAAAGTTGAGTTATAATTATGACGCATCTGTACCTCCGAAGGGAGCAAAACTTGGAACTATAGCCTCAATCTTCCTCAGACGAATCATTCACATTTACTTTCTTGGAGTAGTACATACTATAAATGTTGAATCCCAAAATTAGTAAGTCAGGAAAAAGGACAATTAGTGGAAGTCTGTGTTAAAGACAGATTGTGAGTTATCTATATGTCACATGGCTCTCTGTGATGTGCAGAACGGTGTGCTTAAAGAGGCACTAGGCAAATACTTGTCACTGGGAGCAGAGTGGCCAGGACCATTTGGAGTTTATACTTGAATCATGAGAAAATCCAGAATGTGTACTGCTGTTAATAGTATAGCTACTGCAGTGACTTCAATATTATACTGGGTTTGGGGTACTGTTTTCAAATCAATAACACTTTCAACTCTTCTTCACGAAATTGGGCTCTTATGGAAGAGTATGTGACAGCAAAGAATGACAGAAAGATTTAGTTAATAGGATGCTTGGAAGCTGGCAAGATAGCTCAGTGGACTAAGTGCCTGCTTTGGCAAGCAGGGACCAGGGTTTGATTCCCAGTCCTCCATACTGCAACAGCATGCTGAGCCCATGACAGAGTTCAGGCATGGTGGTGCACACCTATAATCCCAGCACAGGGAGGGTGAAAACAAGAGGATCACTATGAGTCTGAGCTGTGTAGTGAGACCCTGTACCAAATATATAAATGAAAAGAAAAAAATAAGGTGCTTGGCAGATTTGCTTTGAATGAATCAATTTAGTAAGACTTTTTTTTCACAGGTTAGATAATTACACATTGTTTCAGACAGCTAAATAATAAGACAACTTTTCCCTATTCAGGCATGATCTCTCAGCCAGATATTCTTTTGTGAAAATCTCCCCCTTTACCTGGAACAAAATATGGCAGATTGCAAGCTCCCAAGAGCAGATCAATGTGTCACGGCATGTGTAGGACCTGCCTCTTCATATGAATGAAAAGAGAAGGCAGAAGAAAGTATGTGTTCATAAGTGTAGAGGTTCTTTTTAAAATCCTGAAAAATATTATTGGAGATTTTGACTTTTTCTAGGGAGACAGCAGTTGACAGTTCCTCACTGGAAAATTGTACTTCTTTTTGTGACGTTAGAAAATATGCTACATATTCAAGCTAATATCTCATATGTTTGTGTTTTTATGTACATTTTAAATGTATATATTAATATTATATAGCATAAACATGATGTTAATTATATAATATGCTATATAAATAAATATATTATATTATAGAATTCCCAGGAAAGTTTGCAAATGATTTGTTGAATGGACTGCCAAAGTGTCCAATTAAACTACATTAAGATACTTAAACTATTTCTGCAAAAATTTCAAATAATGTCGGCTTGAGATGAAGAAACAAATGCTTTCAGTAAATTACCATTCTGAATATCATGGTAGATATATAGTTACATTCTCTTAGATATATAGTTATATTCTCTTAATGAATAGAGGGATTTGTTCTAATGGTGTTTGTAAATAGGATATCAAATCCGCATCTTGTATAGCAATTAACCACTAAGAAGAATGTATGCAATGTGTTAATTATTGAAACTGTCCTACCAATTTGGTTTGAAACTATCTCATTGCTATTTGTTTCTCAATAAAAATATGGAAAAAATTACTAAAAAATATATCATGGAATATCAGACCTTTTCTATATGGAAATCTTTATTTCTATCTCTAAAAATAAAAATATAAAACTAACCAAGCAGTAATATTTTGTCATGATCATTCAATCTTTTTTGTATGTCTGGCAATGCAAAATTAGAATATAACAATATTGATAATATCCACCAGGTGGAGACAGATAACACATAATATGCAGAACTGAGGACAATAAATCCCCTGTGTACATTATCCACAGCTAAAGGCAAGACTTTTTGTAGTGAATCAACCACTATTTTAAATTCTAATCAAAATTCTAAAACATTTAAAGTGTGTGCTTGCATATTCACAGATAATTATTATACATAAAATATAGACATTAAATGTCTATAAACTGCCAGTAAATTTAAAATGCTTATTGCAATATGCCATCTGGGATTTCTTTACATGCAATATGGCATTTACTATTAAATTCAGAATAATTTTATGTCAATAGAATAAATATTGTTTGACTCTTGGTTAATCAGAGCATGCTATTTTGTATCCCAAAGATGTTATAAGTTATAAGAAGAAAGTATATGATCAAAAATTATGCATGAAAACAATTTATAATTTCATATATATATATATATATATATATATATGACACATTTTTAATTAAAGTGCTTAAACTCTCCAAATTCAAGATTTGTATTTGGGAAATAACACATATGATTCCATATAACATATATGGTTCCATGTGGTGATTAAAAAGCATCAACGATAGTGAATTGAAAAATGGAAGATTCTGGGCCAGCGAGCTAGCTCAGTGGACTAAACACCTGCTTAGGCAAGCAGAGGGATGGGAATTCGATTCCCGGCAAAACATGCCATGCCAGCCTCGCCCTCAGGCGCACTGAGCTGGCCACTGAGAATGGGCTTGGTGGTGCAGGCCTGTAATCTCAGAGCTGGGGAGGCTGAAAATAGGATCACTACTAGTCTACCTTCATAGTGAGACCCCATACCAAATAAATAAATAAAGGAAGATTTCTTTTGTAGAATAATTGTTGTTTATCACAAAATAGTGTGCATATTTATCCTAGGTATGACTAAGAATGGTGAAAATTCAAAAAGGATTTTCAAAAATTGTAGTATTATCGTGACCAACTGCAGCAAGTTCTAATTTGCATGTCCTAGTGATAATTTCTGTTCCTCCCTATTTATAAGAAATTAGAAACCTTAAGTTTAGAAAATATATTTTATTTGAAGAAGTAGCCACATTTTCTTTAATGTGTTCCTTGACTGCTTCTACATGGAAATATTCTTCCTATGACAAGTCTTATATGATAAGTTATATAAGCTAATTCTGGAAGCTCTCAAATTGCTAGTGGATAATAAGGGCTTATTTCTAAAACAACTGTACTTCTTTGTTCAAGAAAAGAAAACAAACATAAAACTATCTTCATTTGTATGATTTATAAAAATAAAAATAGCTTATTTATGAATGTTGTGATATTTAATAAAAGAAAATCAGTGGCAAATCAGAAGTCCTGTTTCAGAAGCTACATCTACTATCAATTTATTCATAAGGCGATTCTAAAGAATATGTGCTCTTGTCCCCACTCCACCCAATGAATTAAAATTTCATTGCACATTGACATAAATTATGACTTACAGCAAGGACTGAAATAGAAAGATTATAATAGAATGCAATGTCATCTCATTGTTCTATTGAGGGAGAATCTGGGAACAAAATTTTCAGAATAAAAGTGAAATGAAGATAGCATCTTTTGTGGAGCTCTTCTTTGAGGTCCTTTTGTTTCTTCTCCTGATGACCACCATTCAAACGTTGACAATGTATAGTGTCTTCTCAGGACAGCACATGTCAGTTGGCCTGTGTGCTTTGTAAGAGTACTCCAGACAGATAAATACTTCATAGAAAAACATACTTTCTGTCGAAGTCCGACTTTGTGAAAACTGTATTATTGTTCATTTGGACATAGACTCTGCCTCCCTAAAACCACCATAAGAAATGATTCTAGTTTTATAGAATCTGTGTCATAAATCTCAAAAATCGCCAAATGGCTTAATATTGTTAGGAATATAAATATCCTTAGCTTTATGTACAGTGTAGTCATTGAATTTGTAAATGTGTTGCTTAGCAAAGTTCCTTACAGATGAGGGATTTTCTCCATCTATTGCTAAGAAACACACCACACCACAAGAGGAAATGCTGTCATCTTTGCAGTTTCTTCCAAGTGATTTTTATACAGAGCCTGTATATGTGCTGAAAAGATGAGCTCCTTTCTCTTTCCTTGGATTCTAATGGAACATCTTCTGGTGTGGAAGCTTTTATTTTCATTCACTGAACATTAAATCAGTAGAATTGATGCCAAGGATTTAGAAAAATTCAATTCAATGTTACAAAACTATTAGCGTTAATATGAATTTTTCATTAGGGCTGAAATTTCAGCTGTTCATTGTCTGCTAAATAGCTCTTAAGCACTTGATTTTTTTTTTTATAAATTGCTTTAAAATTACTATACAATTAAGTCACCAAACTTTTAATTTGCTTTCCAAGGTACTGAAAATGTGTGCTGGTGATAATACTTTACTGATGGTTTAATGGCATGTTTTGTCATAACTTGTTTCTTTGTTACTGAACACTTACCCAAGGCTAGAACACAATGGCAGTATCACCATTTCAGTATCATCATATCAGCATCTTGGGGAACCTCATGAGCTAAAACAACTCGAGGAACCCCTATTAGGAGATATGGTGAAGCAGTCATGGGCACAGGACTGTGTTGTTTGTTTACATATACATGCATGTATACGGAAGTGGTCTCAACTATTCCTGCACATGAATTATGTGCTTTTTTAAGCTGACCTGTGAAAAGAAACATCCCTACATTTTATAATATTTCATAGGTGGGGGAACTCTGACTTTGCAAATGATACAGTATGTGCACATGCACATGGACGTTGTGTCCAAGATTAGCAAGCTAGGATCCCATATTTATTTTGAATTGTAAAATCAGTGACAGTATTTCACAGAGCAAAACAATGTGGTGAGGCATCATGAGACAGATTTGGGTTTAAATGCTACCTTTTAAAAACATATTTATATTTAAATTTTGGTATGCTATTGTGAGATAGATTGGTTTTTGGCGTATTATTTGCCAGAGTAATCGCCCTAGCCACATTGCTGAGTCAATACCTTTCTTCCAGAATGATCCAAGATGCTTTATGTGTCCTGTATCTAACTGAGCCCATCTATGTCTCTGTGCCCCTGGCCAGCTCTGCAGGGGATATTTAACAAGAACAGTGCTATTGTTCATTGTTATGGTCACTGCCTGTGTCTCTGCGATAAAAGCAGTTTTGCTTTACCTTAGCAATACACTTATCGTGGAGAAAGATTCACACAATGAGGGTGTTCCCTGCATCCTGTCTTAGACTTACAGCACTGTAGCATTATGATAGTGTCCTCTAAACCTAACTGAAGCTCCATAGGTAACATCCCTTTCTAATGTTCCTCTATGCCTGTCATGACAGCCATGTGCATCTCAGAATGTCAATTTTAGACCAAGACTGTCATTGTTCTCAAGACGTCAGTATCATTTGCCATGTGCGATAACCAGACATTAACTCTTTGAATTAGATGTTTTGTATGCATAAGTTTATATTATACATCCTCACATGAACTGTCAGGAGCAGATGCAGGTAAGATGTCACAAAGGATAAGACAATTTACTGCGTACTGAGTGTCTTGTCTGATGTTCTCTCATTTATATTATGCTCACTAAGAATGAACAAATAGATGACTTAAGTAGATACCTGATCAACTTCACAGTTATAGGAGAGCCATTCAGCGGAGTTTCTAGGTAGGCACAGACACATAGAAAGAGTGGATAGTTAAAGTCTTCCTAGTTTGGAGGTGGAGCCTTTTCTAAATTTTAAAATATTTGTTATTGGAGACAAATTAATTTCTCTTTTAATGTTTCATTTCCTGATTTCTAACAGGAAATATTAACTGCACTATATATTATTGTGGGGTTAAATGAAATACAAAGTATGAAATGCTTATTTATTTATTTTTTTCTGTATTTTAGGGAAGGGTCTACAGGGTGTTCAGGGTCTCACTACTAGATCAGACTCGTAGTGATTCTCCTATTTACAGCCTCCCGAGTGCTGGAATTACAGGCGTGCGCGAACACGTCCAGTCTCAATCAACATCTCTGCGCTCCATACACACAATATATATTCTTTTTGATACAGGATTTCACTATGTAGCATAGGCTGGCCTTGAGCTCACTTTGTAACCCAGGCTGGCCTCAAAGTTGAAGCGATTGTCCTGTGTCAGCCTCCCGAGTGCTGGGATTACAGCCTTGTGCCATCACGCCTGGCCAGGATACTCATTATTAATTGTATAAATTTCAGAGATTACAGCTGGTGCCACACCCACGCTGCAGACGCTGCAAATGCTACCATTCCAGTGGCCACTTTGGTGCGCTTTCTATCACGAGGCTCCAGAGACTCTTAAGATTCCAACGACTTCCTGGTGCATGATGACCTGTGATTTGCCCTTTTAATGAAACCTGAAACACCTCATTGCTGCTTTATAGACACAGGCTGGGGACAGCTTTAGAGCTGCGCATAGAGAAGTATCTTATAAGTGTGTACTTGCCTGAGAACAACTTTACAGCTGTTGCTATGACCATTACTGTGGCTTGGATGTGAATCTCATAATCCGGAGTCTCTCTGGTCTCATTTTGGGGTGCAGTGATGTTGAAATTTCTCTGTTGCACTTGAACTTCTATAGAGGTCTCGCTAACGCCCTTAGCTAGTTCTCTCCTTTCTATGGAAGGAACACTCTGTCCTGCTTGTTCTTCAGCTACTTAAAAGCATTGTGATTGGTTGTTTTCTAACCTTGCTTCCATCTTCACCACAGCTCTCAGGCTGGCAGGGATAGGAGTGCCCTGACTCCTTAAACTTTTGGCAGATATGCAACAAATTCACCCTAAAATTGTGGCTAAAATAATGGCTAAAAAAAAAAGAAATCATTAGGAAAACCTGAACATGCTATTAGTCATTCTCTGCCATGAACTGCTACTCAACAAGATGAACTCTGAGTTGCCCAGGGTTCTGAAAGTTCAAAGAGGGGTCAGGGACATAGTTGGGGCCAGGGAGATAGCTCAGTAGAATAAGTACTTGCTTGGCAAGCTCGAGGACCTGAGTTCAATACCCAGTTCTGAAAAAAAAAAAAAAAAAAAAAAAAAAAAAGTGAAAGTTCAAAGAGGGAAAACCCTTAATGCTGCACAGGTTTGGAACATTTATGAGCTTAACCAATGGGATGGCATAAGGAAGGATTTTCATGTCCCAGGAGCTACTGAACTCTGCCACTCAAAACACAGTCTTGGGCTTTTAGTATTAACACCCTCTGGAAGACTTTTTGGAATGCACAACCGCAGGTCCCACCACAGACCTGCTGATTCATTGTTTGCATTCAGTAAGAACCTCAGATAACTCAAGTGCTCATTTCGGCCTTGGAGCCACTGTGAAGAGCACTTAGAATGTCAGACACTCTAAGACAAATATAGAGCTCCGGCTCTAGACTCATCCAATGAGGGAGTAAAAATAGCTCCACTGTGCAGTCCTCGTTAGCTGCACATAGTTAAACAAGTTGTGTAGGCTCATCAAGCTTGTTTGCCACAAACGTGAATTAGGCACACAAACACCACTTTGTTCACTGGGTTGCTATGAAATTCCAAAGTTACAGAACCTACAGTAAAATAGTAGTTAACATAAATATATAATAATACATTATTTTCATTACAGAAATAAAAAAAATAACACATTTTAAGTTTTGGCATAAATGTAAGAGAATGAAGATACACTCAATGTGATGCTATCATACTCCTCCTAACAATATTCCCAGCAGAGTAGGATTTGAGAGGACTGGCTTCCTTTCTAACTCAGCATCTCAACATGTATATTTACATTTTCAAATGTAAATAGATAGGAAATTTTCTGTGGTTCTCTAAAAAGTGTTTTACATATTTAGAAAGCTTTACCTTCTTTACACCACTTGTCCAGACCTTACTGTACAGCCTCCTGGATCTCCTGCACCTCTCTCCTTCTTACCATCTAATTCCCCACTTACCAGCCACCTGACAAGTGGGCTTTGTTGTTCTGGAGTTGCATGTGTCTCTTCTGAGTTATCTTATCTCCAGCAAGAGGACAAAGTGCACTCGAGTCTCTTGAATAAAGGAGGCATTCAGTAAATTTTAATGGCTTAATGCCTTGTAAATTACAGGATATGAGTGGACTCAGTGAAAATATATAAGTAGAAAGAATAATGTTGGGCAAGTCACCAAAGTGGTGAGAATGCTTTATGAAATTCCCAGGGATTTGCATAATATACTGAACTTGAGCAAATAAATTCTCTTTGGCAGAAAAATTCTTACTTCCCAGTTGACCCTTGGTGACAGAGTAACAAAGTTCATTTAATGTAATCCTGTTAAAGGCATTAAGGTGGCAGTCACTATTTTACGAAATTGAAGTGACAGCATTATAATTGATAAGCTATTGAAATGACCCCTTCTATATTTGAGAAATAGCACTGTATAGTGATTGACAGGATTATCCAAACAGTTTAGTTCTCAGTTTCATCACTTATAAATTTTGTAACCTTGGCCAGATTTTTAATTACTTTATACTTCTGGATTTTTTTTTCCTTTGTAGATGGGAAAAATAATAATTTCACGCTGTAACTGGGAGCACTGAATTAATACATCATTCACTGAGTTCAGTGCCCCGCTCTGACGTAGTGTACAACTATGAATAAGTCAGGTATGCCATTTGCTTTCATGGACAAGAACATGTAGTAGAAGGTAACAGGAAGCTCAGTAGGGGATAATGACCATTCTGCAGGAAGTATTAAGTTCACGAAGAAACCACAGCAGCCACCAGTCCTGATCAGAGGTAAGGACAGGGCGAACTTTTTGTCAGAGAAAGCAAAAGTAAAATCTAAGCTGTGACCAATAAGAAAAAGAAAACAGGAAGACATATTTATTAGGCAGTCCTGCCTGCAGTCTCAGTGTGCTCTACCTGTTAATGATGTTATAGTATCAGTCATAATTATCTACATTGATGACACAGATAATTAGCAAAATATTGACATCTATTCTCAGGCAGTGGATTTAGTTGAATACTTGAAATTTTGAAGCTTGTTAGATTTATTGTGTGGGACTGGTCAAAACACCTATTTTAAGAACATTTTAGTGTTTGTGAAGGAACATAATGAATTTCTACAATTATTCTAGATATTGAAACAATACAGATTTTATACAAAGAATTTTAAAACTTCAATTAATGTCATATGTTTTAAAATGTAGATACACTATAATATGGAAGAATTTGAACTTTTCAATGAATAATATTTTTGGGGGGGTGGAGTACTAGGGAATGAACCTAGGGCTTTACTTAAGGCTGAAGATGTAACAGATCTTTGTTTAAAGGTTTAGTTTATTTTCAGGTTAAATAATGAAGCAAACCAGGCTAGAGCTTGTGTTGCTACTGTCTCCATCTTCCCCAGTAATGGGATTATAAACTCACACTCCCATACCTATCTGTATATTTTAATCTACAATATAAAGGTACTGTACTGTACTAGTAATATTAATATTCAGTTTTTGCTTGTTGAAATGATGAATTTCAGAGAGGTAGCAGGAGTTAGGAGTTAGAATTTATTTATTTATTTATTTATTTATTTTTATGAAATGTGATTTTATTAATGAACAGAAGTGCTTGTCTTCTAGACGCACTGTCTCCAAATAAATAAAATCCCAGCATCATTGAAACACACAAATGCAGTTTTACAGGGTACAATACAAAGTCAATTTCAATGATGTTTTATATTTACTAAAAATCCAAGACTATGATTGGTCTCTAAATAATCATTCTGATTAAAGAGAAAAGTAGAGCACAATTATTACATAGGTTTTTGGAATGATAATTTGAGAGGATTTTGATTTTAAAAGTTATTAAGATATATCAGCAATCAAATCACACCTTCTGCAACATTATACCATGGAACTGTACTTAGGTCAAAAATAAAAGCAAAGGGCCTGAAGAAGGCTGTATTCTTTCTTTCCCCACACTACGCTTATTTCTATTTTTGGATATGAATTATTAACCTTTTCCATTAGAAGGAAAATGTGCTCTGCAAACTCTCGGATGGCTCCACCGCCACCATTACTCTTGCAAATATACCCTACTGCCTTCTGGGCCGCGGAACAGGCATCAGCCGGGACACCGCTTAGGCCTGCTCTCTTCAAGCACTCTTCGTCTGACACTTCGTTTCCTAGATAGGCCACCTCCTTCCAGCACAGGCCCATCTCTTTTCTCCATTCATCTACAACTGCAAGCTTGTCTGAAACGCCGACTTCCATTTTACAGTCCAGCTTTAAGGAGGACAGTGTCTGCTTGGAACAGGCCCTTTTAGAAATGAGCCTCACCTCGACACCACTTTTCTTCAATAAACTTATCCCAATAGCATCTTTTACATCATAAGGTATTATTTCTTTTTGGTCTCCTGACACATAAATGTGACCATTGGTGAGACACCCATCAATATTGCAGAACGAAAGCCTTATCTCCTTGAGCTTCTCTTTGCTAAAATAGCCAAATCTTAATACTCTTTGCTCTGCGATAGGCCAGTCAATGTCCACATCTATATCCACACTGTGCTCAGCTCGCATTTCGTTGTAGGCCATTTTTCCACCCTATTAGTAACCCATCTCTATTAAACATCTCTTGGCAAAGTAAAATGAGTCATTTTCATACAGTTCTCCATCCCAGTCTTGGCGACGAGGTCGTTTAGCTGGATTCAGATTCAGGGGCTCGGTTACTTCATTCACTCCTTTATGAATTTCACTCCATCGAAACTGATGGCGCCTCACAACAGAGAAAACAGAATCATATCCTTCTTCTTGACTCATTTCCGCAACTTTCTGAAGGTCAGTAGGATGTACACATGGAGAAGTGTCTTGAATATTTCCTACAATGTCAACCTCATTATGATAACTAAGAAATTCTATGATGGCATCTAGTGAGGTAGTGCTGTCTTTTGAAGCTTCAGAACTTCTTCGATGAACTTGTGCACCAAATTGTTTGGCCACATTCTCAATTTCATCATGATCTGTTGAAACCCATACACTCTGGAAGACCCCCGAGTCCAGGGCCGCACGCAGGACCCAACCAATGAGCGGGACCCCCGCCAGGTGCTTAATGTTCTTCAGGGGGATGCCTTTGCTGCCGCCCCGGGCCAGGATCAGGGCTGCCAGGTGCGGGGGCTTCTCCACACCCCAGCCCTGGCCGCCGCGGGAGTTGCGTTGCGGGTTGGAGACGGAGGTGTTGGCCCCCTTCTCCACCGAGTCCATCTTCCTCCCACGCCTTCTCAGGAGTTAGAATTTAGAGCTGACATATCGAATCATTTGAGAAACTTTAATAGAAGAAAAGATTTGTTCATGTTATTGTTAGAGTTAATATGAATTTCAAATTGCTATTGTGTTATTTTAGGCATGTTTATTTGAAAATAAATGAAACTTCTCTAACTCAAATAAAAATTCAACAGGCAATTTGGGTCTCATTTTCATGCACTGATTTCTTTGTTGTATGTCCATTTTCTCTTCTGAAAATTGAGGAAGACTAGTGTTCTTCACTATGTAGCTTGATTATACATTGTTAGCATGTGTGTGAGCTTTGAAGAAAACATTTCAAATAAGAAATTATAATTTCATATTTATGAATATGTAATGAAGTATAATAAGGTCCAATTTCTAAATATGTTGAAAATGATATTCTTTGTAAAATATTTTCATTAGATACTTCATGGAAAACACAGTTGCGTATTCATTTTCAAATCTAGTACATTAACAGAATCAAATTAAGTTTGTTGGGGCTGGAGAGATGGCTCAGTGGTCTAAAGCACCTACTTAGAACAAGCTTGGCAAAGCATCAGGGACCGCGGTTCGATCCCCCAGCACCACATGCCAGCCAGCCCTGCCCCCTGGTGGGCTGAGCTGGCCACACACACACACCACTCTCTCTCTCTCTCTCTCTCTCTCTCTCTCTCTCTCAAATAAATAAAAAAAAATAAAAAAATATAAAAAAAAACAAATTAAGTTTGTAATCATTCCTTACTCCTTGTCAAAAAGACAATGGACAGAGATGCATCTATGATCAATAAACTGTAAGTTTAAAGATTTGATCAGAATTATACAGTGCCTAAAATATTAACATGGAATTGTGATCTTTTAAATTCAAACCCAGTTGGTCTTTATTCTCATTATGGAATTCCTTTGATTTGTTTTTTCCAGCTTAAAAATGACTTATAATCAGGATTTCTTAGTGCTAGGATCTTCATATGAAAATTCACAGTATGATATGACCTTGGAATGAGATGTGAGGACATGCTAGCTCACTGACACGTACTCACCTGACAGAAGTATTTATTTACTTCTAGTTCTCAAAACAGTTTGCTGATCTGTTAGAGGTTAGTTTGTTCAGATTATTCAGGAAGCTGTAGGTGTGCTTGGTAAGAACACAGTCTCTGAAATCACTTCAAAGCCAAGCTGTATGGCTTGGAACAAATTATTTAGTCTTGTTTTGCCCCAGGTTTATTTGCAAAATGGAAATGATAATAGTAATGAATACCTTGTAAGACTTAGAAATGTCACATTGCATGTCTCATTGGAGCTCAAAGGGGAGAAATGTTTGTGTCTATGGTTAAGAATTACTCAGTGAAGGGCCAGGGAGATGGCTCAGTGGAATAAGCACTTGCCTGGCAAGCACAAAGGCCTGAGTTCAATCCCTCGTTCCACCAAAAAAAAAAAAAAAAAAAAGAATTACTCAGTGAATAAACATAGACTAATCAGCCTTTTCTCTTGTGTTTTCATAGCAATGCCAGATTCCTCCAAAGGCCCTCCACTGTCTTCAGGTGTAAATGGTAACCTGCAGCCTCCTGGCACCCCTGGGCAGCCCCCTGCCTCTGCCATCCCATCTCCCAGTACCAGCAAACCCTGGCGCAGCAAGTCTATGAACGTCAAGCACAGCGCCACTTCCACCATGCTGACTGTAAAGCAGTCGAGCCCAGCCACCTCTCCTACCCCATCTTCTGACAGACTGAAGCCACCTGTCTCAGAAGGAGTCAAACCAGCGCCCTCGGGACAGAAATCTATGCTTGAAAAATTCAAGCTGGTCAATGCACGGACTGCTTTAAGGGCCCCGCAGTCTCCCAGTTCAGGACCCACCGATGCTGGCAAGGATGATGATGTCTTTTCTGAATGTAGTGAGATGGAAGGTTTTAATAGTGGTCTGAACAGTGGGGGCTCAACAAGTAGCAGCCCCAAAGTGTCACCTAAATTGGCTCCTCCAAAAGCTGGAAGCAAAGCCCTCAGCAATAAAAAGTCTTTGCTACAGCCAAAGGAAAAAGAGGAAAAAAACAGGGACAAAAATAAAATTTGCACTGATAAACCAGTTAAAGAAGAGAAGGATCAGGTGACTGAGACAGCTCCAAAAAAAACCTCCAAAATTGCCAGCTTGATCCCAAAGGGCAGTAAGACCGCAGCAGCCAAGAAGGAAAGTTTAATTCCATCTTCTAGTGGGATTCCAAAACCAGGCTCAAAGATGCCCTCGGTAAAACAAACCATTTCACCTGGAAGTTCAGCAAGCAAAGAGTCTGAAAAATTCAGGACTACCAAGGGAAGTCCTTCCCAGTCCTTACCCAAGCCCATAACCACCGAGAAATCAAGCACATCTGACTGCCCTGCCCCTTCGGATGCGAGGGAAGCTGGCCACGCTTTGCCCTCTGGCCCCTGCACTATGGGCATGCAGGGCAGCACTCAGAGCGCAGGAAATGGTGCCGTGCAGCTCCCTCAGCAGCAGCAGCAGCAGCACAGCCACCCGAACACGGCCACCGTGGCTCCGTTCATTTACAGGTAAGGGGGGCTCTGCCCAGGGATTTCTCACAGGTCATTGCGCCATGCATCAAAGGCTGGGAGCGTCACTAGTGTTTCGGGCCCATCCCTGTGAAATGATATTTCATTGTAAAATGTGAGGCCTAGAACTTGCAATCTTAGTCTGGAAAAAAAAAAACCTAAAGTATGATCTGTCAGTTCTCACATTCCCAAAGCTGAAGGCTTGACAAATAGGTCTATGTGGGAAAGGCAAGACAGAACACCCATGCTGCGACTCTCTTGTTTAGCATTATGATTACCGCTCTTAGTGGTAGAGGTCTTTTAAACTAGCTTTTAGGGGCCAGCGAGATAGCTCAGCAGACTAAAGCACCTGCTGAGGCAATCTTAGGCAAACGCAAGGACCCGCGTTCAGTCTCTAGCGCCACATGCTGCTCCGGCCCTACCCCCAGCGAGCACTGATGAGCCAGAATCTGGGCATAGTGGCGCACACCAGTAATCCCAGCACTAGGGAGGCTGAACGCAGGAATCCAAGTCACACAGAAAGACCCTGCAACAACCAAATACATTAAAAAATAAAGAAAGAAAATAAAGTAGATTTTAGCTTTATGACTTTCAAAGATAGTTTTGCTGTCACTTTTGGGAGAAAGTATATGATAGTGGTTAAAGAGCAGTCTGATAGCCCACAAAAGTGAATATATGCCCCAGTTATTCTACTTACCTGATATATGACTTTGGACAAGCTACTTAAAATATCTTAGTTCATTTTCTTCAACTGTCAAATAGGAATAATAATTTATCTTGTTCTGTTGAAAGTATTATAAGATAACAGAAATCACTATCATACTGTAACTGTTCATTAAATATTGTTTATAAGATATTTCTTTCGCAAATAAATATTTTATTAATATCCCACCAGTAAGTAAAAGGTTTTTAAGAAAAAGTAGTAGCTATAAAATTAGTATATACATACTTACTTTTTGCTTGTTATCACTTTTTGGTGAGAACGCTTACTTAAGTATTTTTTTTTTTTTTAGATAAAAGAATTTTATTTGAAATGCTTCAGTCAAATGCAGCTATAAAAAAAACAAGGACATTGCCAGAGAAACACTTGCATATTTACAGAAAAGATACTGGGTTTTTAAAAATACCAATTTACAGTAATGAAAGCGTCAGATACCCAGCCTGCCAGATCCTGGATATATTTTTTTTTTAATACAGTACTTAAGAACCATTTGATAAATGTTGGATTTGAATTGGAAAGTGTCAGACAAAACATGTCTTTATTCCCTAGCTAGACTTACTTAAGTATTTTTCAAGAATATAATCTCAAGGCTGGCCAAATAGCTCAGCAGATTAAAGTGCCTGCTTAGGCAGACTACAGGGGCCTGGAATTTGATCCCCTGGTCTGCTGTGCCAGCCCAGCCACGGGGCCGCACTGAGATGGCAGTTGAGACTGGGTATGGTGGTGCGTGCCCATTATCTTAGCACTTGGGAGGCTGTAAACAGGAGGATCACTACGAGCCTGATCTACGCAGGGAGACCCTGTACACACTGTACACCCTGTCCTAAATAAAAAAGAATATAATCTCTATTAGCTATAATCATGTAGTTATTGTGATATATAATAGATTCCTTAAACTTATTCCTCCTATTTAACTGAATGTTTATATTTTTTGATCAGCAAATTTCTAGTCCCTGCCACTAAACCATCCTAGACCCTGGTAACTTAAATTCTATGATCTAATTTTATGAGATCAACTTTTCTTTATATCCCACATATATATGTGATCATGTGACATTTGTCTGTCTGTGTCTGGCTAGTGTCACTTAGTATGATGTGTTCCAGGATCACATATGTCCCAAACAAGAGGAACTTTCTTTTATTGCTGAGTAAAATTTCATTAAATGTGTATGTCACACTATAAATTAAAAAAAAGAGAAAGTAACACAACTTAGAAATACTGAGTGTGAGAAAGTTGCTATACCTTTTTCCCATAGATGAAGAATTTTTCTTCTGTTTTTTTGTTGCTGTTGTTTTTTTTAAATAGGAT
>NW_004524580.1:5335217-5342159 GCF_000260255.1 Octodon degus
TATAAAGATTGAAAAAAATGCTGTTTTCTCTTAGAGCTCAGTTCTCTGGAGATATCCCAGGACTCAGGAGGCTAATCCAGGAGGATCACCATGCCTTTGAGACCAGCCTAGGCTATATAAACAGTTCAAGACCAGCCTAGGCCATACATGAGTTCATGGCCAGCCTAAAGACAGACCTTGTCTCAAACAAAAAAAAGAAAAGTTTATTATGAGAGCGTACCCAATTAATGGCTCACAGAGAAGTTAAAAGAAGAGTTGAGGGGCTGGGGAGATGGCTCAGTAGAATAAGCACTTCTCTGGCAAGTGCAAGCATCTGAGTTCAATCCCTGGTTCCACCAAAAATAAATAAATAAATAAACAAACAAATGAAAAGTTGAAGACATAAAAAATTGGCGTTAGAGTTTTTCATGTGAAAAAGAATGCTGTGTTATCCTCCACATTTAATATTGTACAATTCTATAATGTAGGCATGGTGGAAAGCAAGAGATCAGTTACTAAGTGCCGTGCAAATGCTAGAGCTGAAACTGCCACTGTCAGGACAGGTTAGGAGCCGTAAGTATGTGAATGGGAATCTAACCAAGAATATTCAGGAAAAATTCATATTTTGTTTATTTTCAGTTTTCTGTTCCTTATATGTCCAATTTTAAGCTAGTCCTAATTAACTCTTTAATCAAAACGTGCCCTCAATGTGATACTTCTCTTTCTGGCCTTCTCCTGCTGGTGCAGACCACCAATGCATCACCAACTCTCATTGGATTTCCAGTAAATCTGCCCTTTTCCACTTTCTGACCCTCTATAATAACATCCTTCCCCCACACAGGGGACTCTGACCCTCTGAAAGGACCAATCGTATGTGGGTGATCCCTGGCATAATAGTCTGCCTACAAATTTTTGTCTTTATAACCACGTATAACAGATATACATTCAAGAGAAAGTGTACTTTGGCTTTTGATCATATCTTGGGCTAGAGCCTTGTAGTAGGATACTCTCTCACAGTGGGCAGCAGCAGCAGCAGCAAGCCAAAGCTTGCAGCAAGCCTGCACAACTTTGAGGATCTGCATCTGACGCTTCAGAGTGCTCTACATTGCCAAATTATGATGACCAGGAAGTATTAAATTCATTTTTGGCTTATGATATTTTCACCTTATTGTGCACCTATCAAGACTTAACCCTCCTTTAAATTAAGCAGCGACTGTATATTCTCCAAATTTGTCAAACTATCTGTTAGATTTCCCCTACACTTAAAAGACAAAACTCAAAACTCCCCATACCTTAGCAGTTTCTATGTAATCTGTCTTCTGTCTAATCCTTAAATTACGTTCAGCCACTTCTTCCCTAATACCATTATTGCATCTCAGCCATAATGGTATTGTTCAAACTTCCTTACCTTGCTCCTTTGTTGCAGAAGTTCTTTCTGTTTATTACTCTCTCTTGCAGATCACTCTAAGCTTTGACTTCTCATTAGATCTCTGCTTATACACTGTTTCTTTACAGAAGCAATATCCAACTATCTAATCCAATAAAACATCCCATGCCCTTGCTCTTGTCATGTTTCATCATCCTCGTAGAGTTAAGTACTATTTGTTCTTCTATCACCTATATGATTGGTGTGATTTGATCTGCATCTAGACCCCAGCCTCCTTTTTATACAACATATAAGCTCATTAAAACAAGACTTTTGTCATACTGACACAATAGTATAGTTAAAAGCTTATCCACAGAGAATACCGCACAAAAGAATGTTGACTAGAACACAATCATATTGGGTAGAAGAATGGAAAAAGCTGACCAAAAACGTAAAATAGAAGACAATCTCAAAGCCTCTTACTTCACATCAATGTAGAGGTTGAATTGAAATATGATCAACTTTAAACTGTTTAAAGATTGAAACCATACCTTATGTTCAGTATATTCATTCACCTGCATTATTTCTTCCTTCTGTAATGACACATGAAAGGCATTAAGCAGAAAAGAAGGCATCACACAGCTAGGTGTTTTTTCCTTTGCATTGTCCACAGTGCAGCAGAGACAGGTGAGATCAAAGCAGACCACAAACTCAGCAGGAAGTCTAAAGCTCCCAGGAGATTTGCAACATCAACATTTCAAAAATATGTAAAATTACTTCTCACTTTTGGACTCAGGAAAAGCGACACTTGATCTGGATCCAAAAAACAAAGTTAGATTTGGGCGTGCAGACATCAGGGGACAAGACAGGAAACAGAAGATCATAGGGATGAATGTAAATCATGTGAAGGGCCAGTGCAAGGTGACAGTGGCGGCCTCGGGTTAGGCTTCCTGGAAAAGGAGCATAAAAGGAGCCTGACTGTGTTAGAAATCCTTGAATGTTAGAAGCAGGGACTGTGCATGTGTTTCTGTGCTTGTGGATTTGGGGGTGTGCACATGTGCACGTAAGCCCGTGTGTGGGGAGCATGACTTGGAAAATAGCTGTGCCTTCAGAAGATGAAATGAAACGTTTATGAGCCAGTTCAAGATGACCTAAGCCAAACTTTTAGGGGAAGGAGCCACTTTCTGACTCTAGGGGTGCTCTCGTTAAGCACTGTTTGAGAATTTCCAGTTCTGAAAACTAAATAATGATAACGATCAACATAGTTTTCCAATCTGCTAATGGCTCTTTTTTAATTGTTTGTTGTTCCATCTTCATGTTTTATTCTCCCAACTTGCTTTTCTTGCACAAGTTTCAAAAATTACTTTATCTCCTTCAGATTTTCAAAATATGCTTGCCATTTCTGCTTGGCATTTTTCTTTTGTTTTTTTATTCATTACATGACTTCTTTTCTCCACTATTTGCAAAAATGTAGGAAGAAATTAGTCAAATAACTGGCTAACACAAGATAAAAGAGATCTTCATGTTTTTGCCCAAACCTGTCTTTTTAGTACTCTCCATTACAATTGTAATATAAATGTTAACCAGATCCATAACTTGTTACTGTGAGGTCTGTGTTTTTGCTTTCTAACCATTTTTATGGAATGCTAGTGAAACGATGTGGTGAATATAAAGCAAAGACCCTGAAGGCAAGAAGAACAGAATGAGTGGCCTTAGCCATTCTCCTTAATGAAAAATGCCTATCTCTTATGTAAGGAAAACACTATTGCTAAGGAGAAAACCACTATCATTGAAAATCCATTAATTAAATATAAGCTGAAACCCTCTTTACCCACTTGATTTGTAAGTTAGGTAAAGCAAATCAAATTTAGATGTTTTCTTTCTTTTGATAAAAAGATGATGCATCTTTTGCAACAGCAACCTAGATCCTCCAGAGACTAGGGTTATAATTTTTGTAAATTTACAGATTTCCCCTTTGAAATGCATTAGAAACTGATGTTTGCACACAGTATGTACAAAAAGCCAAAGAATGCAAAAGGTTAGTTTTGAAGATGCTTACTGAGAGAGATACTTAGAAGTTCTGAAGTTTACAAAGAATGAAATGTGGCCATTATTCAGATAATTTGTAAAGTTCTGCAGCTACTGTTTCAGATCATACTGTGAATATAGTTTCATATGAATTGGGCATACAGCTCCGCCTCTGAGTGTGCTGAGCTTGCCACAGAGTCTGGTCTGGGGTGGTGGTGCATGCCTGCGATCCCAGTGTGGGGAGCCTGAGACAGGAGGATCACTGTAAGTCCAAGATGCGCAGTGAGACCCGTAACAACCAAATAAATTAAAAAAGAATAAAGAATTGGGCATTATTGGTCATCCTCACCAACTAAATCTTTTTGGATTTTTTCTTTTTAATGTTTCTTATTGCTACATTTTTAGACATATACATATAATGATAACATTCATCGTAAGGAATTTGTACCTGTATGTGTTATATTTTTGACTCTTTTTTTCCCATTCCCCTCCCCTCCTTTCAAAGCCTTGTCTCTTCCTTATTTGTAAAATCTTTGTTTCCATTTTCCTTCTATTGTTCTTTGTCCTTGCCCCTTCTTTCATTTCTCCTCTCCCCTGTTCTTTGCTCCCCTTCTCATTTGAACATTCTTGCCTCGCAAGCTTGTCTTGTTATATTTCTGTGCATCAGAGAGCAATTTAAATTCTCTCACACAGCAGTAATTTAATATGGAATACAGAAAAGGTTGAAAGTGTCTCAGAAATGGTTCCACGTCTTTCCCTTTACCACCTATTGAGTGTCCTATTGATATAGTGGAATGAAACTCCCGACCTCTAAGGTACCTGGGATGAGTTTGTGTTCTCTAAAACCAAAGAATGAATTTGAGGAACAACGGAGGTTAAGAGCAGAATATTTATTGGAGAAAGAAAGCTTCTGTCTGAGAGAGGGACAGAAGGGAAACCTGAGCAGGTTACCCCTGAAGCTGTCTCTTCGAGGGATTTTAATACAGTAAAACCATGTGGTGAGGCAGGTCTAAGGCGGAGAACATGGTAACTCCTCAGGTAGACATCATGAATACAGAGCAGGGGCTTTTTCTGTAGAGGGTTGGGTTTGGGACTCTTCTTGTCTCTTTCAAGGTTTCTGATACCTATTTAGAACATCAATCCCTGATACTCATCCCTAGGCAGGTATGTAGCTATGTTTGTTTAATCTTTTGTCTTGAGGTCTGGTCCACAACAGGAGTGTCTGTCTCTCCCAAAGTTGCAAGGTATCTTGTTTTTTATATTTGATCCTTTGAGGACCTAGCCCTGCCTGACTGCCTGTGATATTTCCAATTCAGCTGCCTACCACATTACCCGCTTAGAAGAAATGTCTTGGAGATTTCTTTGCCCCATGGCCCAGGAAAGAATTCCTCTGGTCAATTGTCCCTTTTCTCTGTCTCCAGGGATGATCCCCTTCACAGAATAGCAGAAGTACCCAACTTTCAATACTCCTTTTATACAGATCATGGTTTTAAATATTATTTTCCAAAGAAAGAAATCAGAGAAGTCAAAGGCAAATCAGAGAATGTATACTAGAAATCTACAATGCTTTGAGCCTTAAAGAGGAATTCTCAAAGTGTGGACTAGTTTGCTAAGCAGACACACAGGTCAGTGTGAAGGAACTCCCAGGGGCTCAGTTGGAATGTTTTAAATATCAAAAGGAGTTATAATAGCAGTGGAATATAATTCATAGCATGCAGCGGGAAGACATTAGCTCTTAAAATTTACAGTTATGTAGATAACGGAGAGAAGAGAAATCATACAAAGTGGAATGCTAAAGATTAAACATAGAAAGAGTAATGGAATTATAACATAATAACCTATTTATTAGATTAAATTATTTATTCAGGAAGGCCAGCCAGATAGCTCAGCAGACTAAAGCTATGCAGGCCCCACCTGAGAGATTGAGACCAGGCATGGTGGAGCACACCTGTAATCTCAGCACGTGGGAGGCTGAAAATAGGAGGATCACTATGAGTCCAATCTGAGAAGTGAGACCCTATAGTCCCTGTACTAAATATATTTAAAAAAATTATTCATTCAGATAAGAACCCTCAGTGTATGGTATAACTAAGAGGTGACTATACAGCAAGGAGCAAAGATTTTACACATAGATTCGCAATATATTCCTAAACAAGTTTATTAACTCTAACTCATGGATAATTTTAATGTAGAAAATTGTAAAATATATTAACTAGAAAATATTGTTAATCATATCATAATGTTGTAGGCAGCTGCATTAGATAGAAATATTATACACTGTTAGACAGGGCCAGGCCCTCAAAGAGACAGCATGGAAGACAAGATGCCTTGCAGCTGTGAGAGAGATGGATGCTTCTGCTGTGGACCAGATCTAAAGACCAAAAGTCAAATAAATGCTCACCTCCCTAAAGATAAGCATCCTGGATTATTTATCACCTTGAGGAAGGCAGGAAGAGTCACTAATCCAACTGCTATAGGCTGGCTACAGATAAATTCCTGCTCTATGTGCATGCCTGCTTGCTACATGACTTGCTTCCCCATTTGATCCTTGATTTAATCAGTTTCACCTGAGCAATGGTGCTTGTAACCTTTTTGGTTGACCATAGTTTTGTCCCATCCCATGCCCATCTAGCAAGTTCCCACATTTTCTGCCTTAGATCCACTTCACCTCATGGTTTTACTTTATTAAAATCCCTAGAAAAGGCAGATTCCTGGGCAACCCACTCAGGGATCTTTCTGTGTCTATCTTGGACAGAAGTTTTGTTACCCCCAATAAATATATTCTGTTCTTTGAAAAAATAAAAATAATAAATCAATGGTTTGACTGCTCCTAGATTTTCTAAATCATAAAAACTACACTATCCAGCACTAGTTATATATGTCAAAATATAAATACACAAACCCAGATTTATAAGGTTATTCATTTTAAGTATGACAGTGTATAGAATTTATTACCAAGTTCATTCAAGTGCCCAGTAATCACAGAGTAAATGTTTAGTTTAGACCTGTAGATAATGTCACATTAGGTATTGTCTCATTAGAACTCAAAATAAATAATGTTTTGCAATGTTTATTATACCTTATAGTTTTAATAGATATTTATAACAAAATGACCAATATTGAGACAGTCTGTGCAGAGTTGTGTCTGCTGAATATCTTGAAGGAATATCATGCCATTCGTTTTTACCTTTATAGTTTATCTGATGGAAATATCAGTCTATGTGAGAATACTGAGTTATTTATTCTTATATCCTTTGTTTCCACATTTTAAAAAATTCTTTCATAAATCAACACAAATATGTTGTATTCACTTGGCATGAAATAGGCATAAAGACAGAGGACAGTTTAGAATTCTCCAGAGATCTAATTGTACAACTTTCATTTGTATAAAATTGAAAACTTAACAGTCATCATTGATTGCTGCTCTGTAGATTGTGGTTAAAATTTGACTTCAGTTTATGAAAGCATGAGTTTAAAATACTAGAGAAATGGACAATTTCTAACTTTTACAGAAATATCTACTTCTGAATATATACAAATAAACCAGAAATGATTTCTGAGTTTTTTTT
>NW_004524580.1:5342259-5343254 GCF_000260255.1 Octodon degus
CATTGTACATTGTTATCTTCTTAGTGGTTATCCATAGTACAAGAAGCAGACAGGATATCCTGCCCAAACACTATTAGTATACCTCTTTCTTCTCATTGAATTAAGTGAAAGTAGCTAAATATCTATCCTATTTTGTATATACAGATACAAAATGGTCCTTCATTTATATCCCCCTTTTTTGTTTAGTCCTTTCAGAGGTGAATATTCTATTGGCATCTAAATACTAAGGTGTTTGAATTTAGCTAAAGAATCCAACACTGTCTAGCAGTCTATAATATTAGTGGGTTATCCTCAGAAGTTATTGACTCGAGCATTTTACGGCTCATCGTATTAACATGGCTTTACTTTATATACCTCATTTTTATACTTTTCTTCTGGGTGGTTAAGACCAAGAAAAAGCAAGACCTACATAGCAAGAAATGTAACTTTTGTTTCTGATATGGTCAGTCAAATACCCTCAGGATTTATCCTGTAGCCCTGTACCACACTTTGTAGATCCTTTGTCAGTGTCAGCCATGAGGATGAGCCATGGCGATTGCTTGACCAATTTGTTCTCTGTGAAATCCTGAGAGAATGTTTTTTCTTTCCATGTGACTCTCCCCAGGCACACTATACATCATCGATCGCATTCCTTTGTGGTCCCATGATCTTCTTGATCAGAAAATTTGGAGTGCAATGGAGTTACATGTTGTTACAGTACAGGTTCTCCTATATCCCGAGTCTTCACTGGCCTTGAAAGGCAAGGGCCAAAATGTTGGCTGACCTTGCAGTCCTTTCTTTTCTCCAATTTTGAACTACTAACTTAGGTTGTTAACCCTCCAGAAGTGAAGCTTATAATTAACCTGCAATATGTGCAGTTTGGTTTACCCTATCTGTCTAAATATCAAACATCTTTGGCATATCGTAGAACAGGTCTTTTCCATCAAATATTGGTATATTGAACTTTAAGACCTTACAGAATATGTAGGAAAAATAACTTTATAAAGGTAGAAATA
>NW_004524580.1:5343924-5345215 GCF_000260255.1 Octodon degus
CTTTCCTTCTATTTGTGCTGTAACTTTCTACATGTAATTCCCCTTTAGTTCTTATACTAGGGAGACAATATGATATGAGGGTCTGGTTTATTTCACTTATAAGTATATCTTCAAGTGACATCCACTTAAATATAAAAGCTTCAAGTTTATCATTCTTTATAGCTGAGTAACACTCCATTATATAAAAGTACCACATCTTTTTCAACCATTCCACATGTGACAGGCATCTTGGTTGTTTCCAAGATCTGGCTATCACAAATAGTGCTGCTATAAACAGAGGTACACATATATCACTATGATATGATGCTTTGCTTTCCTCTGAGAAAATTCCCAGTAGGGGAATAGCAGGCTTGAATGGAATTTCCAGTCCTAGTTTTTTAAGGAGTCTCCACACTGATTTCCATAATGTTTGCACCAGTCTACACTCCCAGCAACAGTGGAGAAGGGTTCCTTTTCCCCACAGCCTCTCCAACTTTTGTTGTTGGTTGACTTCTTTATGATAGCCGTTCTTTGTGAGGTGAGAAGGTATCTCAGTGTTGTTTTAATTTGCGTTTCATGGATGACTAGTGATGTGGAGCATTTTTTCGTGTATTTATTCACTTCTTTAATTTTCTCCTCTGAGAAGTGTGTGTTCATCTCGGATGCCCATTTCTGGACTGAGTCTTTAAATTTAGGGGCTCTAATGTTCTTTAGTTCTTTATAAATTCTACAGAGCAGACCTTTGTCTGAATGCTTATTAGTTAAGATGTTTTTGAAGTTTGTGGGCTGTCTTTTTACTTTGTTGGTAATTTCTTTTGACATGCAAATATTTCTTAACAAGAGGTGGTCCCAGTGGTTAATTCTTTCAAGCATTTCCCATGCAATTTGATTTTTATTCGTGAACTCTTTGCCTACCCCTATATCTTCAAGAGATCCTCCTACTATCTCTTGTAGGAGATTTAGTGTTTCTGTTTTAATGTTCAGTTCTTTAATCCATTTTGACTTTAGTTTAGTGCATGTTGATAGACCCGGGTCAAGTTTTAGTTTTTGGCATGTAGAGAGCCAGTTTTCCCAGCACCATTTGTTAAAGAGGCTATCTTTCTTCCAGTAAGCATGCTTGGCCCCTTTGTAGAAGATTAGGTGCCGGAGTGTGTTCCTAGAGGCCTCTGCATCTACTAATCTATTCTGTTGATCCCCAGGTCTATTTGGTTGCCAATACCATACTGATTTTATTACAATAGCTTTGTAGTATAAATTCAAGTTAGGAATTGTAATGCCTCCTGCCTTGCCTTTGTTGGTCAGGATTGCTGTC
>NW_004524580.1:5357355-5371651 GCF_000260255.1 Octodon degus
TTCTGAGTCAATACTGGGCTATCAGAAAAGGGAACATAGTTTAGGAAAAAAAGTGCTTCAGGTGTGGGAAGTGGAGATTTTGCTAATGGGATCAAGTGAGAATTTTTGTATGTTGAGGAAGACGTCTACAAGTCAGCTCCTGAGAACTGCTTTGTAAGAGGTTTGGAGTAAAGCAAAATCTTTATCCCCAAAACAAAATCTGAATTTTTTCTCTGTACAGATTTTCTAGACAGAAATGTTGTGCATCTTTATACCTAACAAGGCCACAAGCATTCCGGCTCTTATGACAGCTGCTGGTCTTGGTCTAATAGGAAACAATCAGCATTCTCAGTGAGATGCTTCATGTGACTCAGCTTCTGAGAGAAAATCTGTGAATGTGGAGTCCTCAGGGCTCCGGACTGGGCCTGGCTCACAGCCAGGCAGCCTGGCAGGAAGGCATCAGGCCTGACATTCCTTGGAAGGCAGCCAGTCAGCTTTCCTAGGGGACCCCAGTCTCGGTACAGACTCTCCATTTAAACTTCTTCAACAAGTAATAAACATCCTTAGAAAATTCAGAGGCTATTTTAAAATCTTAATTTCAGAAATAACAGGCTAAGAAAGAGGTCAGGAGATTATGGTGGCCCAGAACAAATAAGCCCAAGTGGAAACTCAACCACAGTGGACTTCAGAAATATTTAAGGAGGGTCCTCAGTAGAGAGGGGTATGGGAGAAGCCAGAGAACAAAGAAAAGAAACAGACTGCACCTAGAGCTGCATATGTTGTTTATTTTAACACTAACTAGAACCCCTAATGTCTGCAGAATTTTTTTCCAAACTTTTAGTAATAATAAAAATTGGATTTGTATTTACTATTCAAGGCTCATCTTTTCCTCTTTTTTACCGACAAACAAGCTGAACTTCCAAAAGGCCAAATAACTTGCCCACATCATCGAAGTCAGTAACTAGTGATTTTCCCAAGTTTCATATTCAAATCATAGGCATGCACCTTTATTCAATTTTTGCAGATATCAGTAATACTGTTTTACTCTCATTATTGTATGAAATTATATATTTATTGACATATCATTATTTGATATATTTAATTATAGAATATTTGTTGAGTACAGACTACGTGATAGACATTATGAAATAGACATTGGGAAGAATAGGGAGTTTAAACATAGAGAGTGGAATCTAATTTGGGAGAGAAGCATTAATCAAGTACTTACATGAATTTCATATCACATGGCTATGAAGTGCTGAGAAGACAGGCAGGCGCGCTCAGTGCTTGCAGTGGGAGCCTTGACCTGAGGATTTAAAGAGACAAACACTTGAACAGAGTGTTGTAGGGAAAGGCTGAATGGGATGAAGGGAGGACAACCATATGAGATGGTGAGATCCTAGGGGGCCAGGGAGCTAGGGAGTTGGAAAAGGCTCTTTGTGGCCACAATGGAAGGAAGGGAGACTTTTTAAGGGACGACTTTTTAAGGAAAAATTGTTGAGTTCTGTTCTGTCAATGATGGGTTGGGGGCATGGTTTGTGACCACCGGAAAGCGATATGAATTCCTTATCTGCAATTTACAGAAAAGTGCTGCATGAGAATTACCATTTTGGAATTTTTGTGTGAACAGGAAAGACAAATGCAATGAATATGATAAAATCTGTACAGACTCTAGCAAATGAAAATTGGAAGCATAGAATATGGCTTTGAAGAACTAGACTTTTTGTGCATGTATCCCTTAACTTACCTACCTAGAATCACAGCATTTAATGACATGTAAGGGAAAGTAGAAGACGGAAATACAAAATTGAAAAAAAAAGATTTTTTTGCTCAAAATATAATAAATTATTAATAGTTGTAAGTGTTCAAATCTAGAAAAGTATATGATATTTGATTTGATATCTTAAACTTGAGTTATTTTATGTATTTAGTACAGGGTCTACACAGTTTCACTATACAGGTTGAACTCATAGTGATCCTCCTGTTTTCGGCCTCCCAAATGTTGGGATTTCAGACACGTGCCACCATGCCCAGTCTCAATCATTGTCTCAGTGCACCCCCAGGGGTAGGACTGGCAAGGCATGCTGGGGATCGAATCTAGGTCCCTGCATCTGCCTAAGCAGGCCTTTTAATCTGCTGAGCTACCTGGCCAGCCTTGAGTTACGTATTTTTAAAAAACGCCAATATTTCCTTTTAGACTGATAATCCTGGAACATCCAGTTATACAGCAAAACCATCTTGATGAAAGGCTTATAATAAATTGATTTTTCTTATGCTGGAGAACTTCCACTTTGATGAGTCACTGGTGACGACAACTGTCATTCACCTCCCTCTTCTCGGCTAATTTCAGAGCACATACAGAAAATGAAGGGACCTCTTTACCATCTGCAGACTCCTGTACCAGCCCCACGAAGATGGACTCATCATACAGTAAGACTGCTAAGCAGTGCCTGGAGGAGATATCCGGTAGGTGACCTAATTAACGAATAGGTCCTATACCAGAATTGTTACAATTTCTCTGTCCATCTTTTTGCTAAATCACACTTAGGATGTAGTTTTTGCACAACTATGGTTTGGGCTTCTTTTGCTTCAGAGGTTCTTAGATATGTGACTCTTCTGTTCAGGAAGAATAGCAGAGGCTACTTTGAAAAGAGTGATGGCACTCCCAAAAGTTGATTCTATAAACCATCTTGTCTTTAGTCGAATTGAATACAGTCAAGAAAACCTGGGGAAGCTATTGTTATTAGAACAAATCTTGGATATTATTTGGATATTAACAATATACTAAAGTTCACGTGCTGATGTAAATTTTATTACTAGTTCAGGTCTTCTCTGACTTCAGGTGTATACCAGTTAGAAAAGTTCTTATGGTGGCTCCAAATATATGCTTGGAAGAAATGTAGGAAAATATTTCATTCTACCTAAGTAGGTAATGTGGGAAATAGATACCTGCACCAGATTTAAATTACCAGATTTTTAAGTGTATGAAACAGGTTATTTTAAGCTTCAGCCCGAAGTTTTTCATAACTCAGATAAGCCCAGGCCTATATGGAAAATTTTTGGTATAACTGCATTATATAGATCTATATTCATGAAGAACAAAGTAAGTTCTTACCAAAACATACTGCTTCTAACGAGTGAGTTTAAGATTTTAATCTGCTTCTAAGAATTCATGAAAGTAGAAGTATGTTTGTTATTCTAATAAACCTGGTTTACCCTTCCTGTAAGTACAAAGAAAAAAAGAATTAAATAAATGAATTAATTTTAATAATTGCTGTACTACTCCAAAAATTCAAAATAAAACTGTTGTTCTGAAGCTCATGAAAATAATGCTATCACATTTTGGTTGGTTAAGAAACATCCATACTTTGGCAGTCCTACAACAAATGTAGACATTTCGGCAACATCCTCCAGCACATATTGACAACAGTGACAGACAATGTTCTCAGAGTGCTTTTGGAATTAACATTAGTGACCACTAGACACCAGGGACTTTAAATGAAGAACATAAAGAAGCAATAGAAACTGTGATAATAAGCTATAGCTGTGGAGATTGCATTTGTTGATTTTTATATAGCTGGAGGAAGTGGCTTTCTTTTAGCTCTACAAAGTGGCATGGCCAGAATGATGCTGGGTATACTGTCACATAACAAAAGAGGCATATGCTTCCCATAGTTTTTTTATTCATTCATACCTTCTATATGCTTATGAAATACCAGAGATCAAATCTCTAGCTGAGCAAAAAATAAATTAAATTATGTATTTCACAAGGAATATTGTTTTCTGAAATTAGTAAACACTGAATGGATCTGATTGGATTAAAAATCTATGTTAACCTTTTTGTGGTTCTTATTCTGTCTAGCATTTGTTTTTTAATGTTTCCATTTAATACATTTCTGTTTTAATAGACTATGTGATAGTGAAATGTAAGCTAGATTTTAATATAATCTTATTGAATTATATAGAAAGAATAATATTATTTTGGAGTAGTAATGAATTATTTATATAGAATCACAGTTTTAAAGAAATAAAACAGAAAATGAATCCTGCAGCATTGTATCTGATGGTGTCACCCTTATTGTTATCTATTTAAAGTTAGCCTATATTGGGGTAGAAAAATGCAATATTTAAATAGTGGAAAAGGGATACTGAGTTGTAGTCTGTAGGTTGTAAATTAATTTCAGGGTAAGCATCTCTTATCTAAACTCCTTAGGACCATAAGTGTGTCAGACGTCAGACATGTTTGGATTTTGGAATATTTGCATACACAAAATATTGTGGGATAGGACCTGAAATTTAGTTGTTTGGTATGCACTTTATTCATATAATCTGAAGCTAATTTTATACAACAGGATTGATATACCTGTGTTTAAAATTATTTTTAAAGTCACAAATAATAATTGTACATATTTGTGTTATTACATATAGGGCATTTTGATATATGTATATATTTATGTCCCACTCTAACAACATGATGAAAGCCTTTCATCTCAGTCTGGCTCCTCTACCACATGTCCTAAGTCTACTTTTTGATTCAACTTTTAGACCCATACCTCTATGAAGCCACTCTCAAAGTTAATAACAACATCAATGTCAACATGACCAACTCCAAGAATTGACCTCAGTCTGCATCTTATTTCTTCTTTCATTGATTCATTGCCCTCCTCTGAGAAAGTTTTTCTTTTAGAATATGGTTTTCAAAATACCAAATTCCCTTGGATTTTCTCAAATTTGATTGTTTGCTCCTTTTAGGGCTTCTTTTTACTTCTCATAATTGATATATTTTTTACTTCTTATGATTAAAATGATCCAAATATCTGCCCCTTGCCTTCTCTGCCTCTGCAAATTCCATTGGTGATTTAATGCTCCATCATGGCTTCTAGTCTACTCATGAACCCATGGCTTATGGTTGTTTCTATTCTAATTGTCTCCCTTATTTCCTGGAATCAAATACTCAACTACTTAGAAGACCTCTACACCTGATCATCACAGACATTTCCAACCTGTTAAACTAAAATCTACACCTGTTGTTATTTTTAATTTTTTAAACTTTTCTTTTGTTATTACTGATTTACAGTACATAATGATTAAGTTCATCCTGGAGAGTGGGCACATGTACAGAAAACAGCTTAGTTCATTTCTCAGTCCCTTCTTCTTTCCTCCCTCAGACCTCCCTCCATCTTATATATTTCATGCCATCTAAACTTTTCATTTTGATCTTCTCCACTTTATTAAATGATAATTCCATCTTTTTACTTGCCTAGGGCTGAACTATTAGAACTATTTGTGATACCTTTCTATCACTTACACCTGGCTCCTAATCCAATAGAGTATCTTAGGGCCGATGAGATAGTTCAGCGGACTAAGTGCCTGCTCAAGCAAGCTCAGGGACTAAGGTTTGAGCCCCTGAACTGAAGGCCAGGTCAGCCCCGCCTCTGGACACACTGAGATGGCAACAGAGTCCAAGCGTGGTGGCACACACCTGTAATCCCAGTGCTGGGGAGGCTGAAAACAAAAGGATCACTATGAGTCCAACCTGTGCAGCGAGACCCTGTACCAAATTAAAAATAAATAAATAAACAAAAAGAGTATCTTGCTCCATCCTGAAGCATTGTTTGTTATCTGAACTTAGGAACAAATAGCATATCTATTGATCAATTTTGTGAGATAGTTTTCAGTGCTAGAACTCTTACATTTTTCTCTCACCTTTTCAGAAATCAAATAAATTCAGATGATACGCTAAACTTACTGCATCTCATTATAAGAACAAAAATATTAAATAATGTAAGGTAGCAAATAATTATATTTTCAAAATATATCCAGATTTCAGCTCTTTCTTTCCATCTCTATTTTTCTCAGTAGATGTATTTTATGTGAAGGATATATGCACAGCTACTATTCAATAAATGCGTTTAAAAGCGAAGTCTTTGCAATTGACATATTATACATATGAAAGCCATAGTGAAGGGAAATCCTAATAATCCTCAAGTGCCAAGAAGTTATACTATGGACAGGAAAGTTATCAGAGAAGACTGGCTCTGGAAGCATTCAGAAGGTAGTAATCACAAGAAGTGAGAGTGAATAACACTCATCAGGAGGAATTCACCAAAGTGGAAATTAAAAATTTTATTTTGATGATACTTTCACTGAATAATCAAAGAATTTGAGGATTAAAAGGTTTATTCATTCAAGAAAAGCAATATATCAGTTCATCAATACGCTCTTAAAAGCTGCAATTTTAAAAAAAATCATAAAAATAGAAGAAATAATGTGAATAAGAATATACTAATAGAGTAAATCTACAAACGAAAGAATCTTTCAAAAGTCTAGGGCTGGAGAGATACCTTGGTGGTCTAAGTGCCTGCCTGGCAAGCGCTAGGACCTGGATTCTAACCCTGCTAATGCCTGCAGTGCCAGCCCTGGAACTCTGGGCATGGTGGTGCAAATCTGTAATCCCACCACTTGGGAATCTGAACTGCCCAGTGAGACCCTGTATCAAATAAACAAATAAATAAATAAATTCGCTTTTTAAAAAAGTGTAAGCCAGTGAAGTCTTTCCTATATTAAGATACTTCCATTTTATTAGAGTCTCTATCCCTTCCACATCCCTCCTTCTTATTCTTACCTTTGTTATTGCTACCATATTCCAGCTACCAGGACAATGAAACACAAAGCACTTGCTCTTAGTACTGGCTCCCAGCACAGACGTCCCTACAGAGTATAAGTCACCAAGGATTCTTGAAAGCAATGGTGAAGCTCTTCCTGTCTTTTATGTAATCATTGCCTTGGTATATGTCAGGCACCGTGGAAGTTGGGAAAACACAACTGACTAAGTCAGTCTTTCTGTAGTAGTGAGGAACAAATAGATAAACTTTGAAACCATAAGTAAGTGAATAATTGACATTTGGGAGCAACTAAGTTATTTGTAAAGAGTAAAAAAGGTCTGAAAGGAAGACTAGATGTATATGTTGTAGACTCATGGTATGCAAAGAAACCAGGAAATAATATTCCAGGAAGAAATGACTTCAGAAAAAACAAACTGAGAACAAATGCAACTTACCTAATTCCTTTCATTAGTTTGCTTTTATAGAACTTGCCATTCCCTAAGTTCCCCAGGGTCTTCTTGGCTCGGTGATTTAACCCAAAGTTTCACTGTTATTGCAACCTTTGCATTCTTATTGTTCATGGTCAGTGTAAAGCCTCATGGGAAATAATTATGTCTTGCTTCCCAAGGATGGTGATTTCCATGATGCATTTTACTGATGAAATTTGTCTTAGTCGGGTAAAATATAGTTTTTATACATTTGAAACCTATGTAGCTTGAAGGAGTCTGAAGATAATGCAAATATAAAAATACAAAATGACATGCAGTGATTCTAAAGGAGTCTGGGGGAATTTGATGACTTTGTCTAATAACCCTGCCCTCACAACAAGTTTACCTTGAAATATTGGTAGAATTTTATCTGGCTAATATTCACAGTCATATTTTCTGATAAAAGTACCTTGATTTTCCTTGGGGATTCTCCCTCTACTGTATGGCCAAATAAAATTGGTCCAAGTGGAGTCAACAACCCAATCCTTCCTTGACAGTTTCAGGAATGGACAAATGACTCAATTTATTTCAATCAGAACAAATGAAACTCAGTCTCAAAATTTTGCTAAGACTATTGTGAAAGATGTTCTCTTCCCCCATTGACCTGAAGCTGCTAAAATATAAAGCTTGGCAATTATAGCAGTTGCCTTCATCCTTGCTGAAATAGGCAGAGGAAAGAGAACTTAACAACAGAGAACACACCTAAACTCATGGTAGGAAATGTCTGAGGTCTGGAAAAATAAGTCTGAAACTGCTCCTTTCCAGCCTCTCTGTGATTTGGACATATTACACAGTAAAAATCCATTATTGTGGTTTAAAAAATGTGAAAAAAATCACCATTGCATGAATCACAAGATACATGACATATAAAGATATATAAAACAGGTGAAGACCTCTCAGGACCCCCCAGACCCAGCCCAAGCCCAGGGCCAGTGAGTGTGTGGGAGAGCTTCCAGCTGCCCTGGGCCCACTGGACCTCTCCGGACCAAGCCCAGGAACAACACATGAGTGAGACCCTCTGCCATGCTTTTGGGAACACTCCAGCCCTCCGGAGCGCCCCCCCCCAAGCCCACCGAGTGAGAATTTCTGCCATCATCTCTGAACCCCCCAGACCCAGCCCAAGCCAAAGCTAAGCAAGTGTGTGAGAGAGCTTCTGCACTCCCCTGCGCCCCCTCAACCCTCCAGACCTAGACCATGCCTGGACTACAGGCCTGGGATGAGACTCTGCAGTTGAAGTCCCTGCAGTGAGACTACAGGCCAGAACCACCCAACTAATCCAGGAGCAGAACATCTTGCCAGAGGGGCAAAACAGGTTCATTTCCAAGGGCTGCAGCAGGAAGGAGCTGAGCACAACAGCTAGAACCAAGCCAGGCACAACTTGAGGAACTCAAACTTAATAGATCTGGACCCAAATTTCAGTAGGTGCTAAGGTTATAACTGCACCAAAGCTGTACAACAAAGGTCAGAGGACAGTGCTATACAAAATGACAAAGAGAAGGAGCAAACTGCAATCTCAGGTTCCAAGCCCACCCAGAACAAGTGCAGAGGACACTAGCACAGAACAAATTGGGAATTACACAACTGAAATGTCTGAATCAATACCATCTGAAGAAAAACAAAAACAGCAGAAAGGTATAGAGGAACTCAGATCAGAAATACTCTCTGAAATGAAAAAAGAAATCTCTGAATTAATAGTGTCTGAAGTAAAGAATCAAATGCTGAAACAGGTAGAGAAAATCAAAACAGAAATAATCTCTGTAGTAAAAGAATTAATAACTGCTTCTCAAGACGACACTGATAAAAAAATAGAGGAGATTAGAAAAATGATGGATTCCTTGAATGAACAATAGAGGAAAAATAGATCGCATGAAGCAGAGTCAAAAGATATAGAGGAACTTAAAATCTCAATTACAAGCTTGCAAAACCATTTGAGTGAAAGTGATGATAGAATTTCAGATCTTGAAAAAGGCGTTGTAGCTAATGAAAAGGTAAGAAAAGATCTCTTAAAAACAACTAGGATGTGGGATAAAAAATAACACATCATCTGCAAGAGGATGCAAAGATGAACAACTTGAGACTAATAGGCATCAATAAGTCAATACAATGATAAGTCAATACAAATGATAAAAAAAAGAATACGGACAGAAGTAATAGCAGAAAACTTCCCAAATGGAGGAAACAATCTGATATTCAGGTAACCGAAGCATGCAAAACTCCAAATAACTTCAATGCAAATAAAAACACACCAAGATATATAATAGTCAAGATCACAGAAATCCAGCACAAGAATAATATACTGAAAGACACTAGAGAAAAGAAACAGATCACATTTAAAGAAAAACCCATCAGAATAATGGCAGACTTCTCTTTGCAAACCATGAAGGAAAGAAGAGCATTGAGCAGAGTACTTCAACTCATATATGAAAACAAATTCCAGCCCAGACTACTATACCCTGCAAAACTCTCTTTCAGGTTTGATGGAGAAGTGAAATGCTTCCATGACAAAGAACAACTAAAGAATTTTATGATGACAAAGCCAACCTTACATAGACTACTAAAAGATGTTCTGGAGAGGGACCAAATGATCAGAAGTCCACGAATGAGAACAGAGGGAACCCACTAAATACGGCAAACAATTAAACATAGGATAAAAAGGAGTAAACAACAGCAGGTAAATAACATGTCGACAATAAGTCCACACATTTAAACTATAACTATCAATGTAAATGGACTCAATTCAGTAATTAAAAGAAACAGACTGGCACAGTGGATTATGAAACAAAATCCAACAATTTGCTGTATCCAAGAAACATACTTAACTCATAAAGAAATTCAAGGGGCTGGGGAGATGGCTCAGTAGAATAAGTGCTTCCCTAACAAGCACAAGGGCCTGAGTTCAATCCCTGGTTCTGAAAAAAAAAATCATAGGCTGAATATCAAAGGATGGAAAACAATACTACATGCCCCAGCACCTCAAAAAATAGCAGGGGTAGCAATCCTGTTCTCAGAAAGTCTCAACTTCAAACCAAGAATGATCAAATAAAGAAGGCCACTATATATTGGTTAGGGGAAAAATTCAAGAGGAAGATGTAACACTCATAAAATATGTACACATTAAACATAGAAGCAACCAACTATATAAGATAAACCATAATGGACATGAAACGTCTAATATCCAATACCACAATCTTAACAGGAGACCTTAACACACCCTTATCCCCAAAAAATAGGTCAATCAGACAAAAAATTACCAAAGAAGTAGCAGAATTGAACAAGAGCTTGAAACAAATGGACTTAGTGGACATATACAGAATATTTCATCCAACCACAGGTAAATACACGTTTTTCTCAGCTGCACATGGATCATTTTCTAAAATAGACCACATACTGATCCATAGGTCATGCTTAAGCATACGCAAGGATATAAAAATTCTTCGACGCATATTATCTCAGCACAGTGCAATGAAACAAAATAAATGACAAAACAAACCAGAAAAAACCTTAAATATATGGAAATTAAATGACGCCCTACTCAGCAACCAATGGGTCACAGATGAAATTAAACCAGAAATTGAACAATATCTATAATTCAAAGAAAATTCAAGCACAACTTATCGGAATTCATGGAATGCAGTGAAAGCAGTTCTCAGAGGGAAATTCCTAGCTGTGAACTCACACATTAGGAAAACAGAATGGGAACAAATAAACACCCCAATGTTGCACCTCCAACATCTAGAAAAGAAAGAACAAATCAAACTCGAAGTCCAAAGATGGGAAGAAATCATAAAGATTAGAGCAAAAATTAATTCAATTGAGACGAAAAAAAACAGCTCAAAGAATCAACGAATCAAAAAGATGGTCTTTGAAAGATTAAATAAAATTGATAAGCCCCCAGCTAACCTCATCAAAAAGAGGAAAGAATAAAGTTCCAATACAAGCAATATGGAATGAAAAAGGTGCAATTACCACAGACACAGTGGAAATTCAGAAGATTATTAATAGCTACTTGGAGAATCTTTACTCTCAGACAAAGAAGACACAGACAAAATGGACAGATTCCCAGAAAGGTACAAACTACCAAAACTGAATCAAGAAGATATAACAACCTTCAATAACCCAATAACAACCAATGAAATATGAAATGTAATAAAAAACCTAGTGACAAAGAAAAGTCCAGGTCCTGATAGATTCACAGCTGAATTCTACAAGAAATATAGAGAAGATATCAATCTTCAATGAAATTGAAAAGGAAGCAATTCTCTCAAAATCATTCCTGGAGACAAGTATTATACTAATACCAAAACCAGGGAATGATTCCAGTAAAAAAGAGAAGTATAGGCCAGTCTCCCTCATGAACATAGATGCAAAATAGATTACAGCAAATCATCAAGAACATTATACAACATGACCAAGTAGGATTCATCCCAGGGATGCAAGGATGGTTCAATATATGCAAATCTATTAATGTAATACACTATATCAATAGAGCGAAAACTAAAAACCACATGATCATCTCAATTGATACAGAAAAGGCTTTTGGCAAAGTCCAACACTCATTCATGTTCCAAATCCTACAGAACATTAGAATAGATGGCCTCTCCTTCAACCTGATAAAAGCTATCTATGACAATCCCATGGCTAACATAATTCTAAAAGGGGAAAACTGAAATCTTTTACTTTCAGATCTGGTACAAGACAAGGATATCCTCTTTCACCACTCCTATTCAATATAGCTCTGGAGTCATTAGCTAGATCATTAGACAAGAGAGAAAAATGAAAGGAATAAGAGTAGGTAAAAAGGAAGTTAAATTATCATTATTTGCAGGTAACATGATAATTTACTTGGAAGGCCCAAAAAAACTCCACCAAGAATTGACTAGAATTGATACACAAGTTCAGTAGCATATAAGGATACAAATCAACACCCAAAGGTCAGTAGCTTTCCTCTACACAGGTAACAAACACTGAGAGGGAAATTAGAAAAACAAAGCCTTTTACAATAGCACTGCAGAAAATGAAATACCTTGGAATTCATCTATCTGAAGAAATCAAAGATCTTTTCAAGGAAAATTACAGTACTCTGAAAAAAGAAATAGAGGATTTCAGAAAATGGAAAGATATTTCATGCTCCTGGATAGTAAAAACCAACACTGTGAAGATGGCCATACTCCCAAAATTTCTGAACAGATTTAATGCAATCCCTATCAAACTACCACCAACATACCTCACGGACCTAGAGAAATCATTCCTAAAATTTATGTGGAACCAGAAAAGACCTAGAATAGCAAAGGCAATCCTGGGCAACAAAGACAAGGCAGGAGGTATTACAATTCTTGACTTGAAATTATACTACAAAGCTACTGTGATAAAAATCAGCCTGGTACTGGCAACAAAATCAATGAGGATCAATGGAATAGATTAGAAGATACAGAACCCCCTACAAAAGCACTCAGCCACCTGATCTTCTACAAAGGGGCCAAACATGCCTACTGGAAGAAAGATAGCCTCTTTAAGAAATGGTGCTGGAAAAACTGGCTTTCTACATGCCAAAAACTAAAACTTGACCTAGGTCTGTCACCATGAACTAAGCTAAAGTTAAAATGGATTAAAGATCTAAACATTAAAATGGAAACACTAAATCTCCTACAAGAGATAGTAGGAGGAACTCTTGAAGACATAGGGGCAGGCAAGATTTCATGAACAAAAATCAAATTGCACAGGTAATAGTTGAAAAAATTAAAAACTGGGACCTCCTCTTATTTAGAAGTTTTTGCACTTCAAAAGAAATTACCAAGAAAGTGAAAAGACAACCCACAAATTTGGAAAAAAACTTGACTAATAAACACTCAGACAAATGTCTGCTCTTTAGAATTTATAAAAAACATTAGGGCACCCAAATTTAAAGACCCAATCCAGAAATGGGCATCCGAGATGAACACACACTTCTCAGAGGACAAAATTAAAGAAGAAATAAATATATGAAAAAATTCTCCACATCACTAGCCAACTGTGAAATGCAAATTAAAACAACACTGAGATACCATCTCACCCCACAAAGAATGGCTATCATAAAGAAATCAACCAACAACAAATACTGGGGAGACTTTGGGGAAAAAGAAACCCTTCTCCACTGCTGGTGGGAATGTAGACTGGTGCAAGCATTATGGAAATCAGTGTAGAGACTCCTTAAAAATCTAGGACTGAAAAATCCCATTGAAACCAGGTATCTCCCTGCTGGGAATTTTCCCGGAAGAACTGAAAATGTCATATAATAGTGATATATGCATACCTATGTGTACAGCAGCACAAATTATGATAGCCAAATCTTGGAAACAACCAAGGTGCCTGTCACCTGAGGAATGGATGAAAAAATGTGGCATTTTTATACAATGGAGTTTTACTCAGCTATAAAGAATGATAAACTGGAAGCCTTTATATTTAAGTGGATGCCACTTGAAAATATACTCATAAGTGAAATAAACCAGACTCATGTGTGTACATATCATATAGTCTCCCTAGTATAAGAACTCAAAAGAAGAAATAAAAATAGAGAAGTATAACACAATTAAAAGGAATCTGAAAACTTGTTTATTAGAAAATGAAGAGAGGGCAAGGATAAAAGCTTAGGAAACATGACAAGGGCAAAGTCATACATTTGTATGCACAAGATGGCTAAGGCAATGATCCTGAGAATCTTCAACATGTTTTTGAAACTAGCAGTAATTGGTAGGATTCTCACCCTGACTAACTATGTATGCTGATACCTGTGAACTAAGCAACTGCCTGAAGATAGCAATGTGTAATGGTAGGGTCATGCTTGGAATGCCTGTCATTCTGGTCTTCTAAATACGTACTGTTTGTCATGACATACCAATTACTCCCATACTGTCTCTCAAGTAAATGTTTGCTTAAAAAAAGCGAGGTAATAAATGAAAACAAGAGACAAAAAAAGTCATAGGAATGTCCTGCTACAATGCTGCATATAGTTAGATTTCTAAATTGCTGTGTAAAAATATGTAACTGTTTATTCCTATTTTTTATAATATTTTTTAACTTTTTTCCTTCATATTCTGTGGGGACTTAATGTTTAACATTTCAATAGTTGATGGAAAATACCTCTTCCATGTTATGCCTAATATGTTTTTTATTCAGACAGTGAGGTTAAGCTCAACTGCCTATGTTATAGTGTAATATTAATAAGCTTCTCTTATGGATAGTTAACAA
>NW_004524580.1:5372161-5377831 GCF_000260255.1 Octodon degus
TTTTTGTGGATCTGTGGATTGAACTCAGGCCCTTGCGCTTTCCAGGCAAGCGTTTATTCCACTGAACCATCTCCCCGGCCAAGTCAACCACTTTGGTCATTTCCAGTCTTAAGGAAAACTCACTACTTTTATGGACTAGTAGTCCACTAGTAGACTACATTGGAATATTTTGCTGAGTTCAGACACCTACAATATTTAAATGACAATGGAATACACTTCTCTGACAAAACTAAACAAAAAAGGGGATTCAAGTAAATGACCATTCTGTATCTGTATGTTCAAAATAGTTAGAAGAGATATACAACTGCATTCTCTTGGATCATGGTGTCTGTGGACAAGATATCATGTCTACATCTTGTACAATGAAGAACCACTAAGACAATAATATGCAATGCATTAATTATTGAAACTTGTGCTAATGATCAGTTTTGAAACTGTCTCATTGCTATTTGTTTCTCAATAAAATTATTTGGAAAAAAAAAAGTCAAAGAGAAAACTTGGTTTATACTACAAACCTGGAGCTGACTTGTTAGAGTGATTCACTAAGTTAAGTGGAAGCTTAACTGGTTAGATTTCACACAAAATTATAGAAACATTTCCAGTAAGTTGCAGTACAAGTAAAAATGTAATTAAATTATGGTACGAAGGCGATCATCAGGAAAGAGTGACATGACTTTCGCACTTTGGTGCTATTAGTAAATCTTCAAAAATATATCTCTGAAGTCTTTAACTACATCCCTCAAATCTCCCTCATTAATCTTGTTCTTCTGGAGAAAACTTCATAACAGTTAGTGGTCTAATGATGGTGGTTCTAACAATTACTGTGTATTACATAATTCAGGGAAATGGATGACCATACTTACTGCTTCCAGCCTGTGCTCTAAGATTCATGTCATGGCACCGATATTACAGGCTGGCTGAATAGATGATGTAGATTTTACAGCTTTGACATGAGTTTTATTCTCAATTTCACTGAAAAATTATTGTCCTCTGAAGTCATCTCTTTCATCAAGTGCCAAGAGATTCTACCAGTGTAAAAAAGCCCAAATTTCATTCAACTCATATCATTCAATACATTATATAACTTTCATTTCTGCATACATTCACGTTTCTTCTTTTCTTTTGCAAAAAGATATCTCACACCATGTGTATGATTTGTTACATGCACTTTTTAACCTTTTTTTGAATTTACATTCAACTAAAAATATTGATAGATGCCAAATTGGCTCAGTGTCAATAAGGCTCATTTGTCATATTTTTAAAGTAGTGATATAATAAAAATAATTTCACAAATTCAAGGATTCCTTATAGAAGTAAGCATTTAGCTCAAAATCAAAGGGTGAGTTTATGAAGACGTGTATTTTTCTGAATTACTAATCATTCTTTTAAATAATGAGAAATATTGGCATGTAAAACCTTTGTAAACAATCATTAATATTACATTTTTCTTGAATGTGTATAAAGATCAAAAAGATAAAACTCAGGTACTTCAAAATAGTTTTTTTCTTCTTAAATAGACACATTATAGTTATGTTTAGAGAAGAGCTGAAAAATAATTTCTTTCCAGAACAATTTAGCAGCTTTGTTTTAGGTTTGAAAAATTAAAATGATCTACATGTTTGCCATTGATGGGGCCTGTTTATTTCCTTTGTTCTAAGGCTTCCTCCTTCACCATGTGTCTTGTACACTTTTCTGTGTGACTGTAAATGAGTATACATATCACCATGTATGAACGCGTCCTCCATGCTCTAGGGACTGATGTCTCCAGGGAGCATCAAGTAGATCCTCTACTAGTGTTTGAGGTAAGCTTTCCTGGAGAGACAAAATTACCCAAATTACAATTTAATATTTTTATTTTTTTGTTAATATTTTTAAGCAAAGGAACAAACATCTTGTTTTGAAATTTTTTATTAGGATATTTTCCCAAAATCTTTATGGTCCCTTTCTATAAACTTCTCCTTAGTGGTCTCTTTGCTTTAATAAATCCATTCCTAGGTTCTCTCTTGCAAAGGATGATACATCTTATCCCAAAGAATCATGAAAGGCCCTGTGATTTGACTTGATCAATGAAATGTAAATCAAAAAATGGCATGGGCCATTTCCTAGAAGAACCTTTAAAAACCATTATCTGGATAGCTTATCTCTCCTTTTTCTGTTTGACAAAACTATCATATTTCAACTTGGAATTGTTCTTTGGGCACAGGCTTTATAATACCTGAAATCATGCTAGAAGCAGTGCTGAGTAGCTATTTATTTATATCAAAATGCATCACTGATTTTGAAAAGCACCCCTAAATCAGGATTTCACAGTCTTAGTTCTGTTGATATTCCAGACTGCATAACTGTTACATGGTTGAGCCCTGTTCTTCTAGGACATTTGACAGCGTCACTGGCCTCTACCCTGAGATGTCACCCACCACTCACCCCAGTTGTGATGCTGAACAAAAATGTTTCCAGACATTTTCAAATGACCCTTAAGGAGGAAATCCCTCCCCAGTTGAAAACCACTCATTTCAGCCTACCTTCTCTCAAAGGAACCCTTCTTGTGAATCTGGCAGGCTTTAGGGTACCTCATTCTATGAGTGGTATATCTCAAACAAACTGAAGTGTCAGAAGTTACACACAGTTCACAGTGATGTCACAGTCTAAAAACCTCCCTGAGTCAGCCAAAAGTAAAATGAAGAAAACTTCTGTTCATCAATACCAGAAGGGATGGCATTCAGATCTTTAAAAAATATTTTTAAAAATTATGTTGTAGAACTATAATATCAGATTCAATGATTAGTCATTCGTATTTGTTTTCTTTGAACTCAGCATACAAACACAATTTTTAAAAGTAATGAATTGGCAATCAGTGTTCACAATTTGTTTATTTATTGCAAAAGTTTATCACAAATGGTGGCTGTTCTTTCCATCTAATTTTCTTTTACATTTTTACAAACTTCTTACTTAAGTGGGCATATAAGACAAAATTGACTTTGCAAAGTAAGTAGTTATCATAGGTAAAGATACAGACATTGCATAGTATAATACTAATTTATGTAGTTAGGTAATCAGGCTTTTTTCCTAGCTGGGATTAGAAGTAAGAAGTAGAAAAACTCACAATGTTTTACCATATTATCTCTGAAAATGACAAGCATTTCTACAGTCATTTGAGTAAGACAATTAAATGTTGATATGTATTTTTTACTTTTCCTCTTCCAGTAAGAGCTCTTTGTGAGCAGAAAGTTCTGAGAAGCTCTTTCCCTCAGGCTTTCTCCTTTAATTTCATGCTACACATGATCTCCACTATGCCATATATTTATTTTTAAAAGTTTTCCAAGAATCAAACGGTTATCACTGTACACTGCCAGCGCAAGGTAAATATAAGAAATTTATCTTTTAAACTTTCTATTTTTTATCAAAATGTGAAGCATTAAGTTGATGATACTGTGATAGGCTCAGGACCGGACTTGCAGAAATGCCCAATATCAAAAGACATGTGCATTCTGTGTTTTCTGCCACATCAGTGTATTCTGCACTTTTCACTATAAACTTTCAATTGTATGCTTTCAGCCAAAGTATTAGGGGAAGAAATCTCTCTGGCTATTTGGTATTATTTTTCAAGGAAAAGAGAAATTTCAATTTTTATTATACACTTCCATTTTACTAAGTAGCTTCACAATCTTACCAAAAAAAAAAAAAAAAAGGCTTGAATTTGCTCTTTAGAAGATGAGGTGAAGTGTTTCTCTTTAAGGCATTATCAGCTACGGAGCAGAGGGTGTCATGCTCCATTTTTTAGGTCCTTTACATTCTTCAATTTGATTTGTGCTTTTACAGCATAAATCCCAACACTCGGAAGGCAGCTCTGCCTGCTTCAGCTGCCTGCAGCTATAGAGAATTAGTCTGTCATTCTCAGCACAGAAGAGTGGGTGTTATGTATGTGAGTATGTGTGTGTCCGCGTCGGAGGCAGGGTGGCTGAGAATCATGTAAATGTGCTGGGGGGTTGATAGTACAGCGTCTCATTCAAGCTTGGCTCTGAAACCTGTGGCATTCTCGTCTGGACAGCTGCTTCCGTGCCTCTGTTTTAATTTAGCAGGATGTTTGCTGCCATGGCAGCCAGCAGCCTCCACTGCAGCAGCAAGGAAGAGCCATAGATCTCCGAATGCAGGTGGAATACTAAAACGCGGGAGGCTTGTGCAGGGCTGGGCGGTAGTGCTTAATTTCAGCTCTTACTGGGCTCGGATGCAGAGGCTGGACTTGCTGCACTGTGTCAGCTCATTAGAGTAAAGGGCTGCAGACCTAAATCAGTTAAAGGCGGGTGAGAGGCAGAAGGGAAAATAAAGCGAGAGACATCTTTCGTGCTTCACTACCTTGCATTTCGGAACGCAGAAGCAATCAATAGAAAGAAATGTGGACCCATCATCCTGCTGAGACACGCGATTGGATGAAGATGGGAAAACGTAGTTTGCTTCCCGGGCTACTTTTCAGCTGGAGCATAGTGTTTGGTGAACTCTTTTCTGCTTCAGATATATTTAAGCAAAATGTTTGTGAGCACTGCTGATGCCTGAAGTGATGTGGCAAGCTCAAGTGTGGGCAAATGACTAGAGCTGCTGTCTCTCCGGAGTCTCTGTGCACATTAGAGACCGAGCTTTTCTTGCAGTGCATGTGTTAATTAAAAGAGAAAGAGCCACTTGCAGTTAGAATGTAGAAGGACAATATGAAATGCAACTGAAAGCAGAAAAGCATTAGAAGAACATGCAGCGGCGCTCTGAGCTCTCTGTGTTTCGCAGCAAAGAAGCGAGGAGCAAAGGAGCTTGTCTTCAGAAACAGAAGTCGCTCACTAACCTCTCCCTCAGCTGCGAAGGGGAGAGGAGACCTACTGTGCGCATCTCCAACTGGTTTGGAAATGCTGCGAAGGTCAGTCAGAGAGAATCCCAGGATGCAGAGAGGCGCTCGCTATCCCGGTTTCTCTCGCGGTCTGTGCAGTCCCTGTACCACACCAGCAGCTCGGGATCCTGGAGCTTCCTGCCTGCAGGGAGCAGCCAGTCCTGCCGCGAGGATTTGGAGGACTGGTCCGCAAGAAGGGGCTTGGAAGGTGACAGTGATGAAGACAGCAGGTCTGAAGATGAAAATGCATCCTCCAAGCCAAGCAGCATCAGCAGAAGCTGGGCTGAGGAGGAAGGGGAAAGCTGCCTGAGGGAAGGGACAGCTCACCTGGATGAGGAAGTGATTCTCACGATGCTTGGCGACCTGGAGCAGGCACTGTACACTGACTTATTGGGTGAGTCCAGTTTGCTGCTAAAAATGAGCATAGGATTTGAACCAATTTTGTAATTTCTAATGAATTTCGTTGCATTGGTCAACTACCTTCCATTCTTGAGATTGATATTTTTTAAAAATAGACTTGCTCAATTTTTAAAATTCCTTGCTTCTTCAAATGGTTTTCTTTGTAAAGTGGAGCTTTGTGCACCAGTTGTAAAGTCTAACTGGAGAAAGTAAATACCAGCCATCTGCCATGGGCATTGCTGGCCTAGTGTCCAGTATAATCTAGATCTCCATAAATAAATGTTAACCTCCTAAGACTGCAAGCATGGTTTTGTTAAATTAGTCCTTAATGAAGTCTGTTTGTTCAGCTTCCCTGAAGGTGACCTTACCTTACATCTGGAATGAGGAGTGAAAGCCTTCTG
>NW_004524580.1:5378031-5388256 GCF_000260255.1 Octodon degus
TGCACTTTATAACTTCTTAAACCATGCTGATGACTATGGATTATTTTCATTCTTTACAGACTAGGCCTTTCAGATAAACTGCTGTAGTCACTCAGACAGTTATGAAGATGTCAAGTGACTCCTCAGTTTTGTGATTCCACTTTAAGTGTCCCCTTTTACTTATCTAATCCAAAATATATACATTTTAATGAATGTTTCCAATTTCGGTACTCCACCTATACTCATGCAATGTATTTTCTTTTTCAAAAATCTCTAAATATTAAACCATTGAACACATCATGTTTTCTGTCAATGTGTGTTTTGAAAAAAGACTTCATTTAGTGGGTCTTAAGCTTGAAAGAATTATACCTGGCTAGTGAGTTCTTTGTTTCTTATTCACACATTTGATGCTAAAAGCAGGTTTTCTTTGTGTGTGTGTGTGTGTGTGTGTGTGTGTGTGTGTGTAACTCCTCCTGTAATAAGATGCTATATAAAGTTGTGTTGTCTATATCAATGAAGCAGCTTTAGAAGAAAGCTTGCAGAGACAGCAGAGGAAGATAGGACCTAATTTTTCATGTCAGTTTATCTTTGAAAGAGTAATGGTTCTACAGTTAAAAGAGTGGTTGCTGAGTCTCAGTGCCCCAGGTACTCAGGTACTGAGGGTTTACCTCTTCACCATTATGGGATTTCCCTGATGAACTGCCTCTCATAAAGGAACTATGTCTAGTACAAAGGCCAGAAGGATTCTAATACTTATGAATTCTTTCTTCTTCATATTTATTTTAGAATGTCTACAACTATACAGTAAGACAGGATTTTTTCTGTGCTTCTAAAACAATAACATTTTCCTGTTCTAAGTACCTCTTAAGTAAGTATTTTCAACTAGATGAACAGAGAGCAGTACTCTGGTAATATCTGTTGGTTGCTCTGTTGAGTTATAGCATGCTCTAGGTGGGTGTGTATGTGAAACAGGGCTTTTTATACACAAATAACTTGTGACATTACTGTCAGAGGATAGCTTCTCAGTGAAAGTCTGTATGCCTTGAGTTTTGAGCAGAGAATCTGTTTATTGTATTTGTATTACTTTTCCTTAGATGCTATCATCACCAGTGGTGCTTTTATCCAAAACTGCAAATAACAATTAAGATAAGAATGTACTGAAGTAGCTCCAGTGTGAATAATCATATCTCTGGATAATTAATCATTCCAGTGAATTCTGCATATAAAAATGCATTCAGCTGTGAACGCATCCCAGCTTACAACACAGGAATTTCAGAATTCCTGCCACATGCTGTGTTCTGCTTAAGACTCAAAATGGCCTCTTCCAAGTTTTTAGGCAGGGCACCTTGAGTTCAACTTTTTACTCTTGTTTATCTTAGTAAATCAATCATACCAGGGTACATGGCCAGGACTGTGCTATACTTCTATGGGAGAACATGTAAAATGCACTGACCAGGTTGTTGGCCATTTTATGTTATTTTTCCACAGTGTCAGGATTTTATAGATGAGTTTAAAATTTTCATCTAAATCATTGTTGGGCCATTCATGAAACTCAAAAAAGGTCAAACAGAATGGCATTCAGCATCCATGATTATGTGAATCAGGTTCCCTCATGTATTGGTTGATTTCTGTTAAAAGATGTCAGACTTAATTATGCTATGCATAATTAAAGCTTAAAAGTAAGGGAGAATCACTCACATTAAATGGTCCATTAGTAAATCATTATTGCTAAGCAATAATGTAGAATACCAAATAAAACCTGTTATTCTGTGATCTACTCATAGAGAAGACTTTATAAGCAATGAGATAGCAGAATTGTGTCAATGTTAAAATCTCAGTGTACTTCAGAATGGGCCATGCGGGAGAATGCGTGGACACTGCTGCCATTCTGTGGACACTCAAATTCTCCTTTCAGATTACACAAGTGCGAGGGAATATATTTGGCATTAGACAAATCTATTTCATGGGGCATTGCCTTTATTTATTTAGTAAACATCTGAGATTATGTGTGCTTTTCTGTCTGGCCTTCTCTGCTTCACCCCATTACCACCAAAGCCTCTGGACATCATTTGAATACCAATTTCTAGGACATTTCAGACAGTATGATCAATCCTTAGGGGGCTTGTAAGTGCACCTATTTTTTATCTTGACTTTCCTGGGTCATTGAAAACATTGACTGTAATACATTTTGCTTTGGCTATTATCTGTCATGACATGAATGAGACAGTGATTATGGCTTACTCAGTAAGTGCTGGGCAAGAAGGCCTATTTGTCTGATTGTCATGAATGGTGCAGGGTCATGAGTAGATGTCAAGACGAGAAAAGTCAAAGCAGAGAAGAAGGCCATGGTTCTGAAAGGTGAGGGAAGCCACAGATAGAAGCGATGAATGTAGAGTCTGGGATCTGAAATGACTGTTGGAAGGGACAAGGGAAGTCTAAATGGGAATGAAGTAGGCACAAACAATATTTGATTAAACAGAATATCTACAAATATAGTGTTCCTAAAATTAACATTAAGACTTTGAAAGTCCTTCCAATATCAATTTTGATATTATTGCAGGTGTTTGATATGCATGCTAGTTACATCTTAAAATTTCTCCCAGAGAAAAAGGACTGAGGGTTATCAGATAGTAGATTTGAGAAATGGCTGACCCAGGTGAATCACTTTGTTATCTCTTCCTTTCCTCTTAATATAATGATATTCTTTTTCCATCCTTTAAAACTTTTCCTACAAAATCTTCCTTTTACTTCAAAGAATCTACCAGATTACTTGAAAATGAAAAGAAGATCTCCTTATAGCCATTTCTCAAATGTATTATTGAAAAGCATGGTAAAATATCTGGGCAGCATATAGTTAAGAGTCTCTAAGGTTATTAGTAGTTCTGAGTTCTGAAAGGATATTAATCTAGGGGATTAAAGATTTCATGACTTGAATTAGTGTAGAAAAAGTATTCCATGTGCATGAGGTATCCCGTGTAATTTTACATTTTAAGAAATAGTTGTAGTTACATTATGTTATTCAGTATATCCCGTTTGAAGTAATAATATTATTAAAGACATTTTAATTTGTTCAAGCAATCTATAAATTAAAGATAAAAGATTTTTGGCAGAAGAATGGCAGATGTTTTGGCAAACATCTGGGATGAGAAATAGTGAATTCTCAAGCTAATATTTTGCTGTAAAACATCACACAGACTTTAGCTATTGTCTTGTTCTTTTGCAGTGGATACCATGTAAAGCCAGTGTGAATTTGTCCAGTTGTTTCAGAGACAGTGAGCCTTCTGGGTAGAAATTAAAGGCAAACAAATTATGGCACATTCCCCAATATTAGTTCGCACTTATTCCTGTTTAAGACTGAAAAGCAGCATGGAAACCTGTGCAGTGTTGAAGTCTTCAGGCAAAGGCAGATGCCGAATCCCACATGATACATAAATGAGTTCTGTGGTGGACAGGTTAACCTCGGAAATCTTGCCAGCTCTGTAATTATGATTATGAATGTGTCACATGTATTATACTTTTTTATAAATTAGGAGTAAGATAACAGGTTGAAGTGCAATCTAGATTATTAAACAGATTGTGGATAAGCATGTTGTCTGTGTGACAATATTCAGAGTGTAATTCATCTCACGCTATTTTACTTCATCAACTTTCCTTCTCTTTTTGCCATTTCTTTTATCCTCTTCCTGTTCCACTGCTTTGCCTATAGTTCCCTTCTTTCCTCTTCTTCTTCCTTTTCCTCTCCTCTTTCCTGCTCTTGATCTGTGTGTTCTAGTTATATCCCCTCTGTCTCCTTATCTCCTCCTTCCAATTCTTCTTTCTTCCATCCCTCACTCCCTTCTGGCTCCCATCCATTTATTTTTTCCTTTCTTCTATTCTTCTATGCTCTCTCCCCTTTTCAATTTCCATCAGCCTTTGCTCAAATTAAATAAAATATATACCATGTTGCCTGTATCCCTTTTCCATGTTTGCCCTATTATCTATACTCACTAGTTGGTGAGTATTGCATAACCATGAACAAAATAAGGACATTTCTTCTCCCCAATGGCAGGTGTTAGTCATGCAAGGCCAGCATTTACCACACTGGAAGGGCTGGATCTTTTTAGTGTCCTTTAGTCACAGTCATTTGGATTTAGCTGTATAAGACTTTACTTGAGCTTTAGTGTTGCCATTCTGGATGATTTGATTGCCTTTATAAAGTAGATCTATCCAATGTGACACTTGGTCCATGAGTCTAGTAAAATAAAATATTTGGGACAGCCATTGCCTGTATAAGAAAGGCCTCATATTTAGTCTCCAAATTTAAAAAAGAAAAAAGAAGAAAAAAGAAAACAAATGAATTGAAAGAAAAAGAATGGTAGGGTTTTGGCACATGGGAAGAGAACCAAAAGTTGGAAGGGGTGGCAGGAGTAGGGGACAAAAAAGAATTGGGATGGGACTGTGCATTTGGGTACTCATTATGTAATGATAATAAATATATTACTTATAACAAGGCAAGGATACACATCACCACTCCCATTCAATACAGTTCTGGAAACATTAGCCAGAGAAATTAAAAAAGATAATAAAAAGGAATAAAAGACTAGAAACAGGGAAGTTAAAATTATCATTATTTTCAGGAGACTTGATACTCTACATAGAAGAACACAAAACTCCACCCAAAATGTAGACTTAATATCAAAATTCAGTAATGCAGAGGTATACAAAGTCAACACTCAAAAATCAATAGCATTTATGTACAAAAGCAACATACTTACACAGAGAGAAATTAGGGAAAGTACACTTTTCATGATAAAATTCAAAAAATGAAATACTTAGGAACAAGCTAATAAAGGACATAAAAGATTTATACATTAAACATTACAGTACTCTGAAAAAAGAGATTGAAGAGGATTTCAGAAAATATAAAGATATGCCTTGCTCTTGGATAGGATGAACCATTATATTGAAAATAGCCCTACTGCCTAAACTGCTCTACAGATTTAATGTATCTCAATCAAAATACTATCAACATACTTCACAGCTCTAGAGAAAACATTCCTAAGATTCATTGGAACAAAAAAAAACAAACAAACAAAAAAAAAGATCTGGCATAGCAGAAGCAATTCTGGGCAACAAAGATGAGTCAGGAGTTATCATAATCTTTGATCTGAAATTGCACTATAAAGCTACTGTGATCAAATTAGCATGGCACTGGGAAAAGAACAGCCCTGAGAATCAGTGGAACACAATAGAAGATGCAGATGCAACCCCAAACACATTCAACCACCTTACCTTTGACAAAGGAGCCAAACACATTCACTAGAAGAAAGATAGCTTCTTTAATAAATAGTGCTGGAAAAACTGGCTTTCCACCTGCTGAAGACTAAAACTAGAATCCATGTCTATCACCATGCACTAAAATAAAGTCCAAATTGATCAAAGGTCTTAGTATTAAAATAAAAACACTAAATTTACTGGAAGAGAAAATAAGCTGAAATCTTGAAGACGTGGGTGTAGGCAGAAACTTCATGAACAAAACCCAGACTGTCAGGGAAATAATATAAAGAATCAAGAAATAGGATGTCAACTTATTAAAAAGCTTTTCATAACAAAAGAGATCATCAGCAGAGTGAAAAGACAACCCACAGAGCAGGAAAATTTATAGCCAGTTGTCCCTCAGACAAAGAACTTATTCAAGAACTAGTAAAGAATTGAAAAAAAAATCCCCTAAATTCATACAACAAATCCAAAAATGGGCAGCAGAGACTAATACACACTTCTCAGATGAAGAAATTCATATGACAAATAAACACATAAAAATGTTCAACATTATTGATCATTCAAGAGATGCAAATTAAAACAGCAATGAGATGCCACTTCACCCCAGAAACAGCTACTATTAAAAAACCAATAACAAATGTAGAATGGGCTATGGGGAAAAAGAAACCCTCTCCACTGTTGGTGGAAGTGTAGACTGGTACACCACTGTGGAAATCAGTGTGGAGATTCCTCAAAAACTACGATTGGTGATGCCATCTATTCCCCTTTTGGTTTGTTTCCCAGAAAACTTTAAAATATCACACCACAGCAATATAGGTTTACCCATACTTATAGAAGAACAGCTTGTGATAGCAAAAACTTGGAAACAACACAAATTCCCATCAACTGAGGAATGGATGAAGGGATCTGTTTTTTGTGTAATGGAGTTCCATACAGCCACAAAGAGAATAACCTGGAGACTTTTGTAGGCAAATGGATGCAACTCAAGATCACACTCATAAGTATGTGTAAATACCATATTTTCTCAGCAGTTTGAGAAACTTACTGAGTAAAGAAGATCTAAAATGTACACTAGGTATTGTGAATTGGGAAGAAACTGTTCAAATGAAAAGATAAACTGTGATAGTGGAAAGAGAAAAAGAAGAATGAGAAAAAAATTATTTGTACATAAGATAATTATGATTGCTATACAGCTAGTTTCTCTTAGTTCATTGAAAAGTAATGTTTATGTTAATATTGTTTGTACAAAATATCATGCCTAGATCTTGCACTCTGAATAACTACTACAAAGGCAATAATATGGAATATATTATTATAGTTCTCCTACTAATATGTATTGAAACTCTATTGCCATTTTTCTCTTTAAAATAAAAATATGCAATCATTATGTACTTAAAACATTTACTAATTAAAAATAAAGACAAAATGTAAATACATTCTTTTTAAAAGGAAACCTAACCCTACTAATCTGAGTATACTTAGAAATAGGAGTGTTTTGAAATAATTAACATCTGAATAATTTTAGATTTTTAAAATTAAGTTCAGTTACATGGCGAATTGCACAGTGTCTTTTCAAATGACTCTAATTTTGCAAAGATCAAGGCATAGACCTGCAAATATTGTTGTACTTATACAATTTCAGATTTATTGATTATAATCTTACTTTTTTCCATTCATATTTCATTTGTATTAAAAATTGCAATTTTCAGGTGGTCACGGTTATTCAGAATTTTCTCCTCATCCATTTTACTTCTAGGAAGATAAGTTTATAGCATTATTATGGTTTGTGTCCAGGTGTCCCTCCAAAGCCTCATGCAGTCTTGGGGAGGATTCTAGAGTTTGTGAATAATTCTTGAGCCAATGCTGGGATTACGGGTGTGAGTTCTACCCCTGCCCTGTGGCAGATAATCTGCATACACATATAAGGAGGTAGAGAGGCTGCCGGCTGCTGCAGCTGCTGCTCCTCCTTTTGCTCTTTGCTGTTTTCTGCCTCCATGAACAGCTGCCCTCTGCCATGTGCCACTCTGCCTTGGAGCCAGCCGAGTATGGACTGAAACCTCCACTAACTGTGAGCTAAATAAATATTTCCTTCCTTCATGTTGGGTGTCAGATATTGTAACCCAGCAATGAGGAAAAGGTAACCAAGATAGCTATATATCTACTACACATATAATTATCTTGAGAACAGCAAATGGCATGATGAACAATTCCTATGCTCTTTTTCCAGGTGAAGACCCAGAGACAAGAAGAATGAGAACAGTTAAAAACATAGCAGATCTGAGGCAGAATTTAGAGGAAACTATGTCTAGTCTTCGTGGGACTCAGATAAGCCACAGGTTTTTCTCAATTTTGTGTATCTTTGGACAAATGCAGAAGGAAAGATTATTAGCAAGCCATTTCCTTTTCTTATGATACAAAGAGGACTCTTTGGCTATCCTTGCCATTGATACATTCACATTTTATGCAGCAATTAGCGATTATCCTTAAACTAAGACTCACACCACCTCCCCAGGGACTTGGATCCTTCCCTTTATCCTTAAAATTTCCCTTTCGTACTGACTTAGCTATTGCCAACTACTGCATCATCACTGGGGTTTTACATACTTGCCCTAGAAAATAGGGGTAGAAAATATTCAAGCATGATTGTAGTTAACATCCAAAAAATATTTAAGATGGTTATGGAGATTAAGGATTTACTGAGAAAATTAGATGATTGTTCTATCCAAAATGTAATGATGTAAACAAAAAAAAAAAAAAAAGGGGAGTGAAAAGCCCTCTGCCCTTCCTTCCTTCCTTCCTTCCTTCCTTCCTTCCTTCCTTCCTTCCTTCCTTCCTTCCTTCCTTCCTTCCCTCCTTTCTTCTCTTTCTTTTCTGGCTGGCTCAGCCCACCCTGGGGGCTGGGTTGACATGGCATGTGGTGCTGGGGATGGAACTGCAGTCCCCGAGTTTGCCTAAGTTTACCTAAGCAGGCACTTTAGAGCACTGATCTATCTCATAAGCCCCACATATTGATTTCTGCAGAGGTGATCAGAGCCACAAAATGATCCTGAACATAAATCAGCTTTTTAAATAAAAGTCATATTCTCCTAAAATATGATTTCTTCAACTCTAGGTTTACTTGTCTTCATGCATTTTGAGAATTTGGTCCCAGTGGAGCACAGTATAGCTATTTCTCCATTTTTTTGATAGCACCCTGGAGACAACATTTGACAGCACTGTGACGACCGAAGTGAATGGAAGGAGCATCCCCAACCTGACAGGTCGACCTACGCCCATGACCTGGAGGCTCGGTCAGGCGAGTCCACGGCTGCAGGCCGGAGACGCGCCCTCCATGGGCGCCGGTTACTCCCGCAGTGGGACCAGCCGGTTCATCCACACCGACCCCTCTAGGTTCATGTACACAACCCCTCTCCGCAGAGCCGCTGTCTCTCGGCTGGGAAACATGTCACAGATGGATATGAGTGAGAAAGCCAGCAGTGACCTGGACATGTCTTCAGAGGTGGATGTGGGTGGATACATGAGCGATGGCGACATTCTGGGGAAAAGCCTCCGGTCCGACGACATCAACAGTGGGTGAGTGGCCCCAGAGAGGGCAAGGAGAGGAGAGGGCGGCAGGGTGCACTCACTCTGGAAAGATGTGGATGTTTACTTGCTAAATTGCTAGAAGGATGAGCAATCTGACTTTGCTTTGAGGTGTTTCAAGACCTTTCCTCTGCTCATTCATGGGAAGGAAAACAGCGAAGGTTTCATCCGATTCTGTATGCATTAGAAACCATTGCATCTTCTGTTCTTAGAGAAACACAGATGGCCTGTGTAGTTCAGAGTGACTTTCACATGCTCCTAATTAACAGATTTTATACTTAAGGGCGTAGGAAGGAGACAGGAGGAGTTTTGCCCAAATGCTTGACTTTCATTTTTGTCTCAGGCTGCCTGCAACTGCTTTGAACAATAAATATTTTCTAGCATTCTTCAATGATGTACTTCCAATTCTTGTTTAGCTATATACCTCTAATTTTAATTGGCTTGTTCAATCTATTCTCTATTGATGGCATTCGACTACTTTAGCCAGCATTTCTACTGCTGGGTCAGGTACCTGACACAACATATTAAAGGAGGAGAGCTTTAATTTGGCCCACTTTTTAATTAATTAATTAATTTGGTACAGGGTCTCACTATGCAGCTCTGACTTGCAGCGACCCTTCTGTCTCAACCTCCCCAGTGCTGGGATTATAGATATGTGCCACCTCGTCCGTTTCCCATGTTTTAAGGGGAGTCAGGCCATGGTTCACTCATGCCAAGACAGAAATATCTTGGCAGAAGGACAAGATTCAGCACAACTACTTTGCTCACTGCCACACAGGCCAGTAGAGGAAAGAGAAAGGGATGAAGGAGGGGGTAAAGCTCAAAGCCACAACACATGCAGAAGTGTCCTCTGGGCTTCACTTCAGGTTTGGAAACCAAGCAAATTAATACTCCCACCCATCTGCCACCACACAGACTTAAAAAAAAAATCTAAGATTCTTTCTTTGTTTTCCTTCTTATAATCAAGCAAAATACTGTGGTTGTATTTTGTAAACCTTTAGTGTACTTCAGCAATTTGAAATAGTTGGTTCAGTCAGAGGCTGGGCTATGGTGGAATGCATTCCATATTCTACTAAAACTACTTCAGTTAATAATTGTGATAGCATTCTGTGGTCCTTCTGTCATCTACTGCACTAGGGTTACAGTGCATTAAATACTTTGTCTCACTTATCCTACCCACTCCCAATACCAACAGAGCATGGATAATTTACACATACTTGCTCACAAAGACATGAGCTTCTAGGCTCCTGCTGTGCCATGTGGAGAAGAAGGCCAGAGTGCACTAGACTCAGTTGTCTGTCCATCTGCCAGAGCTGGCGGGGCACACCTCTAACCCCGTGCTCTGGGAGGTGGAAGCAGGAGGATAACAAGATTGAGCAGAGCCTGCTGTGCAGCTCAGTGACTT
>NW_004524580.1:5388470-5392729 GCF_000260255.1 Octodon degus
CAGGCAAGCACTTATTCTACTGAGACATCTCCCTGGCCCCTAAAGTGCTATCTTTATGATGGTCTTGGGTTCAATCCCTCCTGCCACCAGCAAAAAAGAAAGTGCAATGGATGGAGTGCTAAGATGCAAGAGTTTCTTTCCTATGAAAGTACACTGAGTACCGTTAGCCCCAATATCATATGTTTGAACTGCTTCTCTCATATTTTTCAAGCATATTTAAATATAAAAGGTAAGTCATAAGAAAATATTTGAAAAGAAAAATTGTTATAATTTATATTCTCTTTCCTCTGTTGCATTGTATACCAATGATATTTAATAGGCATAAAATTAAACAAATTTTACTGGAAAAGCGTATTATCTTTATGTTACTTTAGCCATCCAAAATACATCTGAAATTTCAAAATTATTCTGAGCCATAAAATTGGAAGGAGGATAAAACTGAGGCTCAGTAATTTATGGACAATTTTCTCAATTAGATTTAACTATAATTTTCATGTGAGTGTAGGATTTGACCTAATTTTATACTCGTCTTAGATGATCTGTCTAGGGAATTATTCTTCTACATGAGTAACTCTTCTTGATTTCTAAAAAGCTTACGTTTGAATGAAAACCCGACCTAATCTAAAGAAAACACACACACAAGCTCACAATGCCAGCTTTTCATGGTATTTATAGCTCTGCTCTGACCCTCCGAGGTCCAGCCGCCCACTATTTCTGTACCTACCCTAGCATAGTAGGGGCTGTGGCAGATAATGATGGCTTAGGGCAGGTTATAGTTTGGCTCAGAATGCCTGAATTAAATCTGTTTTTACCCTTAGATCAATTGGGAGCTGAACGGAACCAAACTCATTTTATATCATCTGAAATAAGCATAAAAATGTAGTGCTTCACTGTATACAGAATAAAAAATTCATCCACAAAAATTTGTTTAGCTGGCACAATACATTGCTCAATAAACCTATTTTCTTCCTCATCATCACCGTTACATTTAATATAATTCATATTATATAAGTTTTAATTATTATTGCTTATTTTTATTATTACATTTATATGGATTTAACTTAGTCTAGGAGGAAATATCCAGTACAAAGAACATGGTGGCATTATTGGCCACATTTTTCCTTTTCCTTTTTGTTCTTTTCAGCCTCCTTCTACTTTCCGCATCTCTTTTCTTTTCCTATCTCTTTAATTGTGGGCATGTATGTGTATTCACTGTTTATATTGCTATTCAAGTATATTATATGAATATTTAGCTATATGCATAAGTATACACTTACATTTACTTATGCACAAATATATATGTACATGCATCTTCACACAGGCAATCTTATTTTTGTTTTCTATTTTTTATATATTTAGTACATGGTCTCACTATGCAGTTTGGATTCATAGTGATTCTCCTGTTTTCAGCTTCCCCAGAGCTAGAATACAGGCCTGTGATACCACGCCCAGTCTCGGTGGCTGGTTTAGTGTACTGGGGCACAGAGCCGACACTACATGTGGTGCCAGGGATCGAAACCCAGTCCCTGAGCTTGATAGCCAGGCTCTTAGTTTGCTGAGCTATCTTGCTGCCTATATAGGCATTATTATTCATGATAGTTATTTTCTTTTTAGGATACATTATGGCTTTCATACATTTAAGCCCTCAGTGTTATCTGGCAACCATCCTGAGTAGCAAAATTTCCAAGAAAAAGGATATACATGGGGAAAAGGTAGCACTAAGCAGACCGCAGGTGGGAGGCTTTTTGTGGTATGAAAGCTGCAATAGCAGGCAGAGTTCTTCCTTGTTTGGACTCAACTGGTAACCTCTGAGACACAAATTCTGCATTTACCTCACATGTCTGTGAGTGGCTCAGAGTGTTGCAAGTATTGATTTGGAGGCTACAAATGGAATTTTAGCAAAATTCATAATTTTAGGCAAATTCACAATGTAGGGTAAAATCTGTTTATTTGGGGACCAACACAAGTCAGAGGGGCTAGAGAGATGGCTCAGTGGAATAAGCACTTCCCTGGCAAACGCAAGGGCCTGAGTTCAATCCCCGGTTCTGAAAAAAAAAAAAGTCAGAAATCAAGGGGCATCTACCTACAATATGTGAATAACTTCAAAAGGCTTATGAAGATTAAAAATGTAGATACAAGTTCAGAATAAAGAAGAGCTAAAATCTGGTATGCAATATAAAGGAATGATTAAGAGAAGTTTTTTTCTGATTTAAATAGCTATAGATCATGGAAATACATTTAAAAAGAAAATCTATAAGAAAAGTTCAAATGTGGAGGGTATGATCCATTCAGTAGCATGACTAGAATATAATATTCTGAATCAGATGGAAAGTTGGATAGATGATATCCATTGGTCTTTGAGAGGTGTGAACGGTGACTGTTTGAAGGTGAGACTTAAAGGCACTGTTGTGACAGATTAATTATGTTAACAAGTTTAAACTGTGTGCAATGACTAATGGAAACCACTACTTATTAGAATTAGTGAAATAGTCACAGGACGGAACATGAAGATAGCATTTTGGGAAGACAATTTAGAGGAAACCTGCAATGAAAGGGAAAGAACTGGAGCTAGGCGCCATTGCAAGAACTCAGACTGAAGGTTAGAAGGTCAGAAATATAGTAAAGTCATTGGTAGGGATAAAAGGAGAAAAGTAATTGATAAAGGAAGTAAAGTACTACAAAACAAAAAATTACATACATAATGTTGGACTCCCATAAGGTCATGTGGGAGGCAAAGAATTCATACTGACATCCCTAGATTGTAAGTGCAGGAGATGAATTTTTCATCAGAGAAAACTGGAGAGAGAAGGAGAACTTCCTTGCTTGTTTCTTTACTTACTTTTTTTCTTTCTCCTTTGCTTTCTTTCTATCTTAGTATGAGGGGAAATGATGAATATAGAGTTAGAAATGAGGAGGCAGGGACTGTGAGGTGTAAAAGTTGTTTGTGGGAAACCAAAATTAACATCTAGGATAGTTATAATGCTCATCTCAATGGAAGAGACTAGAAATTCTGATGGAGGACTCTTTGGAAAAATAGAGTAGTGAGTAACGTTGACAGCATCTGCCTGCATGTGGCTCACAAACTAGTATTTTTATATTTGCAAGTATTCATTTATTCAATAGATGAATATTGATAGATAGAAAAGAAATGTGGTAATGGCATTAGTAGGGCTAAAAGGAGGAAAGTAAATGATGAAGGAAGTACTACAAAACAAAGATTATAGAAATATTTTTATATTATTACATGAATATGTCAGTGTACAAATGTATTCTGAGATAATTAGTTGTATTTTCAAATTTTTTTAAAGTTTATTTATTTGGTACAGGGCCTCACCATGCGGCTCAGATTGTAGTGATCTTCCTGTTTTCAGCCTCCACAGGGCTGGTGTTACAGGCACGCACCACCAGGCTGGGTCTTGGTGGCTGGCTCAGTGCTCCTGATGGCAGGGCCAGAGCTTCATGTGATGCCAAGGATCAAACCCCAGTCCCTGTGCTTGCCTCAGCAGGCACTTAGTCTGCTGAGCTATCTTGCTGGCCCTAATTAGTTGTTCTAAAAGAAGCTGAATCCAAACAACTGAATTCTACATATAAAATGATATTTTGAACTGGAAACATCCTGTCTTTTCAAGACTCTGTTAGTTAATAGTTCATGTGTCAGAAAATGTCACAGCCTCAGGAATGTAGCAAAAAGATCATTTCTCCTTCACATACTCACTGGTGTTTTGGGTCTTTGGTTGTGGAATGTATACCATGCAACTATTCAGAGGAAGATGGAAATTCTGCTCTTATCCAGTCAGGTTTCCAGGGTCACCCTCAGCATTCATTTTCAGCAATAAAATGGCAAAAGAAGGGAAGATCCATGGTGTGAAAATACTTTGTTTGCACAAAGGTTGAACATTACACAGATGACTTCTACCTACATTCCTTTGTCTGGAACAGCTCCCTGGCCACATTGAATTATAGGAAAAGCAGGAAAATATGGTTCCATGATGTCCCCAGAGAGAGCAGGAAACTGGTTCAAATTTGACAGTCTCTGCTAAATTCACTATAAGCCAAAAATGTTTTAGATCCTTTTCCTTATATGATACCTGATTTAGACTTCTGGTTTCCTACCTTTGTGTTCTTTATCAGTCTTTCAAAGGAGAACTTGGGTAGTTTAAAATAAGTGTGTTTAAATGTATGTCATAATTTGGTGTTTATGAAGTGATATACACAATTTTTTTCTTTTATTTCCTTTTTCTTTTCTTTCTTTTTCTTTT
>NW_004524580.1:5393374-5418583 GCF_000260255.1 Octodon degus
TTCCTTCCTTCTTTCTTTGTATTTTAGGGAAGGGTCTATAGGGTGTTCAGGGTCTCACTACAAGATCAGACTTGTAGTGAATCTCCTGTTTACAACTTACCAAGAGCTGGGATTACAGGAGCACACCACCATGCCTGGTCTCAATTGCCAACTCAGTGAGCCCTGGGGTTCTGGGCTGGCACCATACGCCTGGGATTGAACCCCTGGCCCCGGCACTTGCTGGCAGGTGCTTTAATCTGCTGAGCTATTTGGCTGAACCAGTGTTTTCTTTAAGCAAGAAAAAAGAGCTTAGAAATATCTATGCTACAACTTAAAAAAAAAAACAAACTGAACCACAGAGTTCATTTTTCTCTCACAATTTCTAAAAGTATGTTTTCCTGGTTAAAGGGGCAGGAGGCTCAATAGACAGAGTAATGAAGACGTTTAATTTAGGACATTTTTTCTCATGAAAGCACAGGAATGTCATGAAGGCAATTCAAATGGGAATGAAATTTCATATTTTTCATGCACTCTGGGTAGAAATCAGAAAATTACTTAATCGGCATTCTGAGAATTCAAAATTTCTTGAAGCATGCAAAGGCTTATCTCTTGCTGCTCTTTTTGAAATTACTTTATGCACTTGGGGATGTGGATCTGTCAGTAATTAGGAATTATACAGAGAAAGGCCTCTTACTTATAATAACTCTGAAAAAATATCTCTATTTGTGAAGCTGATAAAGAACATTCTAGAAAATTGGGAGAAACCTACTTATTTTAACGCAGTGAAAATTGGAGTTATCTTTTTGTAGCGTGGTGTTAAGTCATTGGGACCAATTACATAACCTAAAATGCAAATTGTACTTAAATCACATAATTCAAACACAGAATAATCTAAGACTACTAGAGGTTGAAATTTAAAAATAGTAAGGAAGACACACTTTAATCCTGATTCTGCCTGGAGTCTCCCTTGATTCTCCTTTATTAAGCTTTAAATAACTGAAGTATGTATAACACTGGAAAGTTGAAGTCACCTGCACTAACTTAAAATAGTCAACCTTGTGAGTCAGATTCTTATTCTCAATTCTTTTTTTCTAAATTCATATATGAGATATAAGTCAAATGCTAACGAGTACAGAAGACTTGATAAAAAAATTACCTTATGAGGCAAGTTTGGATATAAGATATAAATTGCACTTGTTACATCTTGAGCCATGTTCTGTGCAATGTTGCCGTCCCCAAATTGCAGCTGAGGCAGTTGTCATAGGTAGTGTAATGGGCGAGCCTGAGCCCGCAGAGCTGGCACTGCCCATGTACCTGAGCGGGCTACCTACAGTCTTCACTCCTGACGTATCGGCCCTGTGAGACTGTCTACTTGTCCACATGCACCTCTTTCTGCTCTGTGTAATATTGTTATTTTTTTCACATCATCAAGCAAAATAGTTTCACAGTAGTCATTTGTTGTTGATATAAGTTTCTTAACTAACACTACTTTCTCTGGGGGCATTTTTTCCGTGTTTTCTGCGTAACTTTAAAGGAAGATATTGAACTGTATTTCACCTGTTAGTAAGAAAGAAAATCACTTTAAATTATGTGGATGGGCATGTAATTAAATTTTTCTACTTGTGACATATAACAGAAAATGCTATTAAAATGGAAGAGAATATAGGAAGATACAATATATGATAGAAACATAGTTTTAAAAAAAAAATTCTTGAGTTTCCCATTAAAACTAGGCAAGTAATAAAAAAAAAAGCCAAAGAAATGGAAAAAAACCATTTAAAAAAGATGATAATAAGCTACTCAGTGTAAGAAGGTGACAGCAAACATCCAATTGGCAGAGAACTAACATGGTATCAACATTTATGTGAGAAGTTACAGAGGATAAGAAGAGCATTCTGGTTAGTACTAGCAGAGGAGAACCAAGCAGTCTGAGGCCTGACCAGAAAGCACACACACTGACGGTCACACGCTGTGACCTCTTGACACGACAGGGTACGGACCGATGGTCATGTGTAGTGGAATGGAACAGGGAGTGTCCAGGCACTGCCTAGAAAGCCTGGCTGCTGTTCTCTTTCAGGAAAAGCTGCTTTTGACAGAGTTCTGGAACTTTAATGAAATCAGAAAGATGTGGAAATTAAAGTCGAAGGAGAGAAGATCTGGGTAAAAGGGAGATAACAGCTCAAAAATTCAAGAGACTGGGCGTGGTGGCACGAGCCTTTAATCCCTGCTCTGGGGAGGCTGTAAACAGGCAGATGGGCCACTATGAGTCCGATCTAATAGTGAGACCCTGAGAACCCTGTAGACCATTTCCTAAAATACACACACACACACACACACACACACACACACACACACACACAGTTCAAAAAGTCTGAAAACCCAGGTTTAAAACTACACAAAAACAACAGTTCCTATGTGAACTTAGTGATTTAACTAAAACCTACTTTTATGCAAACAAAAATGATATGACATATAAATGTGTGAGACAAAATTACCAGAATCAAACCCTGTATGAGTCACATGTATGCAATGTGTTCGACTAAAATAGGATTAGTATCAGTAAGGAATTAAAGAATAAACAGATAAAAAAATTTGACTTAATGGAAATTGAGTAAATCACATTAATAAAAATTTCACAGATGAAATAGAAATGGCTTGTAACAATGTAATCCATAGCCAGTGTACTTGTTAATGGGGAGAGGTCAAAGACATGACGTCAGGATGGCCCCTCAGGTAAGCCAGGTGGTTACAGTGATGCTGGCTTCTTCAGCCGGCCTTCTAGAATTATCCTCAGTTCTCTCAAGCTGCTTGAGGAACCATGTGCAAGGACTTACCCTGTTAGCATGCATTTCCTTCATCTCTGAAATTAAGATGATTATGTTATTATGTGAAACTATTTAGAATAGGCCCTGGCAACACTTTGAACATTTAGTATATCTTGGTCATTTTTTTAGTTTGATTTTTTCTTTTTTTTTTTCAGTACTGGGGATTGAACTCAGGACCTTGAGCTTGCCAGGCAGATGCCTATGCTGCTGAGCTATCACCCCAGCCCATGGTTATTATTTTAGGATAGTGACCAACAGAGGCATAATTCTTGTCAAATAAATGAATTATAAATTTAGTGATGTACCATTAGTCCAATGGTCTCCCACTGCTTAAAAATAGTACTTAGAAAATATGATGATTTTGCTCTTCCTTAATAAGACTGATATTATCTGCAAACTTTTCAAATACTGATAAGAAAGGAGAAAAAATAGGTTTCCTAATAGTCTACTTACACATTGTACTAAAGAATATTGATCTCTTAATACAATTGAAAAGATACATATTTACTAAAAATGTCTTTCTGATGAGTAGAACGTTTATACAGAAAAATATTAACACAGTTGATGCCAAATAACTATGAAAATGATGAATACAGTCTGTGCATTTAATTAAATTATAAAGGCCATTTAATTTTCTGTGGACTAATTAGATATTTGTCTTCAGGTACATGACAGATGGTGGGCTTAACCTGTACACAAGAAGTCTGAACCGGGTACCAGACACCCCAACTTCCAGGGATGCTATCCAAAGGGGTGCTCATGATGTGACAGTGGATGCAGACAGGTAATTCTGTGTATGCAGGTGGCGGTGAAGGACACGTATGACAAGTTTATATGCAAGATCATATGAGTTTTTACGGCCTACACCAATGGTATTTTTTTTTTATTTCATAAGTTGCCTTTAGAATATTGTGAAAACTAAGGTGGTCCAAAGGCAAGACCATTTTAGCTCTGTAAAATGGGAATATTGTGTTGCTCATTTTAATACTTCCATTGACTGCATAGACTTATTTTCCTTCCTAGATTGTATGTTTTTCAGTTCAGATATCTTTAGTTTTTTCTAGAAGCTAATAACATAAGAAATAAAACATTTGAAATTGTCAGGAATAATAAACTTGATGGATTTCTTGTGGGTGTTGAAAATCTACGAGTCTTCTCTTAGGCCTAGGGTGGCGAAGCAGTGGCGTGAGGGGCACAGAGGCTGTGTCGCTGGAAGCACCAAAGGTTCTCCATTGCTGTTTTATGCTGATTTTTATGCTTCTCCATTTTCTTAAGAGAGAGAGAAGGAAAGAGAAATTTTTATGCACTGTTCTTTTTTGATAATATTATCACTATTATAGACTGAGAGCATTGCTTTCGTAAGCTAATTTAAGAAAAATTCCTAACCTAATTTAGCTCTCTCTTTGTTCAAAATTTTTTTTACTTTATGAAAAGAGGGAATTCTCATTCCTATAGCATACTCATCTATTTATATCTCTATCTCTCTATCTCTATTTCTATCATCTATTTATTTCTCTAATAGTTCTTTAATTCAGCATTTATGAAAAGGACAATAAGCTAAGACATAGTATGTGAGTGTGGACTTTCTGAAATAAGAAACACATACAGTTTAGGGTGCATTCTGGGCTACCTGCTTCAAATCCTGGGCAATGAATTCTGGCCTTGCTCTTCAGTTTCTCCTCCCACATATGCTGGTGATATCTAACTCAAGTGGAGAAAACATACTTTACTTCCGCCTGGTGGATGGCTCTCCCAGTCTACTAGATGTTCATGTCCTGAAACACGTAGTTTAAAAAGGCTGGTGAAAAATTTCCCTCCACTCCCCATGCACTCCTGAGATATATTTACTGCTGACACCTTCACGAATGTCAATCCCCATGGACTTCTGTCTGTCCTCCTTTCTACCTCAGGACTTTAGTGATGTTTCTACACCTCCGGTGCCCTTTTCTGCATTTCTTATATTCCTACCTTCAGTGCTAGCCCAGGTAGCTGTCTCAGAGGAATGTTTGTGGAGTAGCTCCAGTAAGTTTCTTCTCAGTCAATTATCTTATGTATTCATTATGCCACTCCTCAGCACGTCTCACTTCTTTATGTGTTTGTTTTCCACATTGCCTGTTACACTACATGCCCATGACTGCAGGAATCTGTCATTCTTATTATGTGATGAGATTTCCACAAAGGCTGATACTGTAAGTGATCAAGAAATGAACTTAGGCTGTTTATTCATTTAGAATACACAGTCATGCAGCTTGACAATAAAATCCAATTTGGCAGAGAGGCAAATGAGGTCGGCAGTGGCCAAAAAGCTACAAGGATATTATAACAGGAAGGAAATGGCTTATGTACAAAAAGGGAGGCAGTGCCAGAGGAGAAAAGCATGTACCATTTTTGGAAACTGATGACCTATACATTGTTACCTGACAAGCAAACAATGAAATATCTGTGCATCTTTCATAAATAAGGTCGTGGTGGAAGAAGCTAGCCATCAGCACAAGTGTAAATTTAGTTTGGAGACAAATTGGGATGACCCACTCTCATTTTATAAAGTTCTAGACTAATTCTTTATGCCTATTTAAAATATGTATTCTAATTTTTAAATGTTGAAAAAAAATAAAGTTCTAGACTGGATCTGGCTAAGGCCCTCTGATCAACAGAGAGAAAGAAGCAAGTATCTAAAAAAGTTTGTCTATTCAAAACAGTGGTTCCCAAAGTGCGGTACCCTGCCTCGCAGCTTGGCTGGGAGTTTACTGGGATCCCAGATTTGCACACCCATCCAAGACCTGAAGAATCAGAAATTCTAGCCCTGGATCCCAATAAACTGAGCTTCTACCAACATTTATGTGATTGCTGTGCACATCAAATTTCAAGAATAATTATCTAAAAGATGACCAAATATATCCTAAACCTTCCAAAACATAAATACTTAGCATAAACAAAAAAAATCACAGCTTGAAGTTTCTATTTATTAGCTGAATTTTGTCAAAAGAAAGAGAATATTACATGTTATCCTATAACAGTGACCCTGTGTTTAGCTAGATCAAATGACTTGTACCTGAAATAAATTTTTATAAGATTTATCTTCGATAATGACACAAATTTTCAAAAAGAATGATTGAATTAAAGGAATCAAAAATACCATAGTGTGCCCTTGTATTGCACAACGCCATATTTGCACTTGTTAAATAACAATCAGGTCACACTTTAATACCTATTAATAGAATAAAGGTTTTTATTTGTTATAAATACATTTTAAGATATGTTAAAATCCTATATTTGGGAAATGAATGAGGATAAAGGTCATTTTAAAATGCATAATTTAAAATATTTTAGTTATATACATTTTAGTGTTAATTTAAAATATCTGTGATATTTTATACATTTTTCTCAATTATATCTAGTCCAAGTAAAATAGGCAAATATAGCTACAAGGTAATACCTATTGTTATTCAAAACAAACAGAAATTACTTTTGGAGCATCAGCAAAGTTATTCTCTGCAGACTTTCCTACCATTTCATTCTTAGAATTTAAAAATCTTACATGGTAGAAGACTCTTACCGGAAAGTTCTTCTGGGAGGTTTCATTACACTAAATTCCACATAGATACATTTAAACAACAGACTAAGTTTGGACTGGCAGAACAACCCTCAGAGCGTCCTCTTCTGCTCACTTCACACGAGAGCCTGCCCTTGCCGCAGCAGTGTGCCCCTCGTTCTCTTGCCACGCAGCGCACCAGCACTCTGCGTCAGTGTCATTGCGATGCAGTTGAGTTGATTACACTCAGAATATGAGACACTTGAATGTAATATAACGTCTAGTCTGTGTGTCCCCAGTGGCTGTCACCCTGTAGGAACTCAACACGCACCTGTCTGACAATTTCCTAAAGTAACCATTATCAGCCTATAAAATACAGAAATATGATTTTTAAAATATTAAATGCGTCAAAAATTGAAATGTTGTTTAAAGACCTCTCAGACATCATAAAGGCTGATGAAAACATTTAAAGTTTTTTTCACTAGCTTTTTAAAATGTGCACTATGTTACTGTTGTCTGTATTCACCCTACTGTGCAACAGTACCCCGCTTTTTCCTGGTCTTTTCTAGTGTTTCTGGTGATACAAAATGATGTTGGAGTTACTGAGTTGAGAAGGACAGGAGAGAGAGTTGGGGAAGGATTTATCTATGTATATAAACAGGCTGGTTTGGACAACTGTCCTGTGGATTTCTGCTGGTCTACGGAAAGGAGAAGCTAATGCTTAATTTGTTTTGACTCCTTTTTCCAATTGTTTCTCCTTTTTCTCCCCTTAAGTTCTTATATATTTCTTTTTTTTCTTCTTCCAATTTTGTATGCACATGTCTGGTTATATGAATAACTGTTTGGAAGATAAAACTATGTATTGCAACAGATACTGTGAAATTCATATTACTTTGTTAAGGGAAATTCTGTATCACTTGTAATATTTCTGTTTGAATACTATTTTCTACTATCTTTATAAAAATAATGTTAGATATACTAGATTAATTTTTAATCTAACCTAGTGCATTACTTTACAGATAAAATAATAGAAATTCAGAGACATTAAATGACTTATCTAGGAGGATAAGGCCAATAGTAGAAAGATTTAGGTATTTTACCTCCCATCCATGTGGTTTCTGAACTATCTTAAAGTTATTTTAAATAATATGAATCAGGGCTGGCCACATAGCTCAGTGGGTTAAAGTGCCTGCTTAGACAGATGCAGGAACTGGATTTTAATCTCCGGCTTGCTGTGCTGGCCCCACCCCCAGGGCATGCTGAGAGGGCGATTGAGACTGGGCATGGTGGCACACACCTGTAATCCCAGTGTCTGGGAGGCTGAAAATGGGAAGATCTCTACAAGTCCAATCTGTGTAGCAAGACCCTGTAGACCCTGTACAAAATATATGAAAAATCAATCAATCAATAAATAATATGAAACATACTAGTGATTCATTCATTTTAGCAAATTAGTAAAGAAGCCAGAATGATTCACTGATAAAAAGTTTTAAATAAACCCCTTCATGGTATTTCATTTGTTCATGGCATTTCTTAGATATTCTCCCTACTGTATAAGTGAAATGTTCTTATATCCAACACCCAACCAGCTGGTAGTGACAGGGAGTCTTGTTTTATTTGCATTGTGTCATGAAGTCATAGCATTGTTCTTGCTCCTTTCCCAAGAAGAGTAAGCTTAAGCAAAAGAGAACAGCTGAATTCTTATTGGAATATTGAAAATGCCACCCACTCCCCCAAAATAAAAAAGTACTTTCAGCAGCCAGCCATAGTCACTGCAGCATTTAAAGATACCAAAGCTTCTTTAGTTTCCACATCAGTGCATCTGTAATTCCATTGCTTTTTAATCTGATTAAGGAAAGTTTATAGAACGTTTGTAAACATTGTAGGTGTGTTGGAGAAGCTCTAAGAATTCACAGATTCCTAACAGGCAGTTCAAGTATAAAAGTAGACTTATCAAAAGCAGTATGAATTAAACAGAAAAATAAGCACAGATGTATTTGTTCCATGTATTTGAGAGAAATCAAAAGGAATTTGAGGAGTGAGAGCACAAAAATTAGAAGAGTTTGGTATAAGAAAACCTTAATGGTATTTCATCGCAGTCCTGGGAATGTGGTAGAATGACAAAGTTTGGACCTATTGATTATCAGAAGCTATTCTATCTATTGGAATAAAGATCTTTTGCTTTTTCACAGCAAGAACAAACGCTATAGCTATTTCATTCTAAAAAGACTGGAAGAGTATTAAACAGGATTTATAGAGAAGCAGATTTCCTCAGAAGTTATTGAAAGTCCAGTTGAAAATTCAGGCAAAAATTTAACTGAAGTACAGCAGAGGACAATAGAATGGGAACGCTGGTTATTTCTAGGGAACGTGACCTTTTCCTGTATGTACTAACATGCACAGCTAAATTGCAAGATGCCAGAGTGGGTGATAACCAGCCACCACTGTATTTCTTACAGTTCTGAGTGTTAAAGGCTCTTCATGAAGGTGTAAACAAACTTGTTTTCTAGCAAAGACTCCTGGGCGTGCAGATAGCCAGTAAATACAATAAATAAGACCAGCCTAAGATGCCCAGTCACATTTATCTCTCAAGATTGCTGCCTTTAGAAATGTATGCTTATGTAGGGCTAGGGATATAGGCCTGCAGCACAAGCACAGGCCTGGCAAGTGTAAGTTCCTGAGTTCGATTTCCAGCACCAAAATAAAAAACCAACAAAACAGTATAAAGGGATGGCCAAATAGCTCAGCAGATTGAAGTGCCTGCAAGCAGGCACAGGAGCCGGGGATTCGATCCCTGTGTCTTATGTGCTGGCCCCACTCCCGGAGCACTCTGAGATAGCAACTGAGACTGGGTGTGGTGGCACGAGAGTGTAATCCCAGCTCTTGGGAGGCCGTAAACAGGTGGATCACTATGAATCCGATCTAGCAGTGAGACCCTAAACACCCTGTAGACCCTTTGCTAAAATACAAAAACAAACAAACAAAAAACACAGTATGAATGTGGAAAAGATTGCCAACAATGGCTAAATCATTCGATATTTCCAGTGAAGCCAAGAATCGGGGGTTTCGTCTGAAACCTTCCAATGTTCATAAATTGGCAACTCTCCTAGGAGATCTATCAGATCATTTAATAGAGCTAAAGATGTCACTTTTTCCCCACTGGTAGATAATCTATAAAATCACAGAGACATTCATACAAAGTGAAAGCCAGAACTTCCTTCCGTTCTCACCTACAGTAACGTAAACGTCTTAGGTGCATTGAAGTTTCTCACAGAGTTGCAGTTGGTGATGATGCCACCTCTTTGGAGTGAAAAACGCCATCACGCTGAAGCTCCAACCAGCTGAGTAACTGGCAGAACTCTGTGCCATGTCTCCAAGTTTTCTGAACCAAGGCAGCTAAGGTCAGGTCCCAGCCCTGGCCTCCCTCATCCTGAAACATATTTTGACAGTAACTTATTAGATCATGTTTGATCATTACATAAATCAACACCATGCACACGAAATCACATCTGTGCCTCTGGTGCAGAGCAAAGAAAGCCTAGCAGGAATCCTCCAAATCTGAAGAATAAGCAAAGAGCAGCCGTGGAAGGTCAACCCCAACACAAAGAATGAGGGACAACATGGGTCAACTAATAGTTTTGAAATGGGGAGAAAAAAAGAATGAACAATAATACATTCAAAGAATGGAATATGTTATATTCCAAAAAAGTGATATTTGATTACTAGCTTCCTATTAGTGATCTTATCGAAGTTTGCTTCAATGAAGCACTCTAGGAGTATGCTAGGTTTTAAAAAGGTGACAAGAAAATGAGAGGTGAGGAGAAAAAAACAATAAAGGGAGAAATGATTTTCATGAAAGTAGCAGGACATGTAAGAAGAGAAGCCAAACGAAAGTGACTATAAAGAACACAATGTAGATTGCTTTACTCTGACCTATTCTGTTTTGTTTTGAAGACGAAAGAATTGGAATAGGTATAGAGAGTGAATTCTTAATTTAAGATACTATTTCTTAAGATATTAGAAGAATCCAGAAAGAGATCATAGAATTGCTCTAATTTCTTTTCTTTCCTTTTTTTGAACTCCGTCTGCTGTGTTTGACTAAGCAGGCGCTTTAATCCGCTGAGCTATTTGGCTGGGCTATAGATTTTGTATTTAAATCGATACCCAGATGAGATGGTCTTTGAGATTGTAGGTAATTATGTTTTAGAGAAGAGTCTTCTTGAATGGATTTAATACCCTTGTGAAAGACACTTCTGAGAACTCCCTAGACATTTCTACCATGCAAAAGGTGACTGCCTGTGAACCCAAAACAGGACACCAAATCTGTGCCCTTGATTCGGACACAGAAATGTCCTCCCTGATTTCTGACTTTTAGCCTTTAGAATTGTGAGAAATAAATTTATTTAAAAAAATTTTTTTCTAAGCTACCACATTGGTGGTGTTCTGATGTAAGGGTCCAAATAGAGGAAGTTGTGGAGTAATGTTACAGGGTAAAGTTGACTGAAAGTTGAGATACCATGCCCTCTGAAACAGAAAAGGGTTGTTTACATTAGTTTGGAGGAACAGGGAAATGTATAATTCTACTTCTTCTGCTTTCTTGTAAAGCAGACAGTAGTCATTTGTGAGAATGAGTGCATGTTCAGATTAAGATAATGAGAGACTTTTCAAGATTCAGAATTACCACTGAATATTGAAATAAAACAAAGGCTTTGCAGAGGTGTGCCATAAACCTACTTTAAAAGAATAGCAGCTTCACTGAGATCTGATTTACATAAAAATTAAACCTATTTTAAGTGTACAGTTAAGTTTTGTTATTAAATTCCAAATTATACAAGCATGCCATGATCTATTCTTTTTTAGTGTATTTAGTACAGGGTCTACAGGATCTCATTATGCAGATCGGACTCATAGTGATTCTCCTGTTTTTGGCCTCCCAAGTGCTGGTATTACAGGCCCGCGCCACCACTCCCAGTCTCAATCGCTGTCTCAGTGTGGCCACAATCTAATATTACAGCATTCGATAGAAACCCTTCCAACCCATTTGCAGTCAGTCTCCACTGTATTGCTCAGCTTTAATCACTGACTTGTCTGCTTTCTGTCTCTATGGATTTGCCTTGCTCTGGGTTTTGGACAAGAGAGGGTTCAGATGATATAAAGGCTTTGTCTATGGTTTCATTCATTAAGCATGTTTTTGAAGTTCAGATATGTAACCTATCTTAGTAGTTATTGCTTTATTGCCAAGTGGTATAGTATGGGTGTACTATATTTGCTTATTTATCAGTTGACAAGTATTAAATTATTTCTATTCCTTGAGGTGTTCTGAGGAAAGCTGTTGTGACCATTCATGAGATAGTCAATATAGAGTCATATATTTTGTTTCCTCCTTGATAGATACCTACAGAATAAATATCTGGGTTTTATGATATAATTCAGTTTAACTTTATATGAAATGCCCTGTATTACACATTGCACCTTATTCCCACCATGATGGTATGACAATTTGCTTCCTCTTGTTCTTACCAATATTTGATATTGTCAGAACTTTTTAATATATTGAACTTCTTTATTGAAATTTCTGTTTAAGCCTTTGTATGTTTTCTAATGGTTGTTCTTATTCTGCAGTATTAGGGATCAAATACAGAAATATACTACCACTGAGCTACATTGCCAGCTACATGTATTTATTATTTTGAGAAAGGTTCTCAAAGTTGTCCTAGTAGGACTCAAACTGGCTATCCTCCTGCCACTGCCTTCTTCAGTACTAGGACTACTTGAATTGTAAATGCTTTTAAAAAACATATTCTGTACACAAGTACTTTATATGATAGATGATACTTGTCTTGGTTACTTTTTCTGTCGCTCAGACAAAATACCCAGCACCCAAATTTAAATGTGGAAGGTTTGTTTTGGGTCACAGTTTGTAGAGGTCTCAGTTCATAGTCAGCTGGCTCCAAGGCACAGTAGCATAGCAGAGGGACATCACAGAGGAGAAATAGTTCATGGAGGTCAGGGGGCAGCAGGTTGGCAAAGCAGAGAAACAGCAAGTAGCAGCAGCAGCAGCAGCAGCATTCTGCATTAATCCCCTCTAGGCTACCTTCCCTTTATCCACACACAGAACTATGCTAAGATAATCAGAGTACTAATGTAGTCATCACACACCATGAGTCCCAGCACAGCATACCCTAGATCTAGTCATATCTGCAAAACCCCACCAATCACTGCATAAGGGTTTGGAGCTACACATAGATCTAAGTCATGATAGCACCACATTGTAGCCTTCTAATTTACTAATTAATAGTATAATTCATTTATGTTTGAATAATTTATTTTCAATTTACAATCTATTAAAAAATTAAAATCAAAAATCAAAAAAAAATAAAAAATTCATTTATGTTTTTAAATAATGTATTTTCAATTTGTAATCTATTAAAAACTAAAATCAAAAATCAAAAAATGAAAAAAATGCATTTATGTTTTAAAATAATTTATTTTTAATTTGCAATCTATTAAATTAAAATAAAAAATATAAAAAATAGTATAAAACACTGAGTTTTAAATTTTGTTTGTGTCTGATTAGTCTTTTCTTATACTAAAGGTTCTTTATATTATACAAGGATAAGTACTTAATGTTTGACTCCATGAATTTATAGTAGACACAGTCATTAGGTATTTTCTGTAGTCTTATTCAGCAGCTGGGGTAGAGGAATAGAAAAAGTACATGGCTAAATTGATCCAGAATTGGGAATAAACTGATCAAATGAAATAGTATAGCATTACTTAGAATGTGTTTTAAGTGACTGAATATTGTGCTTAAGTTGAATTGAGATGGGGGTGAAGTCTAGGATGCTATCAGGCTGTAAGATAAAGGATTCTACGAGCATTGGTAATAGAGAAGACCATGTGAATATCTAATAAGAGAAAGGGAATGAAAGAAATGGAGACTCAGAGGAAGGTTTCTGCCAAAAATAGATGTTAAATTTACACTTCAGAAGTAGAGAGTTCCTGGATGATTGGACCAGTTACAAACTATTGCCTGAGCCACTGAAATGGAACTATCAGAGCGCTCAATATTTGCTTATCTAAATCATGTATGAGGTTATCTGATCAATGTGATGACATAAATCATAGAAAGAAAGATGCCTTTCCCAGGTTCATGTTGGAGTCTATCACATTTTTACCTATATACCTGCTATTTTCAACTGTAAACTAATCAACTTAGCTTTGTTAGAAGTTATTTTCATATTTGGGGCTGGGGAGATGGCTCAGTGGAATAAGCACTTCCCTGGCAAGCACAAGGCCTCAGTTCAATCCCTGGTTCCACCAAAAAAAAAAAAAATAGTTATTTACATGTTTAATTGTAATTTTCAAAATACTAAACTATGCTGCATTATTGAAATTATGATATTTTTAACTGTACTGTTTGGGTTGTTTGTGAAACTACAAACAAGGTACAAACACATGCGCAGATGACTAGTTCAGTAGTTGTTAGCGATGTGCAGGAATTTCATTACCCTTTTAAGAAGACCATAGGAAATCCTTATAAAATCATGTGGATAGTCATTTATAAGGGTCAAAGCTTCTTTAATATTTCTAAGCCTATATCAAACAGAAAAAATAAAGGCAACATATTTCTCCTAAGACACCAAATATCCCAAGGGTCAGGTTCACTATACTTGTCACCAGTTTGTGTACACTCAAATAATTCATTTTATTGTGTGTTGATTTGTTCCTGCTTAATCACGGAATCAGCATATACCCACATCTTAAGTATTTCCTTCATTAACTTCCTGACTTTCGATAGTAATTAAAAGCAAACTCAAAGAAGATTAATAGATTGCAATGGGAATAGACAAAGCAAATATAATTACTTTATTTCATGATCAAATGGCCTGCCTCTTGGCCTACATTTCTCTGCCCTAAGTAGAGGAAGCCCACTGCTAAGCAGGAGGAAAGAAGAACAAGTATTGTTTCCTGCTCTCTTTCCACCTTTCCTTTGGCACTCAACTTGCCGTTGCCAACTTGGGAGCTGGTGTTGGACTTCTGTCTCATTCTCAGAACTAGTTGACCTGCTGTGAATAAGCTTTGAAACTTCCCACTGTTTTAGACAAAGCACATGTAGAATTAATTATATTGCATGTGTGTACTGAGAATCTATCCATTGCCAACTACTGTGTTAATCCCATGGCAGGGGTGCTTAAGGATCTTATATTGAAAGTGTGTCAGAAGAGAGATTGTGAAAATGTAAAGGCCGTTGAAACTCCAAGGCTACTTGGGGAATACCACCAGCCCAAGCTGTAGATACATGTATTTTTAAATACCTTTCAATATATTTGGAAACACACACATGTAGGTGTTAGGACATGCTGCTACCACCCCTTTGCAAAGGTATTCTTAATATGAAACTTGTCCAAAACTATTATAGAGTCAATAATTTATGCTGAGCCTTTCTCTTATCTGCTTCCAGCATAATTTACCAATAAATCTGATGAAGATGGCAATATTGAGATGGGGGAAATAACAAAGAGAGGAAGCAGAGATGGTTTTAATCAAAATGGCTTTAGCAACCATCAGTACTGAGATCCTAGAATGTGTAACTGGAATATTTTATATATTTAAGTATATTTTACTTTATTTTTTTAATGAAGACATTTTGGTAATAAATGCTAATGGTAGGATTTGAATCCACTTCCTCTGATCTTATTATTATTTATAAAATTAATTTGCTGAAGTTTTAACATAGCCATATAATATTTTCTAATTTTATAATTTAAAATTCCCTTTTGAATTTTAAATGTGTGCCGGTTGATACATTGTGTCAACTTGAGAAGTTTAGAAGTTTAATTAAGTGATTCAGTAGGGAGCCAGGATTCTTAGTTGATGAACATCCTCATCCTGTGCAAGAGGAGGGCATGGACATTGTGTGAGTTCTACACCTCCAGCCCCAGAGTAGCTTGTTTATAATATAAGGGGGGAAGAGAGGCTGGCTAGAAACCACAGCTGCTGCCCTTCCCTTTGCTCCTCACTGTTTTCTGCTGCCATGAACGGCTGCACTCTGCCATGTGCCACTCTGCCTGGGAGCCAGCCAAGTATGGACTGAAACATCCACAAACTGTGAGCTAAATCAACCTTTCCTTCCTTAAATTTGGGTGTCGGATATTTTGTCCCAGCCAGGGGTGAAAAGTAACTGAGACAGAGAGTAACAATATTTTAAAATCAGTTTCAAAAGTTTGGCACATAATACATCATGAAATCATGATCGCTTTCTACTTCCAATTGTAACTATATCTAAAAACAGAATTTTCTTTATATGTTTTGAAGTTTCTACATGGTTTATAAGTTGTTATGTTAGGAGAGCAATTTAGCAGTGTTTTGTTCTTTTGTGTATTTGACATTATCTTGAAATCCAACATTTGTTGACCTCAGTATTTCCAAAAATTTCAAATAAATAACAAGAAAAAACATTTTGGTACATATACAGAAAAGTGTTAAGGTATTTGTGTGAATGAAAGGGTCATTTGGAACTTTTTTATTGCATTTTTTTCTTGAAAAGCAATAAAACAGTAAAGATTATGTTAGCTAATTTAATAGCTTAATTCTATTTGAGAAGCTGTATCTAGACATGAAACAGTTGGGTTTTTTTCCCCTTCAAGAACTATGGATAAATTCTTTTTTTAATAGGGTAACTAATGGGGTGAGACATTCCATTTGGGACCATTAAATTGAGGGCTTCCAGCTGGCAGCTGATAAATTCTACATCTCTTTCATCTGGCCTTACAGAGCGGGTGGCAGGGATTTATTTATTAATGTCGTGTGCTCCACTTGTATGTATTTTTCTTGCTTGACCTAATTTGTGTTTAAAATGGTTAAACTTATTTGTAATGAGATGAATTTTAACTGTTAACACAGCTCCATATGCTTTTCAGATACTTTATACATGCAAATATTTTTATCACAAATGAACGTCTATTTCCTAAATTACAGAGTTGTTTTATCAACATAAAACATTTCTGTGGTTAATGAAGAAAGCTCACAGAATGTAGAAATGTATAAAGGATAGAAAAAAAAGTCTTTGGGGAGGTAGGTCAATAGAATATGTGCTTCCTTGTTAAGCACAAGGGCCTGAGTTCAATCCCCGGTTCCACCAAAAAAAAAGAAAGAATCCACACCTCTTACATCCCAAAGACAAGCAAGGATATTTCTCTAATGTATCTCCTCAGTTTTGGTACACAATTATGTATACATATGCAATTAATCACCCCATTGTAATAACAAAATACTCAAGGTGATTGCCTCTATAAGAAAAGAGGCTTACTTAGCTGACAGTTTCATAGATTCAGGGCATGGTGTCTACCTCGGCTTAGTTCCTGATGCCTCTGTTGTGTCACACTATGACAATGACAGTGGCAGAACCTGTGCAGGACTAGGCCATTATATCTTGGCCTAGAAACCCAGAGACCTGAGTTAGGCTGGCTCAGCCTTTCATAACAGACTTTTATAGCAGATCTAAAGAGCTGCACCAGAATGGGATTAACCCCTTTCAGGAACAGCAGAGTTGATAAGTGGGGACGTAAAGTGATTAAAATAATGTGGGTAACAAATATTGAAGTTCCTGGTTTTTCTCCATGTTTAGAGCCTATCATCTTGCAAATTCATTATATATGAACCCATCTTATCAAATTATTTCTTTTTTTTTCATTATGGGGGGCTGAACTTAGCAGCTTTCTTACAGAGCTATGTATCTCCAGACCTTATTTTTTGAGATAGGGTCTCACTAAATCATTAACTTGCCCATAATGGGCTTAAACGTGCGATTGTCTTGCCTCAGCCTCCCAAAATTCTAAGATTTCCTGTACTCTTCCCATACACTTTCCATGTGTTTACTGAGTATAAGATCTTAAATTACAGATACAATACTTTGGGAGAAAGTATAGCTGGGGAGATAGAATTTAGCATAATTGCTTAGAAAATAGGTGTTTAAAAGTTTCAGATTCACAGCTTCCTTTGTCTAGGCCACTGGCTAGTTGTATGAATTGCAAAAGCTATTAGACTTTCTGAGCCTCACTTTTCCACAAAAAAGTAAATGAAACATTAGTAATTGCCAGGTACAATAATAGGCCTCTTTCGATTATGAGAGAAAAATCATATTAAAATTTATATAGGACAAAAAGTTACACATTGTTTGCATAACTACAAAGCCCACAGCTAGCTCTGAATTGGGGTGAAGATGTTGGGACAATATGTAGATTCCCTTCCTTTGGCTCGACTCTGGTTTTTCCATGGCTGAGCTTGATTCTTTTCTCACTACTCAGTCCCCCCTGTGTCCTAAATGATTTCTTCTCCATTCTATGGAGAAGAAAGCCTTTGTGGCATCCTTAGCAGTCACCTGGTTAAAACATGCCAGGTCATCTGCACATCCTGAACCAATCATCGAGGCCAGAGAAACATTTTAACTGCAGTGATCCTTACGTCACAGTTAACATGTTTAATTTATGGCCTTACTAGTCCACTGTAGCTCTATTCCCTGTCTCAACTTGTTCCAAATCCCTGAATCTTAGCTCCTGACAGATTCACCTTGTCTCTTGCCATACCTGGCCTCACAGGCTTAGCTCTGAAAATATTGAATGGGCGGAGGTGGTGGGCATGCCTTTAACCCCAACATACTGCAAGGGCAAGGCAAGAAGACTCAAATTCAAGCTTAGCCTGGGAAATTTAGGAAGCCTGTCTCTCACAAAAATGCTGGTGTCTGGCTCCACGTGATGGCCCAGAGCTCAGTCCCTAGGTCTACGAAGCAGAAAACAAAGTAAACAAAACCCCACAAAATCCATGAATCATTCATTGCTTCCTACAGCACCCTAAAACCTATACCATATTGTTCTCTGTACCTGGAATCCTAGAATATTAGCTCTGCATCCTTCCTATTTATTCTTAAAGACCCACCTGTGTGGTTCCCTCTGTAAATTGCTCAAAACCTCCTAGTGAGCTCACTTCCTTGTCTTATAATTTGTTGTCTTATAATTTTCTCCATGAATTATTGAAACTATTCTACTTGTATGACTTCATATTCTTAGCATCTAAAATAGTGACATATATGCTGCTAATACACAATAAAACTTTGAGTGAATAATTGTTATGGCTTCTTTTATATAAAGATTTTTTAGAACAGGTATACAAAGGACCATGGAGACAGGGAACTGATATTTTTAGGCTTTATAGAGAAGAATTCATTAAATGAAATTCTTTCAATGATTATCCATAACAGTGCTTCTTGCTTCTGTTTGCTTAAGATGTCTATTTTTGTCACAGTTTTCTTTATTTCTAAGCTGTCCAGCATGTATTTTAAAATAGTTTGACCAAGACACTCAGACAGAAACTTATATAACAAAGTGGAAGGACAGAGTATCTGATGGCAATTTTTTTCTCAAAATTTCCATATCATTTTTTAATGTTTATAATCACTTTATTTGTAATTGCCAAAACTTGGAAGTACTCAAGATATTCTTAAGTGAGTGGATAAACAAACTACAGTAAATCCATACAGCAAAATAGTATTTTATGACAAAAACTCATGAATGATCAAACAACAAGGAGATATTTTAAGTTCATATTGTTAAGAAGTCAATCTGTAAAATGTACACACTCTTTTATTCCACCTGTGTATTGTTCTTACAAAAGTAAGCATGAGGAGATAATAGAATACCGCAGGCTGTCAAGCTTTCCCCAGGAAAAAGGGAAGGTTAAGTAGGTGGAATATAGCACATTACTGAAAGGTAATGATGGGTCTATGATATTACACATATCTCAGAACCCATGTATTTCTACAACACAAAGATGGAACGCAATGTGAAATCACGCTAATGCAAAATGCTAACAACAAAACTCTATTTAGGGGAGAAGAGAATATGTGGGAACGTTCTATATTTTCCCTTCAGTTTTATGTAAGTTTAATAGTATAATATTTTTTTTATTTTTTAAAGTGGTATAATAAATTGTAATTCCAAAAATTTTGTTGGAATTACTTGGAAACAGAATCACATTAAAGGCTTAGGAACGACTGCATGAAGAACGTCCATAAAGAAAGCCAGTATGAGGTGAATTGAGATGAATGATAGAATAAAAGAAAGATGGAATCCTGTACTATCTCAGCCATTTAGAGGACAACTGCGGTTGAACTCAGGGGAAGAGAAAACTCTAAACCTTTCAGTTACAGCAAGGAGAATGTATTCAGGTCCGACTGAGTTGTATTTTCTATACTTAATAGCAAAAAAAAAAAAAAAAAAAAAAAAAATCCAAAATAACACAGTTTTACAGGCAAAGCTCAATAATGTATTAGTAGTTTTAGAGCATGTGCTAGAATCATAGATTTTTTTTTTTAGGGGGCGCGTGGAGCAGGAAACATTTCAAAATAAGACTGATTTCCTGAAATAACATGAAAGGCAATGAAGTAGATTTTAACCGAAGTAATGCTTTGATCTGGGTCCATATCTTTTCATTCCATCAAAATATAAAGAATTCATCTGAGTTTAGAACACTAGGAGAAGAAACGGTAGACTTCCAAAAGTTTTTGCATAATTTACACTAATATTTCTGAAAAAAATTTAATGGCTATTGTACATATGAACTTTCCTTACTTTTTACATTTCATATTCTCTTCTTAATACTGTTTACTCTTCATTAATAGTGTAAAATCTGAAAAGTTGTTAAAATGCTTTTCAATCAACAAAAATATGGCTACTTAACCGAGTTAATGGACTTTCCAATAATTAAATTCTGAAATCAGAACTGAACTCAGTTTAATACCTACCTAGGCCAGGGTTGAAGAAACATATTTTGTGTAGGTCCAGATAGTAAGTATTTTAGGTTTCTCATAGAAAGAGGCCACATCAAGATAGCATATCTAGACTTAGATAACAAAATAAAACACCTTACCGTTAACATTTTTTAATCACTTAAAAATGTAAAAGTGATTCTTAGCTGCCAGAGTTTACAGTTTGGGCCCAATGCCCAGCTGTCATTTGTTGGTTGTCTTTCTAGGTGTGACAGTCTGTATAGCTGTTTGTTAGAGCTGCTGGGATGAAGTGTGTATGCTTCCATCGGGAGACATAAGTAAAAGAAACGTTTGGTCTCACATTTCTAGGAGCAAGAAATAAGAAATCTATGGTTTGTGTCTAGTTGTCCCCCCAAAGCCTCATTCAATCATTGGGGCAGCTTCTAGAGTTTGGGGTTAATTCATAATCCAATGCTGGGATTATGGGTGTGCGTGCTGCACTACTCTGGGGCAGATAGGCTAAATACAATGAGTGGAAGTGAGATAGGCTTGCTAGCTGCCACAGCTGCTGCTCCTCCGTTTGCTCTTTGCTGTTTTCCTCTGCCATGTGCCACTCTGCCTTGGAGCCAGCTGAGTATGGACTGAAACCTCCACTAACTGTGAGCTAAATAAACCTTTCCTTCCTTCATTTTGGGTGCTGGCTACTTTGCCCTAGCAACGAGAGAAAAGTAACTAAGACAGACATACTCTATTGGACTGGGGCCTACCCTAATGAGCTCACTTTAGCTTAATCATCTCTGCAAAGACCTTATCTCCAAATAAAGAAAGATTCTGAGAGAGTGGGGTAAAGGGTCAATATATGACTGTTAGTGATACACATTTCAGTCCATGCCATTCTCTTACCTTTTGTATAGCACCAACCTTCAATCCTGTTATGAGGTCATATAAGAAATGTGAGAGTTGCATCTCATCCTTCTTATTTCGCTAATTTAAAGCCATAGCTTCTCACTGAGCAATCCTGTGGAGAGATGACAGACAGGTAGAAGTGTAATAAGATGACCTTCTGAGACCCACTGCCCCTGCTCTGCAAACACCCAGAAGACATCACCTGCTTGGTGTCACCTGCATGCTAAACCATTCATGCAGTATGGCAGCAGCATGCATATAAATCAGATTATAAGAAAAATACTGTTTGATCCTGTATCTAACAAATATTTGGCCCATTTTTAAGGCTTTACTGTGATTCCATAAATAGATCAAGAAGAGACTCATACTCAAATACACTCTGCTGTGTCCAAGCAGAACTCAGAATTGACTGTAAAATAAAACTATTATTTGAAATCCCCAGCTGGGGACACGCTTTGGTGTTAGCAAGTGTCCTGCCTTCTATAGCTCACACTGTCACAGCATGCAGCACTCATGTATAGTGCAGGAATTCTGAAGAGGTCTTTTGTTACTTTTAAATAAAAAGTGTGAAGTTTTCAGGTACAAAGACAGATTTACACTTCAGTTACCTGATACTGCCTTTGGAAAAATTAGTTCATGGTTACCAATGTTGAAAGAAATGTGCTTCAAAACAGAACTTAATTTTGCTTATCTCTGAAGTTTTATTAGCCTGCCATTCATCTATCCATATTTTCATAAAGGGCAACATCTTTAACCACATATAGGCAGTACTGTTAGGTGTTTGTTATTTAATACTAGCATTTCCTTCATAATCTTCAACTTACTTTAATATTGCAGTTACGAAGTATCATGACATGATAAAAAATGTGATGTTCAATTTTTCTCATTATAATAAAAGACACTTTTTTTATTCAGACACACTTGCCCGGTCAGTTCTGCCATGTTGAGAAAGAGTTCTGGGAGTCTTTCACTGTGAATGCCTGTAGTTCTGCTTTCATCATCATTTTAGCTGCTGAGGGAAAGCTAGAAGCCACACTGCCAAATAGAGTGAGCAGGGTAGGTGTGGACACTTAGCAATATTTTTAGAACCCTAAATTTTCATTTGTTTACACTCTGTAGAAGCGTTCTCTACTGCATTTTTTATTTTATCGCATAAAGACACTGACAAAAGAAAACTTCAAGAACTTCTCCCGAAAGTTGCAATGATGAGCAGATAAGTGTGTTTGAAGTGAGAAGAGATTTAGAGAAAGAATAATGGCAATGTGTCTTTTTGTAATAAATAGGGATTTTACTTTTAAAAATTTACTGTTTATTTTGATTACCCTTTATGATTTGTAGAAAATGTGCAGCATGAGCCACAACTCTCTTCTCGCTTTCACAAAAGAAAGCATTGGTCAGAAATTATTTAGTATTCTAAAACTCTGAGAGATAGCTCAGTGGAATAAGCACTTCCCTAGCAAACACAAGGGCCTGAGTTCAATCCCCGGTTCTGGAAAAATAAATAAATAAAACTCTCACTTCTTCACAAAGATTGCAAAACATCAATAACAACAACAATAAACCACAAGGTTGTTTTGACTGGTCTTATGTCTGCAGTAGAACCAAGTCCACTGTAAGAGTGTCAGGTCAGCCTGGCCACTAGGTGGTTTCCACCAATTCCACTCATAAGTAGTGGTGGCTCTTCTCTTCCTATAAATAATGGTGGCACTAGAAAAATGAAGGGTAACTTTTACTTCTAAAACTGACTATGACAGATGCTGTCCCAAGCTCTTAATGTGCATAATTAAAGATTTTGCTTTCTGTATTTTGCAAATGAAATAAATGAAGCATGGAGAGTTAGAATGTTTCCCATACTACATGGGCTTTCTTCCTCTTATCATACCTTAGCACCCGATTTCCATTTCTCTACACAAACCCTCGTTCATTCTATTGACAATAGAATCTCAAATTGTATCCTTACAGATATTCTTAAATTGGACATTTTGGACTAAAATACTATGGAGAAAGGATATAGGTAACAAATTTTTAAATATAAAAAGCACTCTCATAGTGGTATTCATGTGGTGTGAAATGACATAAGATACAGGAAAAATGCAGAAGGCTAGCTGGAGAGCAGGCTATCACATCCTCTTAGTGATGAAACAGCAGGAGTATAACAGGCATCCTTCTTGCATTTTCTAAAGATCAATAGGAACCTTTGTGTAAGATTAAGTCATCTGTGTGACATACAGAGTGAGCCTTAAATTAACTTTTCAATGTTTTCTACCTTGAAACATGCTTTTAAAATAAATTTCACTTGCAAAAGTGTTCTCTAGATTAAAGGCTTAATCACCACGCTTTCAAAGAAATTCTTCTCTTATCATTTTCTTTCCATTGTTATTATAATGACAGCAACTCATTAACTCAGCAGGTGTCAGTATCGATTGTGACATGTAGATTTTGCCTTTTCCCATTGTAAGATAGTTTCTATCTAAAATAGATCACTCCTCTTGATCGGTGGCTACTTTGGAATTTCTGAAAGGTATCAGACCAATTACTTGTAGCAGAATAATGGTGTTTAAATGGATACCCATAGTCACGAGGTACCTGGACTCCTCTCTCACTGTGTTGCTGTTTTGCAGAATACAATAGTGTGTGCAGTCTTCAAGGCAAAATTAATCAAGAAAGTCAAGTGCATGTGGCAGATACAATCAGCACCATCTAATTTTCTGAGACGTGTTTATTTTACTAGTTTATGTAGCTGAGCACAAGTTTCTGATATCAAACAGGCTAATTCAAAATCCTACTAACCAAAGGTACTTTTGGAGTCATAAAAGGAATCTTATGTTTAGAGAATTTTTATTTTTGAGACAAGCTAGTTAGTGTGAAAACAAATGGCATTAAAAAGGGAATAAAAACAGTCAGACTCAAGGGACTGGCAAGTTCAAGGTCCTGAGTTCAGTCCCTGGTACCACCAAAAAAAAAAAAAAAAAAAAAGGTGAAGAAGTGAGAATCTTTTGGAGCAGCGAAATCTTACCAGGCTACTTTGTACAGGGTGATGTGAAGCATTAGTTACTTCTGTTGCTACAATTGGTAGCATTGTTTGTAACACCCTAAGTATCTAGCATTGCACTTGGAGAGTGAAGTTGATGTTTCAGATTTGTAGGAATGGTCATGGTCAACAGACATGCCTGCCTTCTGTTATTCCGCATGCTCAGGCCAGGCTGATGGGCCTGGTAGCGCAGCACTGCAAGGCTTGGAGAAAATCCAGTGCAGATGCCGGTTTTGGTGTTCAGCACGGCTTAGGAATCCCAAGACACATGAATGGTGGGAGGTAGGACCCTGCCTTGGGCTGCTCCCACACCCTGCTCCCTCTTGCGCATGCTGCCATCATTGGCTCTCATCCTCTGTCTTGCTTTCTTCTCCACTCAAACACCAGTCCTATCTGACCATGTGGGATTCCTAGTAAGAGCAAAGAGGGAAGTAAAAAAGAGGCTTGTTTGGGCTGCTGTGCTACCCTCTGTGTGAAAACAAAATTACATTTCTTGTTTGTCCAAGAGAAGGATGAATGGCTGTGGCTTCCGAGTCCTGAGCCCTCCACATTCTCCTTGTCCTTTGCAACTCACAGTTTATTTCTGCTTCTGCTCACACAACAAAGCCAGTCAATGCCATTTCTAAAAGGAGATCGTTAGTTGGATATTTTTCATGGTGCTAGTTACTATGTCTCATTCCTTGGTATATCCACATTCTTAAATTTGTCTTATTTTTGATGACTTTTTTTGAAAATATCTGTGCCCAGGTTTTCAGAAAAAGTGTTCTTTAGAAGAATTAGGAACTTTTTCTGACATATTTTTCCTTACAGGTAAGTTACATGACTATTTTGATGTGTTGTTTTGAGTATGATTGTGTGATATCTATAAGGGCTTTGTTAAATAAAAGCAATATGACTCCATTTTTCTACAGTGAGCATTTTATATTTATTTATTTATTTATTTATTTATTTTTGCGGAACCAGGGATTGAACTCAGGCCCTTGCGCTTGCCAGGGAAGCACTTATTCCACTGAACCATCTCCCCAACCCCCTACAGTGAGCATTTTACTAGGAGATATATGATTGAAAAATTGAGTTATCATCTCTCTCTCTTGGGTCAGCCAAATAGGTCATTTCTCTCTCTGTCTCTCTCTGTCTCTGTCTCTCTTTCTCTCTGTCTCTCTGTCTCTCT
>NW_004524580.1:5418683-5420882 GCF_000260255.1 Octodon degus
TCTCTCTGTCTCTCTCTCTCTCTCTCTCTCTCTCTCTCTCTCTCTCTCTCTCTCTCTCTCTCTCTCTCTCTCTCTCTCTTTCTGTCTTGTGGTACCTGGGATTGAACGCAGGACTTTGAGCTTGCCAGGCAGTTGCTTATGCTGCTGAGCTATTCCCAATCCCACATAATTTTTAAAACAAAATATTCTTCAAATTCATATTCCCACAAATGTATAGTTTCGTAAGTCCTCCTTTAAACTCCATTTTCTGTAGCTTCCCAGTACGGATACCTTGCAGTAGGAGTCTTAGAATTCAAGATCCACTTTCGATTAAATTGCCTCTGTTAGTAGTCTGGGATTGTGATGCACATTTATTTTCTTTTCACTGAAACCTGGCTCAGATTCCCCTTCCCCCCCCGCCTCTGTGTGCGTCCTGTCTCCGCTCCTACACAAGGTTAAACACTCCATTATACACCAGTTCACATCCTCTCTCGGGGGGGGGGGGTCTCAGTCATATCTCAAGTATTTGTAAGCTGTCCAGGATCATTTTTTTTTCTCCTTCAGCAAGCACAGAAACATCCTGAAGGTCCTCTTGCAGTGTAAGCAAAACAAAACAAATGCCTGCTCTCATTCAATATTGTCTTGTAGCCGTCAGCTCTTTCTCTTTTACAGCAAAAACATTAAGACAATTTTTAAATGTTCATATCAATTCCCCTTCGCCTGTTGCCCTTGAGTCCATGCAGCCTTTACCATCACGCTCTTTCAGAGCTGTTCTTTTAAGCTTATCAGTGACCTAAAATTAACAATGACCTTCATTGCTATTAAATTTCATAAATAGTGCTAAATACAATGATCAGTTTTCATTTCCTTTCCGAGACTTTAGTGATTAGTGCTATTTAATGTGATTATTGGTGTCTTAGACCTTTTTTAAGTTTCAAAATTCACTTCATTATCATTTTTAGTTCTTTGGAGAACCATTTATGATATTTTATTAGAAGAGTGAAATGATCAAATTTCAGTCAAACAAGAATTCTCTCAGTAGACCAAAAGCTAGTAGAAGATGTGTGTAAGTAAAGGAAGGCCCAAAAGCTGGGCTATTCCTTGCTGGGGTAGCAGTCTTTTGATAACACATGGACAATATATTACAAACATAAAATTGAGTACATTGGATTTCTTTTTATATCAAGACACAAGTAGACAGAATCCTGTATGTGCAGTAGGAACTATCAGCGGCTTATAATAGCAAGCACTTATTCTTTGTTTACATTACAAGGCATGCACACCAGGTGTTGTGTCTTGCCCTGACTTCTCTAGTTGTCTTTAGACTCCGACTGAAAAGATGTATTTCTTCTTGAGATAGCGGAAAAGAATCAACAGAAACGTGTGGGCACCGTACAGGATAGTCCGAGTGCCCTGTGTGTTCACACTGCACTGGTTCCGGAGCATGCTGTAAGCCTCGGGCCCAAGCCTGTGGCCTAGATGCATGTGGCCCACAAAAGAGGAACATAGACTGAGTGTTTGTGACCAGCCATACTGTTTTTCATAGTACTCACGCGAGTTTCTATCCTAGACTTCCAAAGCGATTATGAAAATGACGGTCAGAAATAGAAGATCTAGTAAAGATGATGAGTGCATGAAAAAAAAAAAAAAGATGATGGATTCAGCGAGAAACATGCTGTGTGTGGGCTGCGCAACAGGACGAGATGGCAGGCAGGCATCTGCAGGGGAAAACTGGCACTTAGGGAAAAGGTCAGGCTGAAGATGGTGAATGGATCCAAGAACTGATCTGTTAGGAACACAGCTTGGCAAAGGGGATCGAGAGAATTAACTCTGAGAAACTGAGGCCAGAAGCTTAACGCTGAGGAAAATGTAACTTCGTAAAAATGGAAACTAGTGGCTTAACTGCTGTGAAGTTGTGCAGGCTCATTCAGCAGTGTGTTCTGAATTTCCTTCCTTCCTTCCTTCCTTCCTTCCTTCCTTCCTTCCTTCCTTCCTTCCTTTCTTCCTTCCTCTTTCTTTCTTTCTTTCTTTCTTCCTTCCTTCCTTCCTTCCTTCCTTCCTTCCTTCCTTCCTTCCTTCCTTCCTGTCTGTCTGTCTGTCTGTCTTTCTTTCTTCCTTCCTTCCTCTCTCTCTCTCTCTCTCTCTCTCTCTCTCTCTCTCTCTCTTTCTTTCTTTCTTTCTTTCTTCCTCTCTCTCTCTCTCTGTCTTTCTTTCTTTCTT
>NW_004524580.1:5421106-5477373 GCF_000260255.1 Octodon degus
CCTTCCTTCCTCTTTCTTTCTTTCTTTCTTTCTTTCTTTCTTTCTTTCTTTCTTTCTTTCTTTCTTTCCCTCTCAATGGACTTAGTACAGGATCTACAGGGTCTCACTATGTACACTGGAATCCTAGAGATTCTCCTGTTTTTAGCCTCCTAAGAGCTGGAATTACAGGCTCAAGTCACCATGCCCAGTCTCAGTCACCATCTCAGCATGCCCTGGAGGGAGGGAGCTGGCACAGCACACCAGGTATTAAACCCCAGCTGATGTGCTTTGCCTAGGTAGGCACTTTTGTCTGCTGAGCTATCTGGCAAGCCCTTGGTTCTGAGTTTCTTAATTCATCAAAGAGATGTGATAGCATAGAAATCAGAAGCATAAACTTGGGACTCTTGAGAGTTGGGCTTCACTCCTGCTTAGCCCTTTTATAACTGCTGTGAAGCCTGGGCAAGTCACTTGGCTCCTGGTCCCAGGTCTGCTTCCCCCACTGTACAATACTAACAATAGCATTTACCTTTATAGGATTGTTGAGAGAATGAGATTATGCATGGAAGATATTCAGACAGTCCTTAGCTCATTTTTAATACAACTGGTAAAAGCAGTATTGCTCACAGAATTACAGAAAAATATTAAGTGTAGCTTTGGTCACCTTTCTAGAAGCAAATGTTCTTTATTTACTAGTGTTAAAAATTCTATTGTCAACTTAATAACAATGTCTGGGATGTATATTACTGGCCCCTTGCATGAAAAAAATGCAAATACGATCAAATTAAATTATAAAAAGTATACAATATTTTGAGCAATAGCATATTTAATTCTAAATTCATTATGTCAAATGCTCAATTCTTTTTTTTTTTTTTTTTTTTTTGAGGTACTAGGAATTGAACTCTGGACCTTGTGCTTGGCAGGCAGGCACTTATGCCAGTGAGCTATCTGCTGGCCCAAGTGCTCAGTTCTTGATATCTACAAGAACATGACTAGTAGCACACATATTTATTGCCACCAGCATTTTTAATCACAGTAGCATTCTGAAGGCTATTTGGACAAGGTTGTTGTCATTTGCTTTTAACCTCTTAAAGTTTTATGCTCAAGGAGGAATCAGATGGTAATGGACATTCTTTATAAATAGATTAAACATTGACAAGCAACTATTCCATTTGATTTAAACCACTAAATGAAAGGAAACCTTGAAAAATGACTGCAATTTAAAACTTGGAAAGATAGATCTATCCAACTGCCAGGTTCTTGCAGCCTACTTGTGTTGCATATTTACATTGAATTTTTTTTCTCAATTTTCTAATGGTAGCAAAGTTTAATTAAAGGTAGGAAGACAAACATGCTATTTAGGGCAAGTTTGGATCAAATAAAAATAGGAAAATAAATACAGCCTAAGTTATAGTATAGGGTGCGACACCACACAGTAGGGGACACAAGCCTTTTTCTGTGAAGATTTTTTTTTAATTCCAGAATACACTAATTTAGTGAAGGATATAATCCAACAGCATCCTTGATAAAATAGTTAACTGAGCACAATGTTTAAAGATTATTTGAAGAATGAACAAGAAGTGAAGTAACCAATTTTGATATTTTATTATCTGTGGGTTGGGATCCCAGTGGTTTTACTGGCCAGAAAACCAAAAGTAATGAAGATTTCCTTTACAGCATCAACACTTTTTTCTATTTTTAAACTGAATGCCTAAGATGTCTTCAAATTTGTCAGTGAAACAATACATACTCTAAGGCCTGTAACCCACATTGCTCTTTCACGTTAGCTTGTGGTTTGCCTGTCAAATGGTGTTTGGTGTTTATTTTTGTTAAGCCTCACTATCCATTTGTCAGGTTGCAGGGCTGATTAAAACGCAGACATTCATCTGAGGTTTACAGATGCTGTAGAATTGCAGAAAATGAGCTTCAGGTCTGGCAGTGATTTTCTAAAACTGGTTCTGTTGATTTCACGGAAAGCGAGGATTTCTTTGCTAAGCTGCCAAGATACATAAATCTCCTATATGAACTGTGTTTGTAACAGACCTTGAAGGCTATGAGCTAATTCTAGAAACCAAATGTACAGCTAAAAACCTATAGCCTTAGGGAGGATTAAAGGTTATTTTGGTGTCCATATGTGTGTTCTTCTGTACTGATTGGGGGTTTGGAAGATACTTGACATGTTAAGAAGGAATTCAAAAATTATCTAGATGTTATCAAAGTAAAACCACCTGGAAACTGCAGTGAAAGAATGAAATGGGTGTTTAAAAGGTGGGTGGTAACCTGAATGGAGTTTAACATTTGGTCTTACATTTAATCTTTAAAATTCTATGACAGGAATGCTACTGTGGCAAGATTGTCACATTACAAAGAGTAAGGGCTTCTTATTTATGCTCTTTTCAAGTACTAGTAGTAAATGAAAATATTCTAGCAATAAAATTGTTTTATTTTGATTTTTTCTTTTATATATGCTGAGCACTTTAAAATTTATAAGGCTGGCTAACTATTTCTACTGCTTTATAGATATTCTGTTTTTAATTAAGAATTTATTTGGAGGGCTGGGAAGATAGCTCAGTGGAATAAGTTGCCTGACAAGCACAAGGTCTTGAGTTCAATCTCTGGTACAAACAAACAAACAACAACAACAACAACAACAACAACAATAACAACAAAGAGGGCTGGCCAGATAGTTCTGCAAACTGAAGCGCCTGCTTAGGCAGGTGCAGGAATTGGAACTCAATCCCCAGCATGTGGTGCTGGCGATTGAGACTGGGTGTGGTGTCTCATGCCTGCAATCCCAGAGTTTGCGAGGCTGAAAACAGGAGGATTGCTACAAGTCCGATCTGAGTAGTAAGACTTTGTACTAATACAGTTTTAAAAATAATCTATTTGTCCTCATTCATAGATGAACTGTTTTTTTTTTTAGAACTGAGGTGAGAACTCAGGCCCTTGCACTTGCCAGGCAAGCGCTTATTCTACTGAGCTTTCTCCCCATAGGTGAACTGTTGATAGCAGATAAAACTTAACATTATATATCAATGTAACTAATACAAAATATTATTTCAAAAAGCAGCATCACAGAAATGCTTTGCTAAAAATAATCCTCACCTCACTTTTAAACATAATTTATGCTAAAGTTTTTTCTGGTCTTTTTTGTTATATGTTTTTACCTGTATAACATCGTATAAAGTGGACCCAATTGTACATATTTCTTATTCACTTATCATGGACAGCTTTGTATAATTATAGTTAGCAATAAACTATATTATTGGAGTATATAATTCATATAATGTAGAAATTACATTAAAAGGATTACTTGATGATTATGAAATTCATGGAAAAAATAAGTTCGTAATGGACATAGACAAAAATATAACAGGTTAACGTGTAAAGTTTATTCCTTCTCTGTCTTTTCAGTTTCTTTCCTACAGTTATGTCAGTGGATAATCACTGTGAGCATCATTATCTTAACTAGGTGGACGAGGAGAAAAGAGCTGACAACCACACTTGGCTCTTTGCTTCCCTTTTCAGTACCTTGTTGAAATGCACAATCATGTAACATCACAAGTAATGCTGATACTCCCCTCAGCAGAAGGGAAAATCTCAAGATCTTCATCCCACTCCCTCCTTTCTTTGCTTTCTCAAGAGAAGTTCAGGAGGCGTCTAAAATAGGCAGACCTCTGATCTAAATCTCCTAAGCGCTAGTACCCTTGTGGCTACTGCAGGGCTCGAGGTCTCGCTTCTTGTGCACAGGAGCTGCATACTTTTGCAAGGGTCTCTGGAGAATTTGTAGATGTGGTGCTCGTCCAGCACCTGGGTGCATAAGCGAGAAAATAGCTGTGTGTCCCACATCTCGGAGACACAGAAAATATTTACACATACTAAAAAGCCTCACACATCGCTTATCAGTATTTGGGTTCATAGTTTTAGCCTCTGAGCTTCTACAGCGAGCTCAGAAGTCGATAGTGAATATCTGCTCATGCGTCTCAGCACTTGGGACTGCGACTGAATTCTATTCCCCTGTGCTGTGGCTTCAGAACATTAGAGGTGCTGGCACATTTCAGTCTCTTGGGCAAATATGGCAAGTCAGGTAATTTATACCAGCTGGTGTTATTGGTAGTATTTTTTGTTAGCGATCAATATTATGATTGTTCTCTAATAACAGCCTTTCTCCAACCTCCACCTGACAAAAGCAACTTATGGAACTTGACTCATTTATAAGCGGAGAGTTCTTTCCTTCGTAGTCATAATTCAAGTAGAAAAGTTAGCCTACACAAGTGAAAAAAATCGGGAAGAAATAAATCCTAAACCATATGCCTAGGCTACAGTTATTAAGAAAGCGTTCATTTGGATGTTTTAACATTTGTTAAAGAAACACAATTTTAATATGAAAAGAAAAAGGCACTTTGACTTGGATAAACAGGCATAGTGGTATTTCTGATTCATGAGAAAATGAGCCCACAAATTAATTAATACTTAGGTTTGTCAGTGAAAAATTTCATTTCAGTTTTTATTAGCCTAGATGATTATGTTTAGTTTTACCTCTGTGAGACATTATTGACATTTTTGTCCAGTCTGAATGCCTGAGTAACTTAGAACCAGAACGTAATTAGGACTACACAGTTATTCTGAGGTGCACAGCGTTCATGGGTGGCTGGTTCCCTTCCCCCGCCTATCCTGGTGTTGATAGTTGTGGTCGCCAATATGCCTCTACCTACCTGACTGTACTTAGACACTACTTCTAACTTAGACCCTGCTCCTAACTGCTTCTAACTTGCTCAGAAAGAATCATTTGACACCTCAGTGTCCCATTGTATGCATCCATCTTCTTTTTCATTCTTCTTCAGTCCAGGCCTGAATTTCCAGGTTGGCTTGTATCCTCAAACCCTCCGTATCTTTGTTCCCTTTTCCCCAAGGATTCAGTGATACCTACTCCTCAAACTTGAGCTTGAGTTCTTTCTGTTCTGTACTAACTTTTATAAATTTGTTTCCTTATTTTTTCAATTGACCTCTACCATCATTTTGCAGAAGTATAAACATTATAGGCCTTCTATCTCAATTTGCTTGTATCTTCACTGTATCCTACATTGACTGACTGCTGCTGTAATATCTGTCTATCTGTCTATCTGTCTATCTGTCTTTCTGTCTATCTATCTATCTATCTATATCTTATATACATAGTTCTCTGATCCCAGTACTACAATATATAATAAATTTTTGTACATAGCATACTACTAAGCTTGGAAAATTCAAAATTGTTTTGAGAATGTAGCTAAGATCCTAATCTGATGCTGTTTGAATTTAGTGTTTGCTATTACTATTTATTCTATGGCAGAAGATGCCTTTTACAAATTTCACCTTAAGTGTATTCAGATTGGTAGATTAATACTAAACAACTGAGTTTTTGCAAATATCTTTTAATAATCATATGGTGGGCATTGTACAAAGATATGGAATGGATATATTGTGAACTATTTTATATGATAACTCAGGACACTTCTTTTGCAGGTTGTGCTTAAAATTGCCAACATATATATTTTTAAAGTTTTTGTGGAACAAAAACTGCTATGGTTGACACACATCACACAACTGTCTTTATGACTTACCTTTAAAGTTTTTTTTAAAGGTACTATAGCAGTTGCTTTCATACTTCTGAAATTCACTGACTACAAAGGTAAAAGTCAGAAAGACTTTCCATAACAGTCTTTTCAGGAGATCTTTCCTTTCACTTCCAAACTAAAAATGAAGTGAAAGATGGATGACATTTCACCAAGTGTCAGAACTATTTTTGTGCTGTGTGAATATACCTAACCAGACACAAAGTTTAACCTTTTACACAGCTAATATATTGGATAATGATGTGACTGGAGAGTGTGTAGCTTACATTTTAAAATGTCATTTTGAAATACAACAGATTGTTAACACAGCTAAGTAGTATATATGTAAGGCGTATGTGAAGTAGTCAGTAACATAAGAATAACATACATGATTTTTATTTTTTCTGAAATTAAACTCAATTGACTATAGTAACAGTAGCACTTAAAAAGTTTTTATGCAGTAAGCTCTTATCAACTTAAATTTGGCTTTAGAATAAGATTCTAATGGATTCTTTAAGCATGAATTACTATCTTGTTAAAATACACTTATTTTATTATATTATTTTTTATTTTAAAGAGAGAAAGCTAAAAACCAAAACAAAGACAAAAGCAAAGCAATGTAGAACAATAAAAAGGATATGGAATTTCAAAATGAAAAGAAAATTAACAATGGTTGCTATATTACGTGTTGTTATTATCACATTTGTTGCTCAGATTATCAGATATAAGCATGCAAGACTGATCAAGCAATTAAACATTAACTCTTCCTTTCACTAAAACTTATTTTTTTCCTTGTCCTTCTTATTTTTGTCTTTTTAAATTTATTTTAAAGAGAGTATGAAAATAATGGATAAGACATTAGAGACTATACATTTAAAAGAACAAGATGAGAGGTATTCAACTGCGGTTGTTATCTTGTACGTTGCTGTCCCTCCATGAAGTTACTCATATTACAGATATTAGCATGTAGAGTTAAATTTATATTGTAAAAAATTAGAAGTTCAGGGATTGATTCTATGATAATCACCCATTAATATGTTCACATGACAAAAATTGCAATTTAAAACTAATATATTAGTATGGTTCTCTGGGATATAATTTATATATAGGTGACTATATTTCTTGTGTACTTTACTTTTTCTCTTTTATTTTCATACTAAAACCTATAAGGAATATGTAGAGTAATTATCATATTCAATTTACTCTTTAATTAGCAGTTATTGCAAATTACAGTCGTGGTAATGGAAAGAGAGAAAAATGATAATTTAATTTTCCTAATATTCTTAGTCCATGGAGTTCATTTGTTATTCATTAAGCAAAATTCTGTATCTTTTATTCAGTAATGCAAAAGATGAACAAAGACACAGATGTCCTGTGACCCAGATTCTTGTAGAACTTCTTGAATATTTGGAGAAGTGCTATTTCAGTTAAGGGTTATTTTAAGTGTCATAACAAATGGTAGAGGCCTGTGCAGGGTGACAGAAGGCTGGAGAGCCTGGCGAAGCTATTCCCACTTGAAATTTTCAATTAATATTCATGGAGCGCCACAGTATATAAAAGAATAGATCTTTATATCAGCTTTTACTTTTATGGGTACATATGTGTAGCACATGATGACACATCGTGGGGAGTGAGTGTGTGTACATAGCACATGGAGGTTATTTCTTCGTGCCCTCACCTGCTCCTTTGTTTCCCATTCCCCCATCTCTCGGTGCTCTTTCCATTTTGCAAAAGATCTGTCTCCTTATAGCCTATTATCTGTCTTTTGCTTTTTTAGTAAAATAATAGATCTTTAAATAAGTGGCCTGTCTTGTTAGGGTTATTTCTAACAGCAGATTAAAAAGTCTTATGAAAGTATTCATTATTTTCCAAATTGTTTACTTCATATTCAATTGACCTATAAGCCAATTCTAAGGGACTTCAGATCAGGAGATGGAGACACTTGTTTGTACCTATTACAAAGCGCAGAGCATAGTATTTACCATGCTTTCAAATATTAAGTGTTTGCCAACCTGTATCTGTTTTCTGCAGTAATTTTAATTTGATGAAATCCTGAATAACTAGACTTTGTTCTGTTGATCTGCATAGGTCCAGTAAACACCTAGAAAATTCTTGTAATGTGAATGATCACCTGAGAGACATTGCCTTGCTGAGGGTGAATACAAGTCACTTCTTCAAATTTCTGTGGCTCAATTTGTGACTGCTTTTTGTTGAAACAAAGCAAATTAAGATATAGCTCTTATATAATGTAAGTTTATTTTTCTGTCATTTAATTCAAATGGATTAAAATTAAGGATGTCAGTTCAAGTTATTTAACCATCATATTCTATAATAACCACGAGTTAGTACAAAGCCTGAAATATAAAAGGCTCCTCAGTAAATACTTAGTAAATTATCGAGTAAAACGACAAAGGGTCTATGTTAAGCTTTGGTTAGAAAATCAAAAGTCCTCTGAAATTTGCTGAGCTATATGAAGTTACAATCAAAATAGTACAGCAAACCCAGGCATACTTGTGGGAATTGAAACACATGGTATATGATTGGCTTATCCGGTGGAAAGGGAACTGACTAGCAGTCAGAAGGCCTCTGCTTCAGTTGAACAAAATAAAAGAAGCCCAAGCATTAAAACAAAGCAAAACCCAGCTGCGTATTAAGCAGAAAGTCAAGACTTTCTACCTTAGAAAGGTAGAAATTAAATGTACATAGTTCCTTTTGCTAGTAAACTCTGTTTCTTGTCCTAAGTCATGTTCAATTTTAAAATAAAGATATGTTGATCCCAAAGCAATGTTGAGAGACAAGTTGTTTAAAAAAAAAAATTATCACCTTCACTCCACTTTTCTTTTTTTTTGGGGGGGGGGATAATTTCTAAATTTTGTCCCTTGAAAACAATTGGAGGACTACCCCTTCGCTTCATGTGTATCTTCTTGAAGAGAAAATTGTTGCAGCAACTTGAGAGAGGTCAAAATTTCCTCTTAGGAGAAAGCTAGGACGTCTCCTTCTTGGTACTAAAGCAACCTAGGAGACATTTCAGGGGTGATGTTTGCAATCATGTACCCATTGCTAATTAGTGGGTTACTTCACTTGCAATGATACTTGGGATATACAACACGATACATTTTATTCGGAAGAAAATCATTAACCAGTCTATAGTTTGTATTAAATGCAGCTGCTGAGATGATTGCAATGTCAAACATGGAGGATGATATTAACACTTATATCAACATGAACATATTAAAGCATTTAACCTCTTGAGGTCATAATTCTAATATTTTATGTACATGTAGAGATGTGCACTTTCATAATTATTCCACAAATGAAGTCTAAAGAATATGACAAACACTAAAGATAAAGGAAACATAGTTTAAATTTCCAGATTTTAAATCTGAAGGAAATAACATTTAATGTAATGCCTTTTTCATTGAAGGTATTTGGACATATGTTATCCTAGTGACACAATTGATGTGTCGGGCAATATTTTACTTTGTCAGTGTACTACAGCAGCAAAAGGTATGAGACCTTCATAACAGAGTGACTTGAAATTGTGTAGGTAGATATGAAGACATGCTAAGTGTTAGGAGATAATGATCACTGAAAAGTACTTCTGCAAATTTCCTGAATCAGTTTAAATTCAACAGTTAGAAAAGAGTGAGAGAAATAGAAAGGGAGAAAGCAAATCAGTGAATGCAAATGGAGCATAAGTAGCTCTGCTATTTGCTTCCACCAGTCTGCTCAGAGTGCATGTCCCAAGGCAAGTATGAATATTTGTTGAGTTTTTTTAAGTCTTAATTTTCAGTTTGTTTTTAAAGAGTGAGTTAAGCAATGATCCTGCAGTTTCAGATGTTGGTTCCTCAAATAAGCTGTCCACTTGAAAACAATGGAGAATGTTTCAGTAGGATTTAATGCGATCACCTATGGAGGAAGTGTTAATTAAGGAGGATCAGTAGAGAGTTGTTGACTTACAAATATGAAATGCTCATCTGGTACATCATTTGAATTTTCTTTAAATTCTGACCTTTCTTTTGTATGTTAATATGAAATAGAAAAGGCTACCAAATTGCTACATCTTTTTAAAAAAGTTTTTTGAGAAAGACATTAGATTAGAAATGGTTAGCCATCCAGGATTACAATTGTTTTGCCCTCCAAGTTTTTTGATTTTATAAATGCATTTTAAATGGATTAAATCCATTTTAATCCCCATAGAATTGATGTATATTTAAACATCTGAAATTATTCAAAAATCATTCCATAATTACTTGTAAGTGGATCATATCCTAATGAAACGTAAAATAATTAAACTCAAATTGGGGATGCAACTAGTATAACTAAGATTTCAACTAGATACTCACAGAATATAGAATAATGCCATGTTGATGTTTGAAGGACTTTTTCCAGAGGAGATGATCTAGCTGAGATGGGTAAGAATTTGGGGAATATGCATATGTATACATAGAGAGAATATATTGAGATTATGTACAGTGTTAAATATAAGTTTTTGTCTGGCTCAGATGCTTCTATAAGTTTATAAATTAGCCATGTATGCACAACTGAAAGACTTTGTAGCTTCAATCTATGTGATAATTTTTGGACAGAATTTTTTTTTTGCGGTACCAGGGATTGAACTCAGGACCTTATGCTTGCCATGTGTGACAGTTTTTCAAAAGCCATAGTTAATGTAATTACAGACAGCCTTCCTTACCTGTAGGAACCTGACTTCAGGCCTTTCACCCCATGAACATCAAAGCCTGAAGATGTTCAACTGCCTCATGTAAAATCATGTAGTATTTACGTGTGGCCTACAGATTATCCCTCTATATAATTTATATCATCTTTTGATTACTTATAATGTCTAATATAATGTCTATTACAATACAAGTAGCTGCTGTACTGTATTATTTGGCCAATAAAAAGAAAAAATTATGTACATATGCAGATTAATTATTTTCAATGTACTGCTTTGTTTTGCTTCATTTCATTTGGTTTTATTTGGTATCAGGAATCAAACTGAGGACCTTACACTTACCAGGCAGGCACTGTGCCACTGAGCTATGTCCCCTTCAGCCTGCTCTTAGTTGAATTTATAGACACAGAACTCACTGATTTGGAGAACCAATGGTATGTAAAAGTAGTTACTGTACATGTTTAGCAATAGCCTTAGAAAGATCCTTGGAAATAAGAATATAGTATACAGCATAGAATTTATATAAACAGAATTTTTAAAATTTATCTTTGGTACCTCAGATTGAACTCAGGACTTTACACTTGCCAGGGCCCTTATTTGTGCTGAACTATCTCCCAACACAGGAAAAAAACACTATTGATGAAATTCATCTGTGATCAAACATTTTGACTCCTGTTGGCCTGTGAAAAAGTACCCAGTATATCATATGCCTGAAAAAGACAGGGTAGTATTAGATTCAAGAGAGAAAGGCTCAATCTTCATGATCATCCTGTGAGTCAACACCCCATAGAAGATGTTCCAACCAATTACTTGACCTTCCCGATGCTTCTAAGATAGAACCTCATTTTTATCTTTAGAGAAAAGTAGGGCGTAACACCGTAACTTATGTCACATTCTGCCAGAGGGAGCTGCTTTTCCTTAAGTCTTTACATCTTTCTTTCTGGCAAGCTTTTCTGTTTGCCCTCACCAAATCCTGGGAAATTGATTTCTGCTCCAGTGATATAAAAGCTTTTTCTTTGGGCAGGGCTGTCCCATTTGTCAAAGTCAGTTGTGAGTTACTGGGTATCACATCTCTTCTGTTTAAATGGTGAGACTTTTTAGCACAAGCTGTAAATTCTGCAAATTTACAAGTATCCTGTGCATGCCCTGCCTCCCATCCAGGCCAGAGCTCACTTGCCTCTCTCTTGCTTGCTTTTGTGTCTCCCTGCTCCTTTCTGTCCGTGTGTGCTTTGGCTTGGATTTGCCTGGCACAGGTGAGCAATGGTCCTGGTTAGCCACAAGTGTCTGTGGACTGAGATCTGCTTCTGGGAAGAGCACAAATTAAGTGAAAACAACATGGGGCTCATAAGCAGAGATCAGCGTGTTGAGAAATCAGGCAGTATCCTGCAGGGTTAAATGCTCTAGACCTAGCCATTGGTTAGACGGAGAAGGTATTAACAATGAGGACACTAGCTGTGAGTGTCAGGAAGCCGCCCAGGCTGTCCTGTCATTAACTGCCCCTGCTTCTCAGGCCTTGTGCTCCGTTTATAAGATTTCAACATTGCTCTTGCATTTTCTTTCTTTTCCGCTATGCCCGTGCATATAAGATAAAGAGACAGCAGTTGGCTGTTTGTGCTAAAAAATATATATATATAAAGGCCACTTTGAAAGTGTGCCAGACAGGATCTGATGCGAGTTTGCATTGTTCCTGCCACCATCTGTTGTTCTTTGCTAGGGGGATGTGACTGTCTCGGCACGCGTCTAAATCAGAGCCATCTCTCACCTCTTTCTCCAGCTACTTGTTCATTGAACTGGCTTTTCAGAGGCATATTTTCTTTTCCAAGGCAATGTTCTGCATGTTTTCAAGTGGAAGAATCTTAAATGTTATTTTTATACCATATTTTATATATATTGTGGCCAAAATATTTTCTCATTGTTAGTGATATGTTTCTCTGATAAATAAAAATATTTTATTGTATTTTTATTGCTTGGCTGCATCTGTTTCAACAAGATAAAACAAAACAGACTTATTCTCATGCTAATATGCAGATAGCTCTGTGGCTAAGTTGGTGAGCTTTATCTAAGCTCTTTTATTTCTGTACAATGTTTCCTTTGCATTCAACCTTACAATTATAGTAATTTGAGTATTTCTATTCTTCTAAAACAGATAGCTAGTGCCAAAAATCTTTCAAGTGAGAAAGAGGCTTTTTGAGAGGAGAGACAATTTAGCCAAGGCTGAATAGCTATGATTGCCGTTACGTACAATGGCTATAACTAAATGTTCAGGTAGCCAAAAAATAGTTTGTAAATTCACAAGAGTAATATATTTTCTAAATTAAAGGTGTACATTAGTGATTTCTCTATTTCTGTAGACCTTAGTGATTTTTTTCTCTTCATCTAAGTGATTTTTCTATTTTCAGTGCTTGCCGCATGATGGCATTTGATAAATGTTGATAAATGTTTGATAAATGTTTAATAAATGGGTAAAACTATACATTTAATCATTGTTTAGGATAATATTTATAATTTTGAGGGTTTTTAGCTCAATTATATACATATATATGCACACACATATATGAAAGTCATAGTTTGTGCTTTTGAAAAAGCACTTCATATCACTATGATAGAGCCAATGAAATAGCATGGTATTATTACAAAATTCAATAAATGTATCAGTGGAATGTATTTGTTAATAAAATACCCATATATCATATGTTAAGACTATATAAGTAAATCATAATCATAAATAGGAATTAAGTGGTTATTATTAAATAGTCTCTAAGAAGTTCTCTAGGCTAGAGAGATAGCTCAGCAGTCTAAGAGCCTGTTTGGCAAGCACAAGGACCTGGGTTCGATCCTCAGTACCACAGGCCATAGCGACCCTGAATGAGCCACTGAAATCAGGTGTGGTGGTGCACGCCTGTAATCCAGAGCTGGGGAGGTTGGGTCATTATGTGTCCAAGCTGTGTAGTGAGACTCTGTACCAAATAATTAAATACATAAAAGGTTAAAAGAAGAGAAGTTTTCTAGCTGTTACAAAATTTTTTTTCACTATATCATGGAAAGGGAATATGAAAGGGGAAGAATGCAAATTAAATTATTTGTGCAAAATTTCTTCGAGAAATATTGTAGGATTAAAATTTGAAAAAATTCCTCCATTTGATTAAAATATCTAACCTTATTAATTATCATTAATAAATGTGAAAACTGCTGAATGGGAAGATAATCAATATTATTCAACCTATAAAAAGAAAACACAACTCAATTATTTAAACTCCATTGCAAAAATACTTAAAGGATGTAGATAACATATGGAGTGAAAATAAAATATATAGAATGATAATAAAACCATAGATCACTCACTTTCACTTATAATTTGATAAATGTACCATAAAATACAATTGGAGTCCTGTCTTTAACAGATCAAATTTTTGAAATTACTCAAGGAAACCAACTACCTGAAGCTGCCTACGTCTTGTGAGCTTCGCCCTCTTCTCTGCCTGGCGGCAGCACGAGCTGGGACTTGCTCCAGCTCTTGCGCTGCATCTGCTCCCTATAAAATGGTTATGTCCTGCGAATCAGGAATTCTCTTGGAATTTATCCTAATAAAATTGCAATAATAGGGCCCAATGTTAATATCCAAAAATTTGCATTGTGATAATATTTATAATAAGTTAGAGAAGTAGAAATATTTTATACATCTTAAATTACAAATGGTTGAATATGCAAACGTTCAGATTGGATGATGATGAACAAATAAGAAATCATGATTTGGGAAAAGTTACAACATCATATTTCATAACATAAATCAAGTGAGTGTTCCATAGTAGTAGTATGATCAAGATTTCAGTAGGGAAAAAATACATATATATGTATTATATATATAAATATGTATATATAATTATATATATTAAATATATATGTATATATATATGCTATAGGTATAGATAATATAGGTATAGCTAGATGGATGGCTAATATATGGGTAATTCAAAAAAAGAATTGTCAACATCCTTACATTATTAATGGTGGTCACTTCCATGTAGGACTACACATGATTTATATTTTCTCTTTTATATGCTTCTGGACTACCCAGTTTTTGAGAGTGAGCATAGTTTGGCTTTTAAACCTATACAAGATATAAAAAGATACCACCAAATGGTATTTATGAATCTTGAATTAACTTTTCCATGTAGCATATGTTATAATCCCAGCTTATGACAATTAGAATTTTAGATGAGCGTATGCATATGTCAACCATGTAATAGCATCATAAAAGTGAGCATTAGAAAAACTAGCAATACTGATATGAGCATTGTTCTAGTAATGTGTTTAAATAAATTATAATATCATTTTTTATCACTCAGTGATTTTAGTTCATATAATGAGAAAAGGTTTGTATTTCTCCACTTCAGATATCACTAAAATATAAAAGTCTACTTTGCTGCATAAATTTACTTTAAACTAACGTCATTTAGTACATACAACAAAGTCTACCTAGAACTTTCTTTTAAAAGAACAAAAGAGTTTCATTTAGTTGTTTATCTACTCCTATCTAATACTATAAGAAGAGTTATAAATCTTTATCATTTGTTTCCTATAGAAAAATAAAAGGAAATGAAAAGTTCAGTACATAGCTTGATTGTTATCTTTAAGAAAAACCTACATCATATTGTTAGTCTCTTTTAATATTGCTTCGATAAATTCAGAACATTATGAATTAAAAATAATAAAAATGGGATGACGTAAACCTTATGATTATGTGAATTTCTAGATCAAGAATTACACCCTTAAGTTATAGTGTAATACGCTACAGCACTAGTGCCAAGTTCAAGTGGGATTACAAATACTTTTTGAGTTCTCTTTTTTTACTTTTTCAAAAGTCGTCTGTGGTTTATTGCCAATAGAACGAGAACAATCTAGTCATTTCTCTTCTTTTGTGCACATTTCAACAAATAGAAAACCTTACCATGTTCACCTCAGACTATTTCCTCAAACTACTTTTAAAAGTTGCATAGACATCAGTGTCAATCATGAAAAATGACGTACCGCTTTTTCCGTAAGAACCTTACTTGTATTCTTCTTTATCTCTGATGATTTTATGGTACTAAAATACTTGAAATCTATTGTCCTTGGAAAAAACTCTGATTTGTTACTTCCATCCATAAAATCTACTGTGGTGGGTTGTGCACAAATTTACCCCAAATCTTATTCAGTCACAGGGGTATTCATAAGTGGCTCTATCTAGAATGTGTGGTGCTGGGATCAAGTGGGTAGGATCAGTAAATCAGTTTCCTGACTGATTTGTTATAGATCTGGCTAAGAGAAAGGGTGTGAGTGCTACACCCATCCCAGGGCAGGTAGCCTGCATACAGTGTAAAGAACAAAAAGAATCTTGTCTCTTTCCCTTGTTGCTTTTGCTGTCTTCCGCTGCTGTGAAGTATTGCCCTGTGCCATGTGCCATGCCACCTCAGAGCCAGGGGAGGAATTATGAATGGAAACTTCTATAAACTGTGGTCAAAATAAACCTTTTCCCCTTTAACTTTGTGTGTTGCATGTTTTGTGTCAGTGAGGGAAAACTAAGACAGAATTTGGTATCAGAGAACTAGGGTTATTGCTTTGGCTGTACCTGACCTCGTGGTTCAGGAGCCTGTAGGAATGGCTTGTGGGAAGAGTTTAAAAATGTTCAGAGATACTGACTGAATAAGTCGAGATGGAATACCTTAGGAGGTTCTATATGGGAGGCTCTGGTCACAGCATAGAAGAGCACAAGGCTGATAGAAATGCTGCCAGTAAAGACCAAGCTCTGTACTTTTCCATGGGGGAAAAACACCGCGTTGTCTGCTAGAGTCCAGATATTAGGACCCTAGTCTCATGTGCAGCATTTGAGGCAATTTGTGGCAGAGTGTGAATTTCAAAGAGCTTGAGAGGCTCTGTCTTTATTATACTTCCAATGGTTTTAGCTTTGTTGGTAGAGTTTGCATTTTGTTTGTGTCCAGAAACTTTACTTGAGACTAACATTAAATGTGATGGACTAATAAATCTGGCAGAAGAAATTTCAAAGTAGTTTAATGTTGAAGCAGTGGCATGGCTATCATTGGGGACTTGGGGCCAGATTTATCTTAGTAAGCAAAAACAAAGAACTCAACAGAATAATTTAAAATGTTTTGAGTTTGGCCTGAAAAGAAGCCCTAATAAAGCTATGGGCTGCAAAGACAGAGCTGGGAAGATCTTGATTGCTGAGAAGGAAACAGGAAAATAGGAAGGATGGCCTAATCATACCATACTAACAAACAGAAGCATAAATCCACTCATTGCTGCCTCAAAATTGCAAAACCAACAAAGCACCATTTTCCAGAAGGGTGGTAGCCTAGGGACATTGATCTTTAGGATTTGTTTATAGCCACTGGACTCCTACAGCCAAGAGAGAAGAAAGCTTGGGTACTACTCCAGCTGGCAGCAGAATTTGACATCCTCCATGTGGTGCTGGTTTTAGATATGTGCAGAATGTAAGAGTTGTGGAGTAGGAAGACTTTTACCTAGATTTTCAAAGAAGGCTTGGGAGGCCAGGCAGTGTAGTCCTAAAAGGGCAGTGTGTGAAGCTATGAGTATTAAGCTAAATACTTAGTGTAGTGGAGACCCAGAAGTTTGGAGATGCCAGGAATGTGTATCTTCTGGAGAAAACTGGAACAAGGGAGCAGAGCCTGCCCATGAAACAAGCCACTGGAGCTAAAACCATCACAAGTACCATTGAGGCAGACACTCTCAAGCCCAAGATGGATTGCACATCTTGCCACAGATTGCCTTGGATATTGTACATGGGACAGCAGGACTTAATGTTCACTCTGTTGGATTTTTTGTAAAGAACGTCATTTCCATTCTTTACTATCCCTTGTTTGTTGTTTTTACTGTCTTCCACCACCATGAATGGTTGCCCGGTGCCATGTGCCACTCTGCCTTGGAGCCAGCAGATTATATATGAACTGAAACCTCCACAAACCGTGAGCTAAATAAACCTTTCCCCCTTTATCTTTGGATGTTGTGTTACCTGTCTCAGCAATGAGTGAAAACTGGGACATCCTCCAAGGGCTGTCCCTATTTATGTTTCCGATAGCAGCCGAATGTACACTTTTCTCTTTGCTTACTGTAGTAGTTTCATCTGTCTCTAGAGTTTTCTTACTTCCAGATTTATACTGTTTTTCTCCTTGTTTTTTTCCCTCAACCTTTAACCAATGGTTTATCTTTACCTTGTCCTTGCTACTTAAATATATTACAAAAAAAAAAAAAAAAAAAAGCAAAGCAGCTCTCTTTTCACTGGAATTAGCTCACTCTTTCTCCTTGGTGTTTGTCTCAATTCATTCCTCCTTTCATTTTTACCACAATGCATAGTAACTGTATTTACATGCTTAAGTATTGTAACTAGAAAATGCATCATGGATCAAATCTATAGCGTGTGTTTATTTAAAACTATCATTCACTAAGGTGAACACTGAGAGTTTGAGCGAGAAGCCACTATTCTTCAATTGTGATGTTGCTTAAACTTGACAGGCAATGTGTTGATTGGTCATATGATCCTTCTGAATATTGGTGTAAATATTTGCTTAGTTTTTTTCTAATTCAAAAATTTCTCCTGATGACATATTCTTTTCTCCATGGTAACAAGATAATTCTTCAGGGAGTGACAAATTAACCTTTCTTGAAATAATACTATATTGTTTTCTGTCAGGGAATATGAAATAACATAGAAGTTACACTTCAACTGTTATAATGCTTAAACTTCACAGGTAGTGTGTTTTGTTTACTGCTATAAAATTATAGTGTAAGACTAAGTGGTTTTGTGGTCATTTAGTTTTCAGGAGAAAATTAATGTATTGATACTTAAACTAAAAGCCTAGACAATTCTCAGAAGTTTTTTTTTATTATTATTTCAAATGTCATTGTGTCCAAAAATATTTTGAAAGAGAAATTTATTGTATGAGAATTATTTAATATGTATAGCAGTGAGAGAAAACCTATCCTGCCATGTGATGGACCTTTGGGTTTTTAACTTTCATTTTATTATGTGCACTTACATTTATGAAGCAATTATTTTTATTTTAGAATTAATAGGTAAAATCCATAGACCTCTACCTAGATTATGCATTAGTATGTTATTTACCACCTTTTAGCTTGGAAAAGACAGTATTATTCTCATGAAAGTCTTGGCCTTGGACTTTTACATAGTGCTTCTGGCTTCTGGCCTTTAGATTTTTTTTTTTTTAATTGTTCACTCATTTCTGAAAGAGTTTCATTTTAGTAGGCAATTGCAGAACAAATGTAGATCTCTACTCTGATCCATATATATTATGAAATATATCTCGCTACTTTTTTATAATTTTGTGAATACCCACAAGTCTCAGTCACTGGAATAGGCATTTTAACCATATTGCTTCACTTGTTAACTAATAGTTACTTGATTCCATCAGCCCAGAGTGGAAATGGAGTGGAGCAAGGGAAGAAGCTAGCTCAAAACATGTCCAGTAATTCCCAGTGTCTAGAGAGCTGAGACACAAGTACAAAGGGCCTTCAGGAATCTAACAGCATGTAATATTCCACTCATGCTGGGTGATTTAAGGACCAATTAGGTGATCACTGTCAGCCTGGAGACTCAAGTGGGCAGATGGGCATTATTGATTGATTTATTAAGCTAGTGTTTATTTAATGACTATTATGTTCAAGAGTTTGTTTTGGATGCTGGAAATACACCAGAGACAAAATCATTGGGAAAAAATTTATCATTCATAGATTTTCATAGCCCTTGACAATTAAAAGATAAATTAATTCAATGTATAATATTGTAAATGATGAGAATTGCTAAAAGAAAGTGCCAGGGCAAGAAGACAAGAAATATGTGTGTAGAACAGAAGACCTTGTTGAGAAGACAGTATTTTAGGAAGGGTCATGTGGAAGAGACTTCTGCTAGTGCTTAGAGGGAGAGCACTATGCTGTATTCACATCTGCGGCTCACATTCCATTTCTACTTCAATAGAATTTAAAATAGAATTCTCACCTGGGAATCCTCAGATATTGCTATATGTTGTACTACCCACAATTATGTTTTCTAAATATCTGTGTAACATATGTTCAAAGCACTAAAAGGATACAGAATCAGGTTACATGTATATTTCTTATTTTGTCTTAGGTTTAAAAACTTTGTGAAAATCTTTTATTAATTATGTGTTTGGCACAGGTTTCACTATGCAGCTTAAACTCATAGTGGTCCTCCTGTCTCAGCCTCCCCAGCCCTAGGTTTACAGGCATGCACCACCATGCCTAGTTTCAGTGGTCAGAGGCTGGCAGGGCATGCAGTACCAGGGGTTGAACCTGGATCCTTGTGCTTATCAGACAGGCCATCAAGCTATCTCCTAACCCTTTTATTTTATCTGTTAATGAATATAAAAAGTATAACAATGAAGGTTACAAGTGAGAGGATGTTTTGTGAAAATGAAAATAACATCACTTTAGTAGACAGCATTCTTATGATTGTGACTGAATTAAGGTTGAAACAGAGTATAGTGAGAGAAATTAGTAGAGAGCATATTCCTGTACTTCACAAGAAAATGCAATAGGCTAGCAGTCTGAGATTGAGGTTACTGTCAAATGCCTGAAGTTAAGAATTAGTCCTTTATTGAAGCAAAATTTCTCTGTTGTACATTTGCAAGTAGAATGTTAACCCAGAGTTATGCATTATTAAAGAAGCTGACCACTATGTACTGTTTACCAAGAAAAGTAGGAATGTACTGAAAATTTACCTTCTAATAGCATGTTTCTTTGGATTAGTGTTTTCTTATGGGGATCAATTTTAAACATGAAAAACTATTTCATAAATTATTTAGTTAGTATGTCAGAAGCCCTACCCTACAGAGAGAAAAAAGGAACTTGACTCTTTATTGCTTGCATCAAGTATGTCTACCTTTAAATGTAAATAAATCCAGGAGTGAGTGTGGGCTTCAGTGCTATAATTGTGCTACTAGATAACTGAAATTAGCTCTATGGTGTTATTGAACATTAAAAATCTAAAATATAAAAGGGATACCAAAGCAATAATTATTTTAGAATAGTTAGTAATCTAGTGCATATTCAAGTAGTAATTTACCTAAAGGATAATTAGCTACTTTTTTTATGCTACATTCTATAAAATCTGTATTTTATTTTTCCACAGTTCTGAGTTTTGACAAATTCATCAACCATGTAACACCACCACAAATAATCACTGTTAACCACTAGAATTTATTGTCTGTCCTAAATTTCTAGTTTTTCCTTTTCTAAAAATATAACATAAATTGAATTATACAGCATAGTGGCCTTTTTTTTCGACATTATACTATTTTTTTTATTAATTTCTTTGAGAAACAAATAGCAATGGGACAGTTTCAAAACTGCTTAGTAGGACAGTTTCAATAATTGATACATTGCATATTGTTGTCTTCATTGTAGTTATTCATAGTACAAATCCAGACATGATATCCTGCTCAAACCCTATTAGCACAAATCTTTCTTCTCATTGAATTAAGAGAAAGTAGCTGTATATCTATCCTATTTTGTATATGTACAGATAAAAAATGGTCCTTCATTTATATCCTCCTTTTTTGTTTAGTTTTGTCAGACATGGGTATTTCATTGCCATTAAAATGTAGTAGGTACATGAATTCAGCAAAATAATCCAATATAGTCCAGTAGTCCATAACAGTAGTGGGCTTTCCATAGGACTGGCAATGTCAGAAGTTGTTGACTTGAGCCTTTTATAGCTCAGCATATTAATATAGCTTTACTTTTTATATTTCATTTTTATATTTTTCTGCTGAATGGTTAAGACCAAGATAAAGCAAGACCTATATAACAAGAAATGTACCTTTTGTATCTGACAAGTTCAGTCAAATCATCTCAGGATTTACCCTGAAACCCTGTAGCGCTGTTTGTAGGTCCTTTGTGGATGAGTCACAGCCATTGCTTGACCAATTTGCTCTCTGTGAAAGCCTGAGAGAATGTTTTCTTTCCATGTGACTCTTTTTAGGCATACTCTATCTACATCATCAATCACTTTCTTCTGTGGACCCATAATCTCCTTGATCAGAAAATTTTGGACATCACTGAATTTCATGATGTTACAGTACAGGTTCTTTTATGTCCTGAGTCCTAAAAAAGCAACTACTTTTCTTTTTCTTTTTTGGTGGTACCAGGCATTGAACTCAGCACCTTGAGCTTGCCAGGCAAGCACTTATTCCACTGAGCTATCTCCTCAGCCCCCATCATAGTTTTTTGAATCTAGGTGAATTTACTTAACATATTTGAAAATTATTCATGTTGTTTCATCTATGAAGTTTGTTCTTTTTAATTGCTAAGAATAAAATACTGAAATGAATATAATTCAAAGTAAATCTGCTCAAAGGTCTATTTATTGAGCATAGATTTCCAGATGCAAGTCCCAAAGTCAGTATTGAAGTCATTTTAGAGACATTTGATTCCAAATTGCGAGATAGCTTCAAAATGAAATTTCAGTATACATTCCCACAGGTATTGAAAAAACTGTATGTCTTTCATCTCTACCTTCGAAACACCAAGTAGTACTGTAATACTTCAGATAATTTTTATTAATTTAATGGGATAAAAATGGTATATCATTATTAATATGGTTAATTGTAGTTAACTATGGATTATACGAGGGATTTGAGAAGATCTGGTTTAAAACTTACTATTTGTGAGAAATTAGATGAGTTTTTCACTTCTAAGCACCTCAGTCTCCTAGTCTTTCTGATGAGACAAAAAGCAATACCAGTCTTATGAGGTTGCTCTAAGAATTTACTAAAAAATGCCCCAAACAGTCACTAGGTTTAGATACTCTGTGCATATTAACTGCTTACTAGGAAGCACATTTAATTAATAAAGAAACCAAGCTTCCTCCTAAATTTTTGGGAGCTTTCTAATTTTTCTTGGGGCTGAGAGGACAGCTTGGCGGTCCAAGTGCCTGCCTGACAAGCACAGAGAGCTGGATTCAATCCCAACACTGCATGCCATGCTGGGCACAGAAACCGAGTGTGGTGGCACATGCCAGTAATCCCAATGCCAGGGAGGCTGAAAACAGGAGGATCACTACAAGTCTGAGCTGTGCAGTGAGACCTGGTACCAAATACATAGATAAATAAAGATTAAATTGTTTTTCTTTGAACATTTCTGTTAACATTGTTTTCCATTTTCTTATGGACATTTAGTGTTGTTTTTCACGTTTTCTTTTTGTCCTTTAAGCGATAATTAATTGAAATATTTTGTGTTCCATTTTAACAAATTTTGTGCATTGCATTTTTGTGCTTTCACATAATTTTTCAAACTTATAGGAAAAATGTTTCTTTTTTCTTTTTAAAATCTCAGTGGTTTCTTTATGACCCTCTTCATTGCTTTATGATTTGAAATTTTTTCATTGTCTAGAGTATAAAAAAGTATTTGTCTTGATATATTTTTCATTTAGAAGCTGTTTAGAATTTAACTTTAAAAGTGATACAAATCCTAATGTTATATTTTTTACATTGCAGATTTTCTCAAAACATTCACTGAGAAATTGAATTCAGTGATTCCTTTGTTCTTCTATTGTCTTTACAATGTTGTAACTATGTCTTGAACTTCTCTCCTCAACTAAAATATTAGGCAATGTTATCACAGAGAGAAAAATATCTTTTTTAAAAAGCTAAGAGTAACTGGCTTTCATTTTAAGGATGAATTTACGTGTCTGAGTATATAGAAATTGTCATACAGATTAGAAAGGGAAAACAAACACTTTCTTCACAGTTGACATGCATGAACATGCATGAAGAAAATATAAAGGCATCAATTAAAAAATTAGTTCAATTACCAGCACCAACAAATCAATTAATTGAAAAACACTAACTGGGCTGTGGAGATAGCTCAGTAGAATAAGCACCTGCCTGGTAAGCGCAGGATCCTGAGTTCAATCCCCAATACTTAAAAAAAAAAAAAAAGAAAGAAAAGAAAAACACAATAGCACTTATTTTTAAGATAGTATCTATTAAAAAAGCACTAATCAGTCAATTTAGCAATATTCCATCATGAAAAAACATCTAAAATGCAATTTTATAAATTAAGATGTAAAATTTTAAATACACTATTGACAGCAATATCAAAAAACAGTAAATTTTTAGGAACTTTAAAAAATATAAATCTACCATCATGTTAAGTGAAATAACTCAGAAAAGAGTGTCAAATACTGCATGCTTTCTCTTCTGTGAGGAATCTGGGAGAAAAAGAGAGAGAGAGATGTCCTTAAAATAGAAGAAAGAATAGGAAAAGAATCTCAGAGCACTGCTGAGAGAAGTACCGAAGGCCAAAATACATAAAGAGATACTGCTCATGGACTGTAAGAATGAAACATGAGATAGCAGTGTGTCCATATAACTTTTAGATACAATATAATCTGACCAAAACACCAGCATATTTCTTTAGAAATAGGGAAGCTTTTGTTTTAAAAAAATATGAATCTGATGGAAATACATTACCCAATTTCAAGACATACTGTAAAGCTACAACACAAAGATGTTGACAGAAAAATCCACCTACAGAGCAATGGAACGTAATAGAGATTCTTGAAATGAACCCACACGTAAATGATATAAATGATCAACAAGTTTTTGATCATGTAAGTGTCAAGATAATTAAAAGCAGGAAATAATGGTTTCTAAAATATGTTGCATAAAACATACATCTATACAGTAAATCTGTACCTGACATTTTATACAAATACTAAGAACATTTTCATATAAGATATAAAATTAATACAAAATTCTAGGAGAAACAGTTAGAGAAAAATCCTTGTGACCTTGAGTAAGAAAATTATCTTAATAGGAAAAAATCGCATCTGGAATTATTTACAATTAATTATTTCAAATTATCCACGTTATAATTATCCAGATTATAAAGTTCAATCACTAGAAAGAAGACAGCATTAGAGAGATGATGAACAGCTATAGCCAAACTGAGAAAATATCTGCAATGCAAATATCTGTATCCATCCAAAATTTGCAAGAAAAATCTATAACTTAATAAGGAAACAATCAAATAAAATACGGTCAAAAACTTGAGGGTACACATCCTAGAAAAATATTCAAATTACTTATGAATACCTCTTACAAGGTTCAGTGTCATAAGTCATCATGAAACACATATGAACATCTTAATGGCATGTGAATAGATTGGCTAATGGTATAGAAAGTGACAATACCAACTACGGACAGCACTGTGGAGAGAGTAGGGTTTTTATTGTTGCTGTTGTTGTTGAGATGGTCCCATTTTGTAGCTCTGCCTGTACGTGAGATCAATAGTTAGTCCTGTGTGGCCTCAAACTCATGGTGATCCTTCTTACTCAGCCTCCCAGGTGCCCGGATTACAGGCAGGCTTAAGCTACCATGCCCAGCTAAGTGATTAGAATTGTCATTTCTTGTGTTCACAATGCAAAATTATATAGCTAAACTAGAAAAGAATGAAGTTTCTTCCATTCTTCTACCATTTGACCCACTAATTGCACTTGAAGGTGTTTACACAGGAAACGTGTCTATGCAAAGACTGGAATGTGAATGTCCTTAATAGATTTATTCATTTTACTTAAAAGCAAACAATAACCCAGTGTAGAAATGCAAGCTATGTAGATAAGATACATGTCCTTTATGGAGCTGTTATAGATTGTTAACTTATTTAGTTGTCATACATTGTTAAGGGAAAATTTAGCAGTGACAGATCTGTAGCTTGGCAGAGATGAGACATTGCCCTTTTATAAGAATATAGTCAAGAAATCTTAGCATATCTTAATGTGATTAAAAATGAAAGCCTGGAAACATTTTTACGAGCTTTGAAACTTAGAACTAATTATGCTAATAATTTATTCACTAAGGAAACTATTTTCTATGAAGTTTTTTCTTTAACAGTGAAATGTCCCATAATAAACAGGATTAATTAAGTCTTAGTTATGGGTAATCTGATGTCTATGAAAACAAAGATGAAAGCCAAAGTCAGAGAACTTTAAATTGAGAAAAATAATGCTGTAAGTAATCAAAATTGTCCCTTCAAGTTTTCTTAGCAAAGAAATACACTGAATATTTTTTCTCAAAAGTTGCATTTACTTTTGGATTTAATATATTTTTAAATTGCTGCATAGAAGCAGTATTTTCAAAATGAAAAATGGGGGCTGGGAAGTTAGCTCAGTAAAATAAGCGCTTGCCTGGCAAGCATAAGGGCCTGAGTTCAATCCCTAGTTCCTCTAAAAAAGGAAGAAACAACAACAAAATGAAAAATAGTTCATTTATTTAAGACATTCTATTCATCTGTTCAAAGCAAATACCTTATTATTGGCTGCGAGTAAATAAGATACAATCCCTTCTTTCTTTCTTTCTTTTTTTTCACAGTCTCTTATTTCTACTATTTTAAACTATGATGAAGAAAATAGAAAAGCTCCCCCAAATGAATGCTTATAATGGGTTTAAATGCTAGAGACTGGTTACCACAATAATTTTTGGATGACTCCCGTAATATTTCTATTATGAAGAAATCTGTAAACTTTTCAAACACTGACTCAGTCACACTATACATTTCACACTCACTTCTTTTATAGCACCATTTTGTATTATAAAACTTTACTGATGTTTTGTCCTCCCTCATAAACAACCAGTTCCTCAATGAAGGGAGCTATATTTTAGTGATCATACTGAATAATAGAACACAAATACCCATAAATTTTATGGAACGAGTGTCAAGTGTGAAGAGGAACAGTGCAGAGTCAAAGGACAACCGTGTTGCCTACTAAGCCTATGACAATCATCAGAAGACTTTTTAAGGGAAATGATATAAACTCAGCAATGCGAATCTGATGCTGACAGGACATCTTTGAAAATGGTCCAAATAAAGCAAGAAATACTGATCTTGTCAGGAGAGAACTCTAGATTAAAAATGTGAATTTGGGTGTCATAATTATAAAAGTGATTTTTGAAGTTATTGAAAACTTGCCAATTTCCAAGTAAGAATTTCTAAAGTGAGTTAAAAGTTTATGTACAACATGTTGAAAAATTCAAACAAATCTGAAAAGAAGAAGAAAAAAGTAAAGGATTAAAAGACCCTAGGAAGCTGACAAGAGCCTGTAAATATTAGTCATTGGTGTATTTCACAAAAGAAGTGGAGAGAAAGCAGAGAGAAGAGCAGCTTTGAAGATAAAATTTCTGGGCTTAGAATCCAGCTCTGACATCCTGGGATGTGGGGAATGTGTGTTTTATCCTAAACTATAAAATGCAGACAATAATCCTCCCTGTCTTTTGGATTTGCTTTTTGAGTATTAGATAACGTTCATTGCGAGGTTAATGGTATAGAACAAATAGCAATTTATGGATGTCATTTATTTTTTTAAAAAAATACTTTCACTACAATATTAGAGAGATCTTAAAATTAAAAGGAAGGAAAGATAAGTGCAAACTATACTTTTTGAAATCTGGGGAGAACTATTTTGTATAAAATTGAATTTCTGAATACTCCTGAAGAATTACCTGACATTAGATAATTTAAACACATAAGCATTCTGCTGTTTCAATTAAACTTTCTTGTCATTTTGTAAAACGTGTGCTGTGCTCTGGTGATGGCTTGATTGTGCCGCCAAAGCTTTATGTACCAGAAGCTGAGTCCGCAATGAAGTGGTGTGCTGGTGTGGGCATGGTGGGCCCTTAAGAAGTGGGGCCTCCTCAATGTGGCTAGGTCACCAGGACATGTTGCCCCGGGAGAGATGGTTATTTGCATGAAATCTCATGGAGATCCATGATAGCAAGTTACTGTAAAGAGGAAACCTGGCCTTCCCCTCTCCCAGCTTCCTGTTTCATGTTGTATCTTCACGTTTCAATGGAAGCCCTTCTCAGAGCCAAACAGAGGTTGGCACTAGGCTCTTGATATTTTGTAAACAACTGACACAGTATGAATACAAAAATCGATAAATGTTAATATAGAATCAAGACACAATGCTCTGGGGCAGAAAAGTCAGAACTACACGCTGAAGTGACCATGCTGTCAGTATTCTTCTGAGAAAGACTGCTTCTAATACACTAATCTTATGACACCATAGTTTTTCCACAATACTAAATGCAAATTTTTTTTTTGTCTCAACTTTCTAGAATAATAAATTTTCATTTTTTGAAAGATTGAAACTAAAGGATTTATTTTGGAGCCTTTCATTTGTATAGTTTTTTGTTCAATTTTTATTTTTTTATGAGGGCATGATTGCAGTATGTAATGATCATAGTTTTAACCACAAAGGCATTGTGTTTGTTGGAGACTTTAAATTGTTTTATTTTTATTTTTATTTTATTTTATTTTTTGTATGTTACAGAAGGGTCTACAAGATATTCAGGGTTTTACTATTAGATCGGACTCACAGTGATTCTCCTATTTACTGCCTCCCAAGAGCTGGGTTTTTTTTTAAACAGTACATTAGTAATAGCAATTATTAAAGTACTAATTGTTACATTTAACCTTAAACTTCATTGATGTTAGGATTTATATTGATAAAAAGCAACTTTTAGAGATACTGACATATGTCTGCTGGAGAGTTACTTTTAAAAAACTTATTAAAAACTTTACTACCCTGGGTAATTTTATTCTTGAATTGAATGTATTTGAATACATAGCATATTCTGGCAGATATTCCTTTAAAAACTCGTGTAAATATGAAAGCTTGCTTTCGTAACTATTTTCTTTGCAATCTTAGTGAATTTGAGAGTTTTATTCAACATTTAAATGTTACATGTTTTCCTGAGTGATTGAAAGAAAATAACAATGCTGAGCTCTGGAAACTCACATGCTAATGATCTACTTAAGCCCAATTTATAGATTCATAAAACAGCATGCTAAACCCATGCCTGGAGGAATGTGCAGGGTGTGATGGCAGTGCAGAGGGTAGCGACCTCATCCCTCCCGAGAACAGAGAGTGAAAATACTTCTGGGACTAAGTGTGGTTGAGCCACACAGTCAGAGAGGAGAACTCCATCACAGACAGGTTGGAAACATGATGGCAGTTGGTGGGAACTGAACACATTTCCAGTCAACTCCAGTCCAAGTACATGCAGAGCTTAGGCTAGAGAAGTAGGCTGGGACATAAGGGAGATTCCATCATTTATTGATAGACTTTATTTTGTAGAACAGATTTAAGAAACAAATTAAGAGATTTCCCGTCTGACCCTGACCCCATACATTCAAAGCCTTTCCCGATAACAATATCCTCCATTAGAATGGTAATGAAGTAATTGATAAACTATCAGGTATATCTTTTTTACCCAAAGTTCATTGTTTCTATTCATGTTTACTCTTGGTGCTTGGGTTGGTTACTTTTCTCTCATTGCTGAGACAAAACGTCTGGTACCCAAGGTTAAAGGAGGAAAAGTTTATTTAGCTCACAGTTTTGGAGATTTCAATCCATAATCAGCTGGTTCCAAGGCAGGCTGGCATGGAAGAGGGGCAAGAGTTCATGGTGGCAGAAGACAGAAAAATCAACAAGAGCCAAAAGGGAAGGATTGAGTAGCTTATTTTCCTCTCTTAGACTCTATACAGGGTCCTTGCCCCAAGGTAGGAGTAGCACTCACACCTTTAATCCCAACAGTAGACCATGACTCCACCACAAACTTTAATTACCCATTCCATGAAGATTTGAAGGTTCCACCTAGAAACAAATGATAGGTGTTGAGTATTCCATGTATCTAGAAAAATGTGTATGTATACATCCACAATTATAGTATTATAAAGAAGAGTTTACTAGCTTAAAAATTCTGTTTCTTTTATTCATCTCTCCCTCAACCACTGCCAAGCATTGATTGTTTTAGTGTTTCCATATTTGTCTTTTCTAGAATATTATGTAGTTGGAATCACACAGTATGTAGCCTTTTGAGGTTGGCTTTTTTATTTAGTGATGTGCATGATGTGTCTCCCATTTCTTTCCATGACATCATATCTCATTTTTAGTGCCTAATACTATTCCATCATCTGGATCCATCACAGATTATCCATTTACTTAATAAAAGTCATCTGGGTTTCTTCCAAGTTTTGGGAATTATGAATAAGCTACTCTAAATATCTATGTTCAGACTTTCTTGTGTGGACATGTATTCTCATCTTAATTGGAATACCTGAATATAGTTAAAGGATCTAATCGTGAGAATATTTTTAATTTTGTAAGAAGCCACCATTGAGATGTCTTTTCTGTTCCTAAATGAATACTGGGTATACTCCTTCCAATCTTCACCAGCATATGGTGTTGTTAATGTTTCTCATTTGAGCTGCTCTAGTAGGCACATGGGGTATGCAGTGCCTTAATTTGCAACCCTATGATACACATGGTGTTGGCTGATGTTCATTATCGTATTTACCATCTGTGTATCTATTTTTAGTGGGATATCTACTGAGCTACTGACCCATTTTAATCAACTTGTTCATTTTCTTACTATTGAGTTTTAAGATTACTTTTGCCCTTTGGATAGTAGTCTTTCATCAGATAAAGGCTCTTGTAAATGTTTTCTTCTGTTTTGTGGTTTATCTTCTAATTTTCATGATAGATGTCGAGAAACATAAGGTTTACATTATTCTAGTAGTCATCAATGTGTGCATTTGTATTTCCATAATTTGCAAACACATATTCTTATGAGAAAATATTGTAGGAATTATTTAACCATTATGAAAAACTAAAGGGTATAAAAATGAAGAAATAGGTAGTAGTTTAAAATGACTACTTTAGTTGGGATTCTTTGTCGTAAACTGCAGAATCTACCTTGGTGTATTTTAGGAAGTAGATATTTTAGAAGACTTTAAATCTCAGGGATAAATGAGAAATCAAAGTCTTTGTAGGATGTGAGAAAAGCATATCCTCAGGTTTTGCCACCTTCCGTGATTGCCTCTGACACTTAGAATTGGAAACTGGGTGCCTGCCATTGCTCAAAGGAAAGTAGTAAGTGAATCTGTGGACTGATAGATGAACTTGTACGATTCTGCCACGTTACATTGGTGTCTACTCTGTGACTCCATGAATGTGATTGTAGATAGGCTCTGTGTTGGGTGCCTTGTCTGCCAGTAAGGGACTCTAGGAATGGAAAGCTTGTGTTATACTTTAGAGTCATATAGCTCATTATGTGAGAAATTATCTAAATAAGATTTATGGGCGGCATGCAATAAATTTAGGCAGCCATGAGTAATAGATATTTGTTATAGTACAAAATACTCTTTTACTCACATTCAAAATATAGTTATTATCGATAATACTTTGATTTATAAATGTCTGCTAGGTATGATATTTTATACTGTCGGTAGATAAAATCTTCAATAAAATATACATCTAAGAAGAAATATTCATTAATGACTGCTATAAATTCAGTTTTTATTACTTTTTAAATTTAGCTTCTCTGTGATTGTTATATACCTTTGCTATTTTCCATGTACTTAATGATACGGTCCATAACATTCTTTCAGCTTATCACTCTCTGTGGTTTGTTTATGCTTTCATTTTGAATGCTTTCTTCATTCTGGGGTTTTAGGGGAGGTTCTTATCCAACATGGCCATTGTATGACGCTTAGTTTTGTCATATACAATATCTATATTTAGTGCTGGAAAAATATATTTTAAAGGACAACAAATAAGTGGTGTTTATCACAGCAGCTTGAGATGAGAACCTGTAGCCCAGTCAGCAGACGAGAAGGCTGCTGCCCTCCTTTTTGTACAGTAGAGTTCCAATTCTCCTCCAGGTTAGCGTATTTACTCTTCATTATTTCTACATAATTTAACATGCTGCCTAAATAAAGTTGTACATGTCAGCCTGCACATGCACAGTACTATAGCCCATTTTATTTACTTGTGTTTAGATCAAAATAAAAAACGTATAAATTTCAGATATTTTACACTTCAAATGGATTTATTTGAGAACTGTGAGGGAAAAGGGACACAGTAACTGGGACAGGAGTTTTGAAAGAGTGTAAGAGTGCACTGTCATGTCCCAACATGAATTCTTGATCACTGGCCCAGACCTAGCCAGTGAAGCCGTAATGGCAAAGACTGTGAGGAGCAGACAGCAGCCATTAAATATTACTCTCAATTACCAGAAATGGCAGGAGAGGTGACATATTTGAATGACTTTCAATATTTAAGACTTAGTGAATGAGTGGAAATAGTTACAAGGTAGGAAAAAGAATGAAGAATGACTGGCTGGTTCCTAACCACAGCATGGGCTTTTCATTTCTTTGAAAAAGAATTAATTCTTATCTGCTTTATGACCCATGATTGCTTTTCCAGGGAAAACAAAGTATTCAGTGTGTTATTCTTTCCTGATAACATGAAATATCTGTCTCATTGTTTTCATTCATCCCACAAATATTGCCCTAGACGTGAGATTTGCCTCAGACACTGGTTCTTTCTCGGTAGTAGATAATGTCATTTTCAGATACCATTTCCCAAAAGGGAAAGAGTAATGTCTCATTGTAAGATTTTTTTTTTTTTTGAGTTGTTTGACTTTCTAATAGATAAGAGCTGAACAGTAATGGCAGGGCTGTGCACTGCAGGCCTGTGCTTGGCTCATGACTCTGATATCTTGCCTTTAGCTGGGATGACAGCAGCTCTGTGAGCAGTGGACTCAGTGACACCCTCGATAACATCAGCACTGATGACCTGAACACCACATCCTCAGTCAGCTCTTACTCCAACATCACTGTGCCCTCCAGGAAGAGCACTCAGGTGACAATGGCCCTCTTTTTGTTTCTACTGCTTCTACTGGTTTCTTAGCCCAAATTAATCTGCATTGGCTTAAGTTGTAGCATAGCTCCATAATCCCTCAAAGTGTGTAAGGCTGCTTTGTGACATGGTCTCACTTTGTCACCCTGGGCCTGGAAGAATTTCATTTTAGTCTTAACTCATGTTGTAACACTCACTAGCTATAATTGTACATGTCAGACTGTTTTGATCATTGAAAGATTATATATATATATATATATATATATATATATATATATATATATATATTTACACTATGATTCACAGAGACTGGTGTTGGCCTGTATCTTCTGGTATTGATATATTTGCTTTAAATATATGAAAATTATTTTGATAACTTTACATTATTGATTGATTTTGTATTGATTTCTGAAAAAAATAAACCATCTCTATGTGAATTGTTAAATCAAGAATCTACAATAAATAATTAAGCTTTATCTTGTTATAGTGTTGGTTACTTTTTGTTTGTTCACAACAAGGTCTTGCTGTGTAATACAGGCTGGTCTTGAACTCACTTCTGGAGCCCAGGCTGACTTTGGGAAATCCTGCTTCTGCCTCCCAAGTGCTGGGATTGCTGGAATGCACCCCCCCCACCCCACCAGCTACATCATTACTTTGAACATAGAAAATTTCATTCTCTCCAGAGAGTTTCATTAAAGAATTCTGCACATATTTATCCTGACATTCCTTAATATGCACAAGTGAGAATTATGTGGCTGAAATTAATGAAACCTAAATGAAGACATTGATTGTCTGAGGAATTATTTTGAAGCATAAATCAATCCCTCTTTTTTAAATCTTAAATCATTTGTCTGAAAGTGTATTGCAGTATGAAACTTACACTTCACAATTTTCCTATATCAGGGTTTTTCTGAACCATTTTTTCTTTGTAGCCAAAGACAGATTCAGAGAAACGTTCAACAGCAGAAGAGACCTGGGATGGTCCCGAGGAGCTGAAAAAAACAGAAGAGGATTTTGACAGCCATGGTGATGGTGGTAGCAAGTGGAAGAGTGGCTCCTCCGCCGGTGTCCCCGAGGAGTCAGAGAAGGCCGGGCAGAAAGCCTCCCTGGCTGTTTCGCAGACAGGCTCCTGGCGGAGAGGCGTGTCTGCCCAGGGCAACACTCCGGCCAGACAGAAAGCGGGAACCGGTGCGCTCAAGACCCCTGGTAGGCCTGTCGCTCGACACCCGCCTCACCAAGTCCTTTCAATCTAGAGTTTCCATTCAAGATTTGTCTTCACTTCTAAGAAATCTATTCATTCATTCATTCATTCATTCATTCATTCATTCATTCATTCACTCATTTATTTTTAAAATTAGGTTCTTCTCCATGAAGTTAAGTAGTTCTTTAAATCTAAATTTCACACACTATATCACATTAGTTCACATAAGTACAACAGTGTAGACATTTTTTAGAGAGCACCCTGAAAATTCAGGGCTCCTGTATGTCCTATGTTGTGGTCATTTCTGGCCTTGTGAGAGTAAAACAGGGCTACTAACCAAGCAATGCAAGCCTTCATTTGTTTCTACATTTGGGAAAGCTTGCAATCTTTATGTTCCTTATGCTACTGAGTTTCACCACAAACTCTGGGTAAAAAAAGCACTCAGTCACACTGACAAGGGTTGAGAATGCTGTTCATTAGATGATTCCCACAAATAAAAATACTGCTATCCAAAGTACAGACATTATGAATTGTTTCTAATGTAATCATCTTATAGGTATTTAAGTAGCAAAATTAAGTATTTTATATCCTTGATCTCTCATTATATTTCCTCAGACGCCCAAATTTTTGTAACTACCCACTCAGTCATCTTCCTACTCTGGGATATGTGCCCAGTTAGATTCAAAGCAACTGATGTAGAAATTTTAGCCACTTAAAGATGGATTCACATTTTATACTTTGTTTAGGAGGTGGTATTCTGATATCAAAATATGCAGGCACATATGTTTGTGTATTTATCATTAATTAGGGAAAACAGATGACGCCAAAGCTTCAGAGAAAGGGAAAACTCCCCTGAAAGGATCATCTCTACAAAGATCTCCTTCAGATGCTGGAAAAAGCAGTGGGGATGAGGGGAAAAAGCCCCCATCAGGCATTGGAAGGTCGACTGCCACCAGCTCTTTTGGATTTAAGAAGCCGAGCGGAGTTGGGTCATCTACAATGATCACTAGCAGTGGGGCAACCATCACAAGTGGCTCAGCAACTCTGGGCAAAATCCCCAAATCTGCTGCCATTGGCGGGAAGTCCAATGCAGGGAGAAAAACCAGTCTAGATGGGTCCCAGAACCAGGATGATGTTGTACTGCATGTGAGCTCGAAGACAACCCTGCAGTACCGCAGCTTGCCCCGCCCATCAAAGTCCAGCACTAGTGGCATTCCCGGGAGAGGTGGCCACAGGTCCAGCACCAGCAGCATTGACTCCAATGTCAGCAGCAAGTCGGCTGGTGCCACCACCTCCAAGCTGAGAGAACCGACAAAGATTGGGTCGGGGCGCTCCAGTCCTGTCACCGTGAACCAAACAGACAAAGAGAAGGAAAAAGTAGCAGTCTCTGATTCCGAGAGTGTTTCTTTATCAGGTTCCCCCAAGTCCAGCCCCACCTCTGCCAGTGCCTGTGGTACCCAAGGCCTGAGACAGCCAGGCTCCAAGTATCCAGATATCGCCTCACCTACATTCCGAAGGTAAGGACATGTAAAATGATGCTGGGAAACTATAAAAGGATGTGTATGTTACATCTATCGGATACATGTAAATGAATATCATACTCTAAACATCTGTAAACTAAGTTAAATGTATTTTAAAATGTGTTAAAATACAGAGTGTTCTAAGATCAGATAAGTAGCTAGCTCAAACACTGGTCCTCATTTTGAGAAATGGTGAGACTTTAAGATTTCACTGTCATTATAATATTAACAGAAAAACAGCATATGTGAGAAACTTAAAATCACATGGCAGTACCCACAGCTAGTGATTAAACAATGTGGTAGCTTCTACAATTTCAGTTGACTTCCATTCCTCATTCCCATAATTGCTGAACAATGCAAAGGAGGTCTTTATGGCTATTGACATTTGTCTCTAGTAATTCTTATCTCTCTGGCTCTTAGTGCATTGATGTTCATGAATATGGTTGAGGCTGTGCTCCTTTAGGTGGGTTAAATTGGCCAGATTTATTATACCATCTCATGACATATGAAAGCAGAGCAGATTATGATCTGATTGACAGAATTTGAAATCTCCTGGATGGCTAAAACATGATAAGAGCTAGGTTTTGTAGCTCTCCGTAGGTTTCTTTGCCAGGACTTGCATCTGGTAAGCAACCGGATTGGCTTCTGTACTAGGTTTATCTTTAGTAGTCAAACATATGAAGCCAAAGACTTTGAACAGATAGCAAAACATTTCTGAGTCTGTTTTCTCCTCTATGAAGTGATAGTGCCTGGCTTATACCTCAAGACCTGTTCAACATTTAATGTTTAGTTTTATTCTGCTGACTACGGCAAGAACTATGTTATCTTGGAAATTAAGTGTCTTAAAACATTCACTCCTAGAGTCAAACAATGTTATATATTGTTATTTGAAAATATAGAGCTTTTATGCCTCAGTACAAATGTTAATCCTGAAAAACTATTTGAAACATTGATTGTCATTGTGAAGGATAAATTAGGTATTTCAGTGGGTGTAAATATTTTTGTTGTGTAAGTAAAAGCCAATAGTGCCCTCCTGTGGCCCATTACCTATGAAACAATTTCTCATATTCGTCAAAATATTTCACTGTAGGAAATATGGATTTCATTGCAATTGAATTAGTAGTCATGCCATTGCTTCATATCACTATTTCCATATTTACATGAATTTGATTGTATCATCTACTTCATTTACAAAACTAAAATGTTTTCTGAACTAAACTCCAATATCTGACTTAGCACCTGCTATATTTCAAGCCACTCTTTTCAGTATGCTTTTGAATAGCACTGGCAACTGATGTAAAGCCCTCTGTCCCTTCCCGGGAAAATGTGGACAAACACCCACGTTGCCAATGTTTCCAACCAGCTTCCCAGCAGTCTCCCCCGCCACCCAGTGGTCAACATGACTTCCTTAACCTTGCCTTAAGCACTTATTTTTTCTTCAAGATTTTTAATCAACAGTTAAGAAAGGAAAAAAGACAAAGAGAAAATTACACTTCAGTTTTCTACATCGAATGCGCAGAAGTTGTTTCATTCTAATGGTTCTTTAAATAGGTGACCACAAGAATGGTCCTAAGATATGAATAAAATATTCGTATAAGTGCTTCAATTGTGAAATTCAGGGACTGTCATGTTCCAACTTGTCCTCTTCTCCCCACCCCTGGGTAGCAACACAGCACCAATTTACCCTTGATACTAGACGGTCCAAGCTTATGCGTTCATTAACAGAGACAGGAAGTGCGTGGCGGCTCAGTGCGCCAGTGCACCCTTGGCTCTGCTTACCCTTACTCTGAGTATTACATGTGGATATCAGTTTCGTGGAACAACTGAAGTTGTTATTTGTTTTTCTTTTAGGTTGTTTGGTGCCAAGGCAGGGGGCAAATCTGCCTCTGCACCTAGTACTGAGGGGGTGAAATCTTCCTCAGTAGTGCCCAGCCCTAGTACCACATTAGCGCGGCAAGGCAGTCTGGAGTCACCGTCGTCGGGGACGGGCAGCATGGGCAGTGCTGGTGGGCTGAGTGGCGGCAGCAGCCCTCTCTTCAATAAACCCTCAGACCTAACGACAGATGTTATAAGCTTAAGTCACTCTTTGGCCTCCAGCCCAGCATCGGTTCACTCTTTCACATCAGGTGGTCTGGTGTGGGCTGCCAATCTGAGCAGTTCCTCTGCCTCTGCCGGCAGCAAGGACACTCCGAGCTACCAGTCCATGACTAGCCTCCATACGAGCTCGGAGTCCATTGACCTGCCCCTCAGCCATCACGGCTCCTTGTCTGGACTGACCACAGGTGCTCACGAGGTGCAGAGCCTGCTCATGAGAACGGGTAGTGTGAGATCTACTCTCTCAGAAAGGTGAGCTTCCCTGCAGGCATCCATGGAGTCCTCACCCCTCCTTCCCTGCACTCTGCCTTGCCCCTGCCCCTCCCCCATTAGAGTCCCTTGATTTCAGTGTGAGAGCCAACGTGCACAGCAACAAAAGACTGAAAGGAAATGCGATGACAAAACTGGGCTTGGTGCTTACTCTTATTAACAAGTTTGCGGAGGACTAGAACCGTGGGAGACAGGATGACTGGATTACTTACACTCATTGCCAGCAGGCAATTTGAATAGTACTTAAGTCATGCATTTATAAATCAAATGCTGTCTTCTCAGGTTGTCTTAATAATTTGGCTTGAATACTAGGCTGACACAAGCTCCTTATCATAATTTGATCCTTTTCTGAAAAAAATAATTAAATGCATTCTACCATTGTACTTTGACTGCTGTGTTAAATGTGCTTTATTTGCACTTCTATAAAAATAACAGATGAATCACTGTGGGAAGGGGATCTTTATTGAGGTGGGGAAAAATCAGTTTTCAGCCACGCATTCTTAGAGAAAATTTTATTCCGGTGTCATTTTAATAGGTGTCTTGAAAACTGATCTTATAACAAGAGTATCCATTGATTTTGCAATTTCTTAAACCTAAAATAGAGAATGTAATGCACCATTCTTACCTAATATATGTACTTATGGGACAATATCACTGTCGTATAGGATGAATCTAGATTCATGTCCCCCTCCAAAAAATCCTTTCTTACATAACTGAGAACAGAACCTAACTCCAGGAAAATGTCTTCAAGCTGCCACCTTTTTACTGAAAATTTTAATATTTTTCTTGGCATGCAGAAAGCTTGCATGAGTGGTCTTGGCCACGCGTCTTGATCGTGTTCTTCGAGAAAAGCATTGCTAGTTCCCCAAAATGGTGACAGCTTCCTGTAAACCCTTCTCTGATGTGGAGGCTGCAGTATCTCCTATAGTCTAGATTTCCAGCCTTCCTCCTCAAATATTTCTTTTAAAATATCAATTAAGCCCTTACCTACATAGGTTTACAGTACATCTGCTGGGCTTGAACCTAGGGGCTCCCACTGCTCTCTCCCCACTTTCTAGTATGTATTTTCTCTAACAAGGCTGGGCCTAGACAAATATGACAAACAACTGGGTGATAGAAGGTGCAGTGCATGCATCTTCTTTTTACATTTGCTGTTAGAGACAACATGTAGAAAGCCAGCAATTGAATTTTTTAATCAAAAATATTACACTTCCTAGAGCCCTTGAGATTCTAATTTCAGCACTTTGAAAGGGCATGTGCATTTTCATCTGTCACATATAAAATAAATTACGTTGAACCTATATTAACAATTTTAATAACTGAGCCTTTATTGTATATTCAGATGTGAAGAATCCAAGTAGCAAGTTGGAAATCAAATCAGGCATGCTAAAAGCAGTATCATTCACTTTCCAGAACTAACCTCCAAAATAGTTGGGTTGTTTTTTTTTTTTTCCCAAATCATAAAGATGACTGCAACACGATGTCCCTCTAATCATCAAGCAATGCTTCAGCCTTCAGATATAAGGGCTCCAAAATAGTCAGGCATCCAGTTATAACCAAGTAATGCCTAGATCAAAACTAAATGTTAAGATTGATAAGTTTCATATCTGTAAATGAAATGCGGTTTTAACATTTTAATCTGATCTATATCTTAGCCGAAGCCTGTATAAATTTCTACTATACAAATATGCTAATAAATACACACTGCTTCTAAGCAAATCTATTTTTTAAACAGTTGTTCCATCTTGGAAATAGCCCAATTTTACAAATGAGGACAACTTCATGTTATTCTAATTAAATAAAGACTTTTTCTAAAATATACTTTAAATTTTTCTTGTAAAATTTTTTTCACTTTGATTTTTAATATGTAGTATTATTAAAATTAAGCAGTATAAAGTAAATGTGCATAGGTATAATGTCAAATAAAACTACTAATTCATACCTCACAGCAATATATTGGATTGAAATAACTTTTGTTTTAAAAAGTTGTACACTTTCATTTTTTAAGCACATGAATGCAAGCAACAGCAGCTTGTTTTCAAACTTTAAAGCAGATTAAGGAAGTTTATGACCCTTTTAAAAATTTACATGTATAGAAATTGATGATCCTGCCTTAATTAAATTTACTTTGCAGAATAAAGGGAATGGTACTGAAATTAATGAGTCATATTTGGAAAAGTGTGTTAAAGTATAATTATTTAAAACAAAATAGGGCCTCCCAAACAGCTCAGCAGATTACAGCACCTGCAAACAGGTGCAAGGGCAGGGGATTCAATCCCCGTGCCGGGCCCACCCCTGGGGCGCGCTGAGACTGCAGTTGAGACTGGGCATGGTGGCGTGTGCCTGTAATCCCAACACTTGGGAGGCTATAAACAGAAGAATTACTACAAGTCCAACCTAGTAGTGAGACCCTGAACACCCTGTACACCCTTCCCTAAAATACAATAATAATAATGACAAATTAGGAAGAAATACTCATGGAAATAAAGATATATGTAAATTCATGCCTTCCTTTAGAATACTTTAATATTTATAGCATTGCATTATAAAAATCAGTGAATTTTCTTTCATGCAGATTTTGAATTTTACTTATTAAAAATAAATGATGAAATAATATTTTTTTTTTACAATTTTTCCTCTACAACTGCCTTAGGTCATTAGTGGTCCTTCAGCCCTAATTAGTCCACATATATTTTGCTTACTTTTTGTTTTTGTGATATAACCAAAACTTTAAAACAATAACCAGTTGTGCATATCTCTGGTTTTCATTAAATATCAAATGTGACAGATGTGTTTTTATCTATCTAGGCAAATAGGGCCTTGATTGAGTCACTCATTGATAGTACCCCAGGCCCTTACTAGCCTATGAACAGCAATCCTTGAATGTTTCCAGAAAGTTCTATATTATAAAATTATTAATATCCAGATTCATCCAACTCTACATAAATCTTTAAGTTATATTTTCATTTAAAGGTACTTTTCTGATTTTTTTCAAATTACTCAGTGACATATAAACTGTATCCTGTATCCTTTTATATAACAGGATACAGTTGGTAAAATAATACCTACTTTGAAATTTTTTCTGCAAGGTTAAGTTTAATTTCTATACAAAAAAAAGGTAATCTTTAAAGTGTCTCATGATCACATGAATATTTCAGCATAATGTAGTTTGTGTTTGGAAAAAGCTTATCACATTTTTCCAATATGTTTCTTTTTATTGGCTTGTTTATTTACACTATTAAATTATTATGGACAAAGTATAGTGGATGCTGGAAAAGGCGCTATTTAATATGGTAATTAAGTGTGCATTCTCAGTGAAGCTGCATAAAGCCTTTGGCTGCTGTCCACTGTGTGCTAACCAGTGGAGTAGGTAGAGAAGAAAACATTTTAGCTTTGAGCTTGAGTGGTTCAGCTTTCAATGTGTTTGCATCCATGTTATATCATTCACATTGTTCATATCCTATGTATTTAATTTCAATCATTTGAGATTCTGAAGAAAGAGAGCAAAAATTCAACACATTTAAATTAATTTTATTCTTTGTGTAGCCACATGTCAACAATTATAACAGAACGTAGGCTTGTCCCATTTGCTCTTGTATACCCTCTTTTCCTCTCTTGTAGAGAGGCCATTTCTCACTTAATCTAAATATATCTTTCATTCCATCTTAAGAATAGCTAACAGTTCTTTAAAATAGATATGGTAAAAGTCTATATTCCTTTCAATACCTGATTGATAATTTCTAAAAAAATGATATATTTGAATTTCATTAAGTTGTTTAGATAAATTAGTGACAGCAGAATTATCATTTTAAGAAAATTCTCATTGCATACTACATTTCTTCTCTTAGTGGGAAATAAATCAAACTTTTGATTTAAGCTAATTTGAGGACAAAAGATAGACACTGAATGATGCTCCTCATCCTCTCTGATCATCAGAAGTTGTCACTTTAATTTAGAGCAGATCTGTCATTGCCACCATTGTGATGCTTGTGAATATGAAGTTAAAGCAAAAGTCTAGTCAGTCGCACAGGCAAAGGAGAACTCCATCGCATAAGGTCAAAACAATCCAGAGACAATTCTGCTAACTGGATTTAATCTGTTTTTCAGTAATCCCATTAGCAAAGTATCAATGAATACTACTAGCTTAGAAAGAAGCTCAATGTGTATTGCAATGATGGAAATCATACTCGGGTGGCATTTTCCAATGAGTTAAGCATTTTATGTGTGTGTGACCCAAAAGCTATTGTGTGTAGTTCACAGGAACATTTTTGTTTGATGAATACTTTGAAAGTTTTGTTTACATTATGTCCTTAGGGATTTTCTTTGTTTTAACAGCATGCAGCTTGACAGAAATACACTCCCCAAAAAGGGACTAAGGTATATATTTCTCTCAGCACAATTGCTGCTTTTTTTTTCTGTTGTTATGTAAAGTTTGTGTGCTTGTCTCTCTTCTTTCTTTGTTTGTAATGTAGCACCTGGCATTGTGGATGAACCCACTAAATCTGAATGCTTTCTCTGGCCTGAGGAATTAGTGATGTCCTGTAGGAAGAGATAGCAGTAGAAATCCAGAGGTGACTCAAATTAAATTAAGTCCAGTATGAATATTACTATTTTGAAGAAATGTGACTTTTTTAAAGTCTTATCACAGGCCTTGCTTGGAAAAGGGGCACCAACCTTTGCTAGCATGCACAACTCAATTCTCCAAATTAGAATAACATTATTTCCCTAACTTTTGTACCTTGGAGACACATGCTTGTGAAACTTCAAAACCCACGTAGTCTACAGATGTAACTAGTAATGATTAAAATTGGGAAAATGCTCTAATTTGAAACAAAGGAAACATTTTTTCATCATAACAGGGCAGTACTATAAGGAAGGTATGATTATAGAACCCTTTTGCTAAAAAATACAAAGACTTATTGTTTTTCAGCTGTGCTGGTATCATTTGAATGTAAATTTGAATAAATCTAATAATATTTAATAACCTCAAAAAATTCCCAGCTCATAATAAAAAATAAAGTGGAAATTTAATTCATGGTCATATTGTGCCATTTTTTTCTGAGGGGGATATATAGAATAAATTGCTAATGATACAGAAAAAATGTTATAGTGAGTACTATAAACATAATAAACTGCCCAGTCTTTGGGAATAAGAATTTAATTACTCTGAAGAAACAGGGAGTACTGGTCAGAGTAGGACTTTCTGCATTATCCTTTCTCTGTTGAATTTGTTAACAAGAACAAAGAGTTGACAAATACTGTTTCCAAATTTGATCTAGAAAATTATTTAAATAATTCCAATAAAATAGCGCATTTCCTCTACTTCTTTAAAGCTATAGATATTATATTAAATGACGTTTTAACAAAGCACTGATTTTCCTCTGAAAAAAGCAACCAACCTGCCATCCATGAGTGTCCCATCACCTACGCCTCTCCGTGACCATCCCTCCACTCCTTTGGTTTTCGTCCTCCACTGTCTGCCGTTTTGGTCTTTGCTTTCACCCACATCATGCCTGTTCAAGCCTTGTACTTCTGGGTCCTTCTCGCCTAACTTGGATGTCTGCTCATTGCTTATGATTTTCAGTTTCTTATCTCACAGAAGCATAATTTTCCTCGCAAATGCCTCTTTTCCTGTGGGATTCAAACAGATGGTGTCAAATCATCTGGAAGAACTGAGCAATTCTAATTAGATTCAATCTGTTTGCGATTGTTGTTCAGTCTGAAGTAGTGAGTGCGCTCCTCTCAGTTGTTTTCCTGTCCTGGCATTGCCTTGCCCTAGTGGATGTGCTCAAGTATCTTAGCTGTGCTGTTTTGCAGATACACCCCGTCATCTCGGCAGGCCAACCAAGAAGAGGGCAAAGAGTGGCTGCGTTCTCATTCTACTGGAGGCCTGCAGGATACCGGCAGCCAGTCGCCTCTGGTCTCTCCTTCTGCCATGTCATCTTCTACTACAGGAAAATACCACTTTTCCAACTTGGGTAAAATATTCTAAAGTGTAGATTGTGTTTTGTTCATTTCATACCCGCTACCATGTGAACTCTGTTATTGCCCCGTAAAAATTATTTACATTGCAGTTTATAGTTCACAATAATGTATGAACATTATGTTGTTAATTATTTACAGCAAATGCTGAACACACACAGTCTTCATTGTTGTATTTTGATCTGAGATGCAGAAACTTATTTGACTTCAAAAAAAATCTCTCCATTAGTAAGTGAGAGAGGCAGGAGTCTGTCCCAGAAGACCCGAGTTAAAGCCTAGCAAACTATGCACTGTATCTTAGGAACCTCTTTAAAACCAGTAAAGCATTTCCTTATTTTTTAAACTGTTGAAACTTTTTGAAACCAGATTAATAATCATATTGTAGAAAGACAAGATAGAGAAATTATTAGAGACAAAAAGGACATGCAATGAAATGGCTGGGAGATTGCTTCCTTACAATTATTAAAATTAAACTTTCCTTAAATAAATGAGTTCCTATTTGGAAAATATTCCCTAAACATTTTTAGATAAATACAATGAAAAAAAATAAGTTGTTATGCTATCCATTGATTACTTGCTACTTAGCATCATTTTAGGAAGTAGAAAATCATTTGCATACATGTCATAGAAAACAGAGAAGAGTGACAAGACAATAAGTTTAAATATGCCAATTATAATTTAACAGATCTGTTGACTCCACAAATAGATTATCCTTTAGCTTCTATAATATCACATATGAATCAGTGTCATTATGTTTTTTTTTCTCTTTTCACTTGAAAAAGTTGTTTATAGTATTGCCTCCAAGATGGTCCATATTCTTCAATAATATAGACGTTGCAACTTTCCACCACGCGGGGCTCATCCATATTTCTTTCTGTCATAACTCTTCCAAATCAGGCTTTTCGCAATTAAAAGCAATTATTTTGGTCATGGTTTTATATGAGCTAATTAATTCTTATCACTTGCAAGTTTTCATTGCTTATTCCACACCGTGAGGAGGCTTCTTCACACTATAAATTCCAAAGGAAGCATAGATCATATTTACTTTAAGTCATAGCTACATAGCATAGCAAATAACTTTGTTTTTAACTTCAAAAAAAAAATTGAAATGTTTTTTTAAAGCTCTGGGAACATAAAACAAAATCTAATTTCATGAACTATTTGAAGCAAACCCAAATCATCTTACTTCTATAAATTTGCTAATTTTTATATCACCTATAAACTGATGTCCAAGCTGTATATCACCTATAACTGTTTTCATTAATTGATATTTGAGTAGTTGACTCCTTATGCCATTTTCCTACTCTTATTCTGTTCAAATCCTTCTTTTCAATTGTCTTTCAAGAAAAACCTCACCCTTTGTTATATCTGACCTTGTACAAGCCTGAGTTTTCTCGGTTTTCTCATGTAGTAAGTATGTCTAGGTCATATTATAAAGAGGGACTTCTAGAGTATGCACAAAAAATGAGCATTAAAAAATACAAAGGGAAGATCTGATAGACTCTGATAAATAATCATTTTATTGTAAAATGATTTTATACTCTGTGACAAAAACATTCATCAGCTTTAGGTGATCTTTGCGTCTAATTGGGTATAACTCACAATTCAATAACTACACAATTTAATGTGAAAGACATTCTCAGCTTAGAAATAAAAAAATAATATAAAACTGAAATTTGAATTAAGGCCTCATTTACCAAGAAGGTCAACTATTTGCATAATTTCTTACAAGTTTGTGTTAAAGTTATATGAACTTCAGGTAAGCTAGAACATTTTTACAAACACAATTTTAGAAATTGAGACAGCACATTGGAGAACACATTTGATTACCCATTTTTTTTTAGTGTTCAAGCACAATTAATGCAAAATGTGAATTACACATTTACAGACAACAAACTGTTTCTGTAGAACTATTTCTGTAGAATGCTGATCAGATGCACCCTATATTTTTATTGCTATGGAGCCAAGAGTCATAAAGGTCAAGCTCCACTTCCTAGGACAGCAATCTCCTGCCTCAGTCTGCTGTGCATTCTACTGGAAGCCTCACAGCAGCGTCAGTTATTATGTGAAAGCATTACCATTAACACTTTCCCAGTTCTACATAGCAGGCAAGAAACTCATAAAAAGCTCAAATCCTGTCAGCATCAACTACTCCAAACCAAATCGCAATACAATCAATAGGCTTCCTCAAAACACTTCAGACTTTGTCTTATTGATACTTTATTGACACCCCCGCCTATAATTTTCCAACTGAAATTCTTTCTCTTCTTGTAATTATCATTCGGTGTAAATAAACAAAGTTACTTTTGAAAATGATAGAGATGATAACTATTATTGTTCTAATTTTCAGGTCTAAATTCTGGACCATACAATTTATTCTCTATCTGCCCCTCATTTTTATGTTTTTACTAAGATTTCTCTTAGTAAAAACATAAAGGTCTTGCCCACAACTTGAAATCTTACCTCTCATATCAGAATTTCTCTTTCTCTCTGACATCTACTTAGCACTAAAACTCAAATCCTGTTAGCACAGAGCACACAGCCACTTCAAATTGAAGTCTTTTGCTTAGCTGTGTTCTTCGCTTTCCCTTATAATTTCACGTATAACTGTCTATCAACTGCTCCAAAGCAAAATCTCAACATAACTGACAGGCTTAGTCAGAACTGCACTGTCCTCCCATCATACTCTACAGTAGATGAAACCTTGTCATTTTTATTCTTTTACAAAAAGGTAGCATATGTCACTTTGTAGGGTTAACACTAGCTAACACTTTTCCTAAATAGTAAATTTTCAGGTAATTTCAGTAGATTCCAATGTGCTCTTCCTGCCTGCATTGCCCGTCTCTAAACAGTTTTACGCTGTGTGGAAGGAGACCATAGTATCCACACATGCATATTCTCATCACTGACCAAAATTTTATAAGCAAATACACTCTCAGTATTCTGAGTTTTTTATGCGGTGTAATTTTACACAGAAAAGCTAGTCTGTAAACATGAAAATAAGTTTTAAAGGGTTTGATCGAATTTTCGAATTGCTTGAGCTTGCATTTGTAATTATTGGCCAAGAAAGGGGCACTACTAAAATTTAATAAGAAATTAAAATTATTCTACTTTTACGTTTTTAAAAACATGTAAAATGTTATTATCTGAATTTGAATGAGGTATTCTATATTACATTTCCTTTGAACATCCATTGTTTTCAGTTTGATCATTATTTTCTGAATGAGTGAAATATATTATGATTAGTAACATCCAAGAGTTATGGTATTCATGTTCTCTTTATCCTTTCTATCTATTAAAATGTGTAAAAATAACTTTTTACACAAATTATTGTAATATGCACACATAACAATTGTTAGAAATTTAAGAACACTACTTGTAGGTTATTTATTGTGTGTTATTTTAAGCTACTGCTGAAGAAACAATATTTTATGGGTATTTCTTCACATGCTAGCTATATTAGAAACCATTCCCACTCAAGAAGTATATCAGAATATAACTTATGTAAACTAAGGCTTTGGGTGAAACTTCATTTTTTATTGGTCAAGTTTCTGCAGGGTCTCTCATTACCTGGTAAAACTAATTGTGATGGTCCATGAGTGACAGCAATTGCTTATACTCATTTTTCCCATGGTCACAAGGGTTATTGCATGAAAGTGTTAGCGCTAACGCTTTCCCAGTTCTACACGGTAGGTGGTCCTCTGCATACAGAATGATTATTAGACATCTTTGCATGAGAACAGTTTCTATGCTTTTGCAGCCAAGCGTCTTTTTACCCTGAGTATTCATTTATTTCTAATACATTATTGAGCCATTCAGAATGCACCTTTTTCTTCTCTACCTAGAGAAGCATAGACCACCACAGCTGAGACTCACGTCTGATTCAGTCATCTGCTTACTGTGCACATGTTTATGATATTTCTGTTTTTTAAAAACTCATCAATGACACAAACTATTTAAATCTAGAAATAACAGACTTCTAAAATTTATTCTTGAAACAAATGAAATTTTTTTTCTGAAATTTCAACTATTCTACTAAGTTATATGGGCAGATTCCACAAACCAAACTGATACTGCATTCTGAGGACAGCATTTTTCTTCCCTAAAACAATATCCTACATTTGGTTTACATCTAGCTCTACTAGGAAAGGTAAGAGGGTGACTTGGAAGTTTTTAAAAGTTCAGTTCACATTTCTCCTGAAATCCTCACAAATAAGGTTATAATCTTAGTGTCAAAGTGGTTTTGCTGTGTGTAGTTCTTGTAAGATGCGCTCGATAGACTTCTTTTCCTTAATAGACGGCCACATCTGTTTCTCTCCTATGGAGAAATTCTCATGCGTCTCCTAGATTTGAAAGGCTCATTAATTCTGCTTGCTTGCTTGTGTTTTCTTTCTTTCTTTCTTTCTTTCTTTCTTTCTTTCTTTCTTTCTTTCTTTCTTTCTTTCTTTCTCTCTCTCTCTCTCTCTCTCTCTCTCTCTCTCTCTCTTTCTTTCTTTCTTTCTTCTTTTTCTTTCTTTGCTGGTCTGTCTATTCATACTTTCTTGGAGTAGACATAAAGCAAAACCACTACTACAATCCCTTTACTATTTTCTATTCCATCACAAAATCTTCTTTTTGTTCTTTTTGTCTTCTGTTACATAAGTTTTCTTTGTGTATTAAATTTTGCACCTTTCAATCACCTGTCCTAGTGGCCACTCATGAAATCAGGGTTGTATAATATTTACCTTTCTGTTACAACACAACACCAACACAACCTGTCCTAGACAGTAATTTAATTGATTATTGTCAAATATTATGGTATATTTTCATTGGAAAACACCATCAAAAGTCTTTGTACACTATTTTACACAATGTATACTATTTTATTTTACTGTGAAAGTCATTAATTTTCTAGAATTAAGACTAGTGCCCATGTCACAAAATGAAATACAGCAAGTTTTAAAGTATCAAGCCAATTCTACACAATGATATACATTTTCAAAGGTTCTGAAAGTATTTAGCAGTTTTTTTCATAGCTTAAAAAGTTTTGGCCTACTTCTTCACATATCATTAACAAATTTATTTTCCCTAAATATGATCATTCATACTAAAAATGGAAATCAGTTTTCTGCTCTAAATTTGACTTCATATTTCAAAACAGAGGTTTTAGTGTAAATCACAATATTCTTCATATTGATGATTATCATATTGTTATATTTATAATGTAACCCAGAGAGATGCACAGGTGGTTTTGCTTGACAAAGTGACATACTACTTGTTAGGACAGTCTCAGAGGAAAAGTATTCCATGGTGTCTATGGTTCAAGTTTCACAGACTCTTTGCCTGTCGTCCTTAGCCATACTTCATAAATTCACTTTTAAAATAAGGATTGGGATCAGTTTTTCTCTTTTAACTGTCATTTTCTTTGTTCAAGCCCCGGTGTAGCAGACTGATGTGTTATGTCTTTTCAGTGAGTCCAACAAACCTGTCCCAGTTCAATCTTCCCGGCCCCACCATGATGCGCTCCAACAGCATCCCTGCCCAAGACTCTTCCTTTGATCTCTATGATGATGCACAGCTTTGTGGAAGTGCCACGTCTCTGGAGGAGAGACCCCGGGCCATCAGTCACTCAGGCTCATTCAGGGACAGCATGGAAGAAGGTATGCATGAGCAGCAGCAGGGTGGAGGTGATTTTATTTAACTCATAAAAGTGAAACTATCCAATCATGGAATAAAGATTACTGAAGAAGAAATAAATGAATAAATATAATTCTTATTTGGAGATCCCTTAAGCAGGAAAGCATTAGGAAATATCCCAGAATTTGTATAGATTAATGCTGATTTTAGAACAGTAAACAGAAAATAAAACCAATCTTCTTCTTATTTGATTTATTTATTTATTTATTGCAGAACCGGGTATTGAACTCAGGCGCTTGCACTTGCCAGGCAAGCACTTATTGTACTGAGTCATCTCCCCGGTCCCAAAACCAATCTTCTAATATAGAAATGCACAGAATTTTTGAGACTTCCCAGGCATGTCAAATATTTAGTAGATGGTTTGTTTGGTATCTCAGTGAAAGGACCACAAAGACACACGCGAAAAGCTGTCTTATGAAACTTACATCTTGCTGATTTGTATTCCTAAAAACTCCCCCTGGTGTTAGTTTCTCATGTAATTTTAGAACTTACCTTGTACCTACATTTTATGCCATAAGTCATTTTTTTGTCCGTTGACAAAAAAATTTTCATCTGATTTAATAAATATCTTTAACATTGTGCAGGCCTATGTGAATATATTCAATAAATCTATTTTTAAAACTCAGTAGGCTTAATAGTCACATGTACGTAAGTTTTCTAAGCTATATATCTTCAAATACCTCTAATATCAGAATTGTTAATAATGAGACATTTTAAAAATTTCATGAGTGATTTTTATTTATTATTCATAAAGGAAACAAGTGATATACATATTACAAAACATATCAACTAGGACTAAAATGAAACCAAACAGAAATCCAGACTCATTATAATAAAATCAAAGATTAAAACAGCTACACTTTCATAGACAATCTTGGAACTTACCAAGATTAAAGCCTCCAGTCGTGCATTTATTGCAGGATAAATTGAAGCAAGCTTTGTTCTTTCTCCTTTCTCCTACCTTCTTATTTAAAATATTTTCTGACTAAAAGTTTAGGAAGCTATGAAAATTGACTCATGTTTTTTAGGTCACCAATATGCATTTAACATGCTGGCACTAAGTCAGGTGGCAACAGTTGCCTCCACCTTTTGGGATAGGAACCAAGCCATTGAGTTCACTGTGGCAGATAGTAAGTAGATTATACCCTGTGAATCACCTGAGCCAGCTGAGTAGCAGAGAAAATGTAACTAAGGCGAAAGGTAAGATCACTGCTTCTTTGTCATTCTCTCGCACACAGGCCTCCTGTAGTATTTTATTTTATACTGTAGAGATAATAAGACGATAGGAAATGAGCAATGGTTATAATTCATATTATTACCTTCAAACAAGTTGCCCAGGTTACCAGGTGCAGGCATGTGAAATTGGTCAAACAATACAAACACTAACTCTTCCTTTCAATGAACTAATAGAAATTAGTAGTACAATTATCTTAGCTACCTCGTATATACATATATACCTCTTCCTTCCTTCTTGTCTCCTTTCCCCCAGTTCTTTCCTTTTGAGCAGTTTCTTTCCTGCTCACTGTATCTGTCATACCTTTTGTATCTTACTTACTTTTTCAGTTTCCTATACTAGGGGGACAATATGGTGTTCATACATGTGAGTTTGATTTATTTAATTTATAAGTGTGGTCTCTAGTTGCGTCCATTTACCTATACAAGTCCTGAGTGTATCTTTCTTCATAGCTGAGTAGTACTCCATTGTATAAAAATACTACTTCTTTTTATCCATTCCTTTATTGATGGGCATTTTGGTTGTTCCCAAGGTATAAAAAATAGTGCTGCTACAGACATGGATGCATATATAACACTGAAAAATAGGAATACCCACTTCTCAGATGAAGAAATACAAGTGGAGAATAAACACATGAAAAAATGTTGAACATCATTGATCATTTGAGAAATACAAATTAACACAACATGGAGATTCCTTCACACTCCAGAAAGAATGGTGCTCCATCAAAATCAACCAATAAAAAGATGCTAATGGGGCTGTGGGGAAAAAGCTAATTTACAAACTATAGTCACTAATTTATAAACTGAATGATACCTGTGTGCTTGAAGGTCTAGCATTCTACCAGATGAGTAATAATCTGGACTGCAGAATTCCAGCCTAAGTAGGTAAATTGAGTTCTTACTAATTCTGCACTGAATGTTGAACTACTATTATTTCTTAAATTGTGATCTCGATCTTAAATTTCTAAAGCAATTAATTTTGCATTTAAAAATGTAAAGCATTACTGAACTATAATCAAAGGACTTTATTAATAATTTGTCCAACAGTCTCACTCACAAAGGAAGTGCCTAAGCCACAAACTCTGTCATAGGCATATAAAATAGTGGCAGATTAAGAATGAATGTAAAACCTTCTGATTCATTGTCTGTGTTCTCTCTCATACACCAGGGTAGCACCATAGTTCATCTAAGAGCTATTAGCTGTTAAATTAATATGCCCTTGGTAGATGGACTCAAAGACTAACACATGTTTCATAGAGTGGTAGTATTCATGCAAGTTAGAGATCTGGAGGTTGTTCTCTGGGCCTCTGTTAACCTCATGTAGGTATATCCTCACTTCTAATAGGTTCTTGGTGTCTTAAATTAATCTTATTTTTTTTCTGCTTTTCCAGTCCATTTGAGGCAAAGCGATGAGCACCTCTCTTGTTTTCTTATGTCATCTAATACTCATTTGCATTTGTATTACTGTGTTGTAATTATCTTTTTAATTATATGATCATTCAGCTAATATTTATTTAAAGCATACATTTAAAAATAACTTTTATTCCAAAATGAAAGGAGTTTTTGACAGCTATAATAAAAAACAATGTTATCCTTCTTTAGTATTTAATGTATTCCAAATATAGTACTCAAATATAAAAATGGGCACTTAGGGATTTAACTGTTTTTTGTTTTTTTTTTTTTCTTTTCTTTTTTTCTTTCTTTTTGTAGTGGGAATTGAACTCAGGACCTTGTTCTTACCAGGCAGGCTCTGTGCTGCTGAGGTATATCCCAGCCATAAATGAAAGACAGAAATTTCTATTCTCATTTTTTTTTTTTTGTGAGATACCATTTTGAAATAAGAAGTATTTTTGTATCATGATGATTTATAAATAAATTAAGTTTGAATGTAAAAGGACACAACCAACTCTATTTTTTCTTGTCTTTTTACGTCAGGGTTTCACTGTGTAGTTCAGGCATGGCTCAAAGTTACTTTGTAGCCCAGGTTGCCCTGGAACCCACAGGGATCTTCCTGGCTCAGCCTCCTGAATGCTGGAACTATTTATATGTGGTCAGCTCAAATAATGTTTAAATAGCAGGGTGAATAAAATGTTTATTTCCTTGAATTATATACAGAAACAAATTCTGAAAATATATCTTCATTGCATAAAGTGAAATCAAATAATATGATACATAGGCTTCTCTTAAGTTGAAAAATTTGCAAGACCTTTTCATGTCTTAACATAATCTTTGAAAAATGTATAGCAAAGTCATTCTCCAAATATTCTAACTGGGTCATCATTTTATTTCCCTCACCACCCGTCCCTTCCTTTTCCAGTGAAGGTCTAAGGTGTTCGGGTAGATTTCATTACCTGAATTCTATTGTAATTCCTCTTTTCTCTTTTCCCAGTTCATGGCTCCTCGCTGTCCTTGGTGTCTAGCACTTCCTCGCTTTACTCCACAGTAAGTACTGGCTGCTAAGGAAAAGCTTCATCCTGCACCAGGATCTACATTTACACAGATCTACCTTCATTACTACACAGTAACTGCGGATCTACATTTACTGTGTAGTAAATGAAGGGCATGGTCACAGCTACTGGGCACCTAGAAGCTGGCAGGTGCTCTTCCAGCCCTTTCAGAATCCATTTCTGTGTGGTTTCGCTTGATTTCTGTAAACTTACTGCAAACAGTGAGTGTGGGCAACACTAAATCTCATTGAATTTATGAGGCTATGGGCTCCCTGGGACCATGCACCTAGTTCTACTGTAATTTCATCATGTTGGTCCCCTTGTTTGCTTCTTTGACCGATAGCTATTAATTACTCTCACAATATTTCCCCTCTTATTTTGTATTTCTAAAGTTATTTCCTGAGAATATGGTCTCCAACTGTAAAAATCTAGAAGAAAATGCCTGTTTTTAAAAGCCAATCTTTGAGTTTAATTTAAAATATTTTATTTCTCAGGAGTAACAGTGTTTCAACTTCTTTTCCTAGTGGGTAAAATTATAGCTTTTTTTTTTTTTTTTGCCAAGATGAGTTTTTTGTTCATTAACTATAATTTCATTTTTTCCCCTGTATTTTAGGGAAGGGTTTACAGGGTGTTCAGGATCTCACTACTAGATTGGACTCATAGTGATTCTCCTGTTTACAGCCACCCAAAAGCTGGGGTTACAGGTGCACACCACCACTCCCAGTCTCAATTGTCATCTTAGGGTGCCCCGGGGGTGGAGCCAGCACAGCAGGCCCAGGGATCAAACCCCCAGCTCCTGCGCTTTCTTGCAGGTGCTTTAGTCTACTGAGCTGTTTGGCAGTGCCTCATTCTTTTCTTAAAGGCTGTAGGAATGGATGCTCAATAAGAAGCATCCTTCATGCCTTGGTAGCAGTGAAGTACACTTAAGGCTGTTTACTGAATTTCAGTGAGTCCTGAGTACATGAATAATTCCTCATCCCATATTGAGAGATTTGTGAAAAGTTCACAACCTTCACCTGCCACTGGGCAATGAAGCATTAGGGACAATATTAATTTTTTTTCTACTTCTTTCCATTACTTTTAAATGTTACAGCCATTTGCTTATATGTTAGTCATACACATCTATCGTCATACATAGAGCATTCAGATGAAATTGTCATTGCAGATTCAATATTGCTATTTCTCCTTTTTGCATTTAAAATTACTAGTATGTTTGCGAATTAAGAGAACACTATTAGAGCTCAGATGGATTTACTCCTTAAAGCTAATGAGACAGAAGGAGTATGAAAATCTGCTGAAAGGACACAACAGAAGTGTTAGAGTTCCATGTTCTGCTGTGTCAGCATTGGCTCTTATTGAAGAGTTGCATTCTATAATTTAACTTTCTACAGAAAAGATAGCTATGAAATATCATAAGAATATTTTAGTAGTATGATAACATTTGAATAAAGCTTCCATATGAATCCCAAGGAAGTCTCATGAAAATAAAAGGGACAATTTTGAGCAAAACAAATGAAAGAGTATTAGAGCAAGGTCTCGTTGACATTTCTTTGATAATTAAAATGTTCCAGTACAAATCAGCAGTCTATTGAAAAGGACAATTTGTGCTTAACTGTTTTTATATTCTTTTTAATTTTTGACCAATTTTACATGCTTATATCTGGTAATCTGAACAACTAATTTGAAGAAAACAATATGTAATTAATAACTATTGTTGATATCCTACTGTTTTGTTTAGTGAAATTGTGTATCATTTCTATTGTACTTTTTAAATATTTTTTTATTATTTTTAAAAAATAACAAAATGCAAAAAATGTTCCATATCTGTACTAGCTCTTACAGTAACTGATGGCCACAGATTGCAAATGATTATTGCAAATATTTCTCCTGTGGTAGAGTAAATAAAGTTTATTTTAATTTGCCTAAATTTATAGTGCTGGTTTATAGGGGAAAGAAAAGTACATGTAAAAATTTTATAGAAGGATAGATAAAGGATTGAAAAGTTCACACTGTACCCATGCAGGAAAATATCACTCTGAAGCTCATTAATATATACAGTTGCTGCATGTTAATCAAAAAGTAGACAGAGGGCCAGACAAATAGCTCAGCAGATTGAAGTGCCTGCAAGCAGACTCAGGGGCCAGGAGTTCGATCCCCAGGACTGCTGTGCTGGCTCTGCCCCCTGGGGCATGCTGAGCTGGCAGTTGAGATGGCATGGTGGCACGTGCCTGTAATCCCAGCTCCTGGGAGGCTATAAATAAGAGGATCACTATGAATCCAATCTAGTAGTGGGACCCTGAACACCCTCTAGACCCTCCACTAAAATTACCAAAAAGCAAAAGTAGACACAATAACAGGTATCGTGGCACATGCCTGTATACCAGCAGGTAGGATGCTCCGATCAAACAAAACTGCATAGTGAGATCCTTTCTCAAAAACCAAAAGCAAAAACAATAAAATAATTCTTTAACTGTAGAAAAAGAGAAGTGGGGTGTCCAAACAATAAAGGTAATTAGAAATCATAAAGAAATACTGTTTTAACTATCATATGAAAAAATTAAGAAGAATAAATGCATATCAGTATAGCCAGCAATTATAACTGCAGCACTTGGCAGTCCCTCTGAGATGGAGCCTTCCGTGTCTTCAACCCTGGAGGTGTTGGCACCGTTTTCAAGGAAGCCACAATTGCTGTCTCTCCTCCTCCTCCTCTTCTCCTGACAGTAAAGCTACATTTGAGTAAACTGTCAATTTTATGTTGCTTTTCTAATAAACAAATGTCCCTTAATATTATATATATATATATATATATATTTTTTTTTTTTTGCTTCTTTTCCATCCTTTTTTGCTTTGTTTGTGTTTTGAGGCAGGGTTTCACGGTGCTGTGCAGTTTGGGCTTGTACTCACTGTGCAGCCCAGGCTGGTCTCAAATGCCCAGTGATCTTCCTGCCTTAACTTTCCCAGTGGAGGCATTACAGGCGTGCAGCACCACACCTGGGCCTTAAGAAATATTCTTAAACCAGAAATATAATAGGCCTAAGAGTATCAAGAGTGCCTTTATTAAATCTAGAAATATCTAAGACATACTATTAAAAACTGTGCATGTTTTTGTTAATACCTAGACCATTTTCATTCTGTATAAGTCTGATTCTGCTAGTTATTCACATCATACAATAGTTGTTTTTTCCATTGGCTGTATTTCTCTTGGACTCATTCCTATACGTATAATATGATAGTGATTTATATTGAATACCTGAGAATAAATAGCATGATGGATTGATTATATACGCCTTATACATTTTGTTTAACATGGCTAATGCTAGGGGCCAGCGAGATAGCTCAGTGGTCTAAAGCACCTGCTTAGGCAAGGTTAGGCAACAGCGCAGGGGCCACGGTTTAATCCCCAGCACCCTGTACTGCGCTGGCCCTGCCCCCAGGGCAGGCTGCACCAGCCACACACACACACACCAAAGACAATGCCAAATAAATGATTTGAATGATAAATAAATAAACATTTAATGACTTATAGAATAAAGAAGCAACTGATATAACTTTTTAAGGAAGTGTGTTTTATGTTGTTTGCCACCTTGCAGGATATTGGTATTGATTGAAATACAACATTAAAATGACAGTAATCAAATTCTATGACAGTATCTTTCACCGCATGCCTAAGCTACTGAAAAGAAATATGATAAGATTTGGACTTAGTGCTTCAACTTTGTAGTACACATGTCCAATATTGATAACTAGTACACAGAATGGACAAAGATGAGAATTTTTAATTAATTTTTGATAGTTTTAAAATCAGGTGTGAGAAAGAAATATATAATTAATATTAATAT
>NW_004524580.1:5478753-5481588 GCF_000260255.1 Octodon degus
TGACTTGTTGTTCCCTTGTCATTATCAGTAGAGGTCAATTTTTCCTCCAGCTTTATTTGGCATTCTTTATAATATACACATCATAGAATGAAGTTCTTACTCCAACATGTTGGTCAAAGGGCCTTGGAGTCATTGAACCCATTTCTATAATCTGTATAAAAATTACAATATTTCATTTTTCTATGCACCCATATTTTTAAGGCATCATTTCATAACAAACAGTATGTTAAGCTCCAGATGTTAGCCTTTAATTCTATCCTTCTTTAAGCATAATGCATATTCATGAATCAAGTTACCCATATTTTAAAGTGATTTATGCTTTATATGTAAAAAGTAATATCATTTTAAAGCCTGTAGGAATCAGTTGTTAGTATCATGATTTAAAACTGGTATGCATTTTACATTGCTATATTTGATCACAAAATATTAAAGTATAATTATTTCTTTTAATTAAATGTATAATGAATAGACATAAATTCATATAGTTAAAATTCTCTCTCTCTCTCTCTCTCTCTCTCTCTCTCTCTCTCTCACCTTCCACAGGCTGAAGAAAAGGCTCATTCAGAGGTAAAACCTTGTAACATTTCACTATTTGAGTATTTTAGTTTTCATCTCTGATGAAATATGTGTTATCGCCAGTAGAGGGCTCTGTGATATAATAGTACAACTACAGGACTACAGCCCGAACCCAGTGAGGTGATAAATCTCTACTCTTAGGGATTGCATTGCTTCTTGAGAGACAGTGAAAGGAAAGAGCTAGTGACAAACTCTCCTCTGTCATCCTCTGTTCAGTCTTAGCTCCACATCTCATAAATTGCTGGCAGTGATTGGGACTCATTAACTATTGATGAATGGATGAGATATAAAGTAGGGAGGCTACAGTCATGTGTTTCATTACTGTCCTTGTTCCACTTCCTGTGAGAGTATCTATTGGCATAGGATTAGAGGAAGCGAGCTGCAGGCACCAGGCCTCCGCAACGTGGGTACCAGCAGCCCTGCCCCTCTGCTTTGCGCTCTTGGCCTTACATCAGTCTTCTATGTCTTCTTGGAGGGTATATGGAGGGTATATTGTTTTCCTCAAACACATTTTACAAATATCTGTTTGGTTACAGTCATGTACAAATCAAACAACAACCTGGAGAGAACATTTTTTTTTCTTTACCTTTGTATAAAAGTGGGCCTGGCCAAGGCAAGAAAGAAAGCTTTAATTAGGATGTTCTTCAAGGTGAGGCAATGACTCCTTGTTAGGTCTACACTGGAGTAACCAGACTACAGGGAAAATAAGCACCTTAGCAACGTCTTTTGCAAAAGAAGTCCTTTCCTTTGAAGTCTTATTTCATCAGTTTTGAAAGTAAAATTTGTCCTATGTGTCAAATTTTGTGAAAAATTACTGGGTGCATAATTTGTCTTTCTAATTCCTAAGGATTGAATTTGATTTTTAAGAACCTGAGCGGTTTTCTTTATGTCTCATTAACATATCAAATTTTCTAACATCAGTCACTACTGAGTTAGGAAACAATACAGCTATTTTCCTGAGTAATAGTTACCCAATTACTCTATGGTAGGTTGTGAGCTTTTTAAAAAAGAAAGAAAAAGAAATTTCTTTGTAGTTTTTGACTTTACATTAATAGAATTAGAATCATATAAAGAGAGTATTAATTTGAGAAAGCATCTTTCAGTTATATAGATCTGAGAATAGAATAGATGTTCTACTTTCTGGGAGTATTTTTAGTTGCCATCCCATGCATGCAATGCAATTGCTAGTTCAGGCTAGGAATGTTATTTTAAAGAAAATAAGAATGAAATGGCTTAGTATTTGGCAAAACCATATAATGTGTGCTATCTCTGCTTCCAGCTGTGGGTTCTCTTCCTTTATAAGTTCTTTCAGTGTTGACTACTATTTCTTTTCCATAAAATCTATTATGCACAAGGAGAAAAGACAGTTAATGAGCTGTGTCCATAGTGCTCTTGCAAACTAAGACAGTATCCAAAAGTCCAGCTCCTGCAATACCACACTTGTTTATGGGGAAAAAAAGAAAAAGAAAAAGAGGAGAAGGCTTGATATTTTAAATAACTGAAATTTCTTGACAGAGAAATATAGACTTCTATTTTATAGTTGAAAATATTTTACATTTTCATCATTATTTAAATTTCCAAACAGCATGATGTATTTAAAGCATACTTCAGAAAATACTTATATCAAAATTTTAAATATTATGTGATATTCTCTTATATTTTTCTACTTCACATTTATATAAAATGTGAGCTGAAAAGGCAAACATTTTATAATATTTATTTTGTCAGTTTTGGGGCTGGGGAGATAGTTTAGTAGAATGAGCACTGCCTGGCAAGTGCGAGGGCCTGAGTCCAATCCTGGGATCCACCAAAACAAAAAAATATAGAAAAAATATTTTGTCAGTTTATCTAGTTGTGCCCTTTTAGTGGTTTCCCATTAACTCTAAGCTGTGGATACCTGTAATGAATTTATGCCTAAAGCTACTGACAGATTGATGAATAAAAAGCCTTACAATAAATATTTGGAAAGGAATAATCATTAAACTCCATTGTATAAAACATTTTTCATATGTAGATTCCTAAAATGTTGAATTAAACAAAATTTTTGAGTACCAAAGGATATCCTTAAGTTTTTGAGGAGTTGCAAAACTATAGAAAATCAAAATACATGCACACAAGAAGACAATCCAAGATTTTCAGGATAATAATATAGAGTACTTTTTGCAGATAAGCAAGCAAAAATAATTCCAAAATACAAAAATACAATGTATATGACGTATATTGAACTTTTGAAAGTGGCATTCTATTTGATTTTTTTTT
>NW_004524580.1:5481688-5488649 GCF_000260255.1 Octodon degus
ACACAGTAAATGGCCTCATGAATTACAGAGGGATGAGGAGAAGCGGAAGGATCCGAGAGCGGAGTTTCAACTCTGAAGTTAGACGCTTGCTTCCCTCCCCATTGGCACTTGAGCACTACACTGTAGCCGACATTCCATCTCTGATATTCAGTTGCAGGCATGGCTCAAGGAGCTAACTGCAGTACTTGCTCTGTTGGATTGAATTCTAAGTTTTATTAATCTACTAATATATTGAATTGATATTTGAATTGCATTCAGCAAATCCATAAGCTGAGGAGAGAACTGGTTGCATCTCAAGAAAAAGTTGCTACTCTCACATCTCAACTTTCAGCAAATGTAAGTTGCTTTTGGTTTTTAAATATATTTCACACCTGGCTTTTGTATAGCAAAATGCAAGAGTTTCATTAACAGATCTTAAGTGCCCAAGATTGTACAGACATAGGTGCCAAATAGTAGGACTCAAATGGAGTTCAAGTTTTTTGCCCATTCAATAATGACATGTAAATCTAAATTAAAGAGCAATCAAAATGTGTCAAAGTGGTATTTTGTATCATATGGGACTGCAAACAGTAACAGTTGTAGACATTTCTTCTTTCCTGTCTCATGTTTGTTGCTCTCCATGCATGCATTTCTCCCAAGCCATAACATGCGACGGTTGATAGTGTTTGACTTAAGAAGTGAGAACATTCATACTTCCACCTCCATTAGCTCCATTGATTGGACAATTAGTTAAACTACAATTCAGCCTGAAAAACTAACTTAGATCAAAGTATGGACAGCAAAGCTACATGGTAGATGAGTTACCATTTTCTCAGAAAACCTTGGCAGGTTTCTTACAGCAGTTCAAAATGGAAACGCTTTTACTGGCATCAAAACAGCTTAGAAGGGCAGAAGTGATGTCAGCCAAGGCCATCAATTACATTAACATCTATTGGCTGACTTTCCACATGCCAGGGAGCTCGTAGAGTAGAGGAAGGATAATAAAGGAAGCATGTGGCATTGTGCCCAGCTCCAAGAATAGCATAGTGTACGGAACCACAGTGAGGGGGAAGGAAATGCCTGCCCTGTTGTCATTTGTCCTGTCCCACAAGTGCTGGGATTACAGGCATACACCATGCACCACTATGCCAGGCTCATCTTCGTTTATTAACTTGTTCAGACTACAAATGAATTTTTCATTTTTGTTAAATGTGTGATCTCTACAGTAAGATTTAATATTTTGTGATAGGTGTGATACATAAGGAAACACTTCAATGACTTTATTTGGGAAAATATTAACTATTTTAAGTTTAATAATTTGCAATGTCTATTCATGTTTTTCTCAATATAGGAGTAGCTATTAGGACTTAATGATGTTCCTCAAGTATTTTTTTTTTTTTTGCATTTGGTATGACCCTTGTATTTAGTATGTTTGAGCTTTAATCAGTGTTTTAATTTTTAAGTTTGAACAAAGTGCTATTTTCCTTCTTTGTGAAAAGGAGCAGTGGTAGATGAGAAAGGCATTCAGCCAGGTCCCTTCGCATGCGACTGCAGAGTGAAAACATAGTAGGCCCTGCCCTAGGTCTTTCCTCCTGTGGCGTTCCTCTGGAAAGGAGTGGATAGTCATAGGGAGTGAGTCCACTAGGATGTCCCTAGAAAGAAGAGACAGTGTTGTCCCAAGCTTTGTTGCCTGGCTTGCCCTAAATCAATACCTACCTCTAGCAACCAGCAGAAAGCCAGAAGCCCCACATGGCAGACACTGTGACGTCACTACAGGAAGCCGGGGTCCCTCTCATCTACACCTTCACACAAATGTCAAGTGTAAGGCATCGGTCTGCTTCCCTGTCTATTCTGTTTATGAATCTTGCCTTTTGTAAATAGAAAGTAGGTAAGGCTTAGTTATTACTAACGTTTTTCAAACATGTTATTGAATGAACATCTAACAAAACAAAGGTACCATTTTGCCTTTCAGCAACAACTCTTTTCACCAAAAAGCTCTAGGGTATTAGTTTTTGAAACTGTATCCCATTTATTTGCTCTATTTAGTATTTTTATGTAATCTGGAAAGTACTTTGCTTTTCTGCATTTTTTCTAGCAGGAAACTATTTTTTACATAGTAAGCAATGGCAAACACTAAATAGATAATTTGATAGAATGTAAAAGACATAAGGAACTTTATGTTTTAGAATTATTCATGCTCCATCTAACTACTAATTATTAAATATAAAATCTTACATCATATAATAATCAGTTTGAGTAACTTTCATTCATTCATTTTGACTCAGTATATGAATAGCTCTTTCAGGTGATAGATGAGATAATAGCTCTAGATAGATAGATGATAGATAGATGGATAGATAGATAGACAGACAGACAGATCACTCCAATGTGTGTGAATAAATGTGACATAGGCATTATGCGAATGACATTTCATGTCATTGTTCATCAGCACGATTTGTCTATAGAAATATTCAGCTTATATTTTATACTTCCATGACCAAACATCTTTTGCATTAAAAACATGTTTCTTTAATATCAGTTTGTTTATTTTATTTCCTTGACAAACTTCATTTTATACAGCTATATAACTGTATATATATGTATATACATACCTATATATGTTATATTCATTATTATATTAACATGATTTCCTTTTATACAACTATAAAGTTAGAACCAAGTAAATTATGGTTAATAATCACCCTGACAATTCAGCTTTTAAGTTATTTTTAAGTTGTTTACATAAGTATATGTCATATAGTTAATCACTTTTGCTTTCTTTTATTCATTTTGATCATAAAGATTATTGTTAGTAGACAAATTTCTCCCATTTAGCTCTTTTACTGCTTTTTCACTTACTACATTTGGTGAGAAATTTAATATTTTCTAATTCTAAAGTAACAAAACTAATAAGATAATCTAAGTCAAAGTGACATAAATTGGTGGCAATACTTCAATAATGTAATTTTAATACAATTATTGAAAACAGCATGACTCAATTCTTTTAAAAAGAAGTTTTAAATCAGTAGTTCAAGGGAAAATATTTTACAAAGATTAGAAACTGATATTGCAATGTAAATATTTTGTTATTTTCTGGTTACATAAACCTAAAAAATGCAAACAATATAATTCATACAGTATATTGTTTACATTCCTGACTTGACATATTGCTACTTCCTATTCAAATGGAATAAAAATTGATAAATTGCCTAAGTGTGATTTGTTTCAAGTTATATATTTTAGAACTCATGGTCATTTATTTGAATATTACAGAATTAAAACTCGTCAGTATCAAACAGAATCTTCCATTCAATTTATAACTGATGAGTTCTAGAAGTATTCAGAATTTCTTTTACATGTTTATTTTAAAATAAGGTAAGCAACTTGAGGTGTTAGTACCCTTTCTATGATCCTAGTTAGATTATTTCCAGAGCCTCACGGGGAATCTCTACGATTGCGCATCATAGACAAATGCTGCGAATTCACATGTACAGATGGCTTATGGCAAAGCTAACTCACCCAACGCCTCAGGTGAATGTGGAAAGCAGTGTTAAGCAAAAGAAAATAGTTAACAAATAATCGTGCTATATAATTACAGTTGGATAGTTTGGCAGGCCAATTAGTGATTAGGAATTCAAATTTAACTATGAAACTATCAGGAAAAGCCAAAATATAATTAACATAAATATTACACTCACAGTTGTCTTTGGCAAATGAAAGGGAACAATAATGGGAGAAGGGGGGTGGCTTTTAGGGTCTGGTAATTGCTTATTTATGGATTTGGCTGATGAGTAATTGAATATTTGTTATATGATAAATCACTTAAATGTATAATTTAGTTTGCTAACTTTTAATATTTTTTTTTGCTATCACAAAGTGATTACAATATAAGCAAAAATGGGGCTGACAGGTTAGTTCAGTTGTCTAAAGCACCTTCTTGAGCAAAATCAGTCAGGGACAAGGGAATATGGTTCGATCCCCAGCACCACATACCACTCCAGACCCACCCTTAAGGCAGCCTGAGTCAGCCAAAGGAAAAAAAAAGAATCCTTCTAAAATATAGGCAAAAATATCACTTAGCTTTTTGCTCATTTCTAAGGACACCAAGATTGATGTAGTGCCATTGAAATATTTTTAACTCTAAGATGCCATTCTTCTTTTACAGTATTACCTACTTCATTAAATCTGTTACCAAACCTTGGTTGTTATTTCTCAAGGTTATTTGTGGTGTGTGGGTGAGAGTGGGAGATGAAGAGCACAAGAAACGCAGAGGAAAGAGGAAGACTGAAAGGGAAAGAGAGGGGGAGAAATTGAGAGGGTACAATGAATGGGGTGGTGAAGATAACGGAACAAGGAAATTAGAACATGGTGCCGAAGATCTGGAATTCAGTGAAAGTATTCTCTACAAATTGTTTTTCTCCCTATTATATAAGCATATAAAAAATACAGGGAAAGAAGAGTTTACAGCTAGGAACAAAGGCATCTTTGTGTCATGAGCTAATAAAAATGACTTCTACTTTCTAATTGTTACCAATAAGGAATTGAACTTCCAGGGCCCTAATTCTGAGGACCCTTGAGATCCTCACACTCTCAGCTCTGCTACGGCTCCAGGGATGTGTCCTTCTGGAGTCTCTCTATACCCTTCCCTTGGCAACACTGATTTGTTGCCAAGGGTTACCAGATTTTGTCCATACATAGTTTATTACACATTTTGGTTGTAGAAGAGTCCATCCTTGGATCCTTTCAGGGGCACAACAGGGCTCTTTGTGGTAATGCACCTGAAATTGTTCCTCAAGCCCTGGGTGACGCTGATGCAGTGCTTCACATCCACCACTCTTGGTGCCAGCAGTTGCACCTGGCATGTCAATAGAAACTGGCTTTTATAATAAGACGGTTAAATATTTCTTAATCATAAGATGTATGGTTCTGTATTGTGGCACAGTTCTTTGAAATTTAAAATCAAATCACAAATCCACAAAGGCTTAGTTTTAAATACAATATGGCTGAATATTTTCTCTGCTTCTTTAGTTGAAGGAAATAAAGAACGAAGCTAAGCTCTTTTTTTTTAACGACTTTGGAAAGTAAAGACAACTCTTTTTCCATTGAATTCTTTGCAAGTAAAGAAAGCGGAAAGATAATGTTAAAGCTGTCAGCGGATGTCTGACACTTGAAGGAGAGTACCGATACAATAGAGGTGCTAACAATATCTTCAAAGGTCATCATGCAAGTCTAAAAATGAAGAACATTTGTCCATTGACTACTTCACCGACCTGCTTTTGGGCTTTCTTCTCAAAACTTGGCAGCTCAGAACTTTATTCCGTATTTAGGGTGTCAAATCCCTGCATGATGTACAAGTCAAAAGGTGTTATTATTTGCAAAATATCATCCCCTTTTGGAAGCTGAGCTAATATTAAATGTCAAGAGACTGAAATTCTGACTCTCAGAAGCCAAAGTTTAGAAGTAGAAATGAAGATTTATGTGAAAGGGGTCTCACCATTGAGAGCCAGCCACAGCAATCATAGTATTTAAAGAGTTAGAATAGCTGGAATTAAGCATTTTGTAAAATGAGGGGTTTTCATCAAGCCACAGACAGTAATAATTTTTTTGACTCTGTTTCTTCCATTTTCCTCACAGGCTCATCTCGTAGCAGCTTTTGAAAAGAGTTTAGGAAATATGACTGGCCGATTGCAGAGTCTAACGATGACGGCAGAACAAAAGGTATGTTTAAGTATTGCCACTGAGAATAGAGAGGAGAAAGCACATTTCTCAGAACACTTAAATAATACTCGATGTGTCGGTATCCCTTAAATGTAACACTGCAAAGCAGTCACTCTGTACTAAATCTGAACAATAAGATAAAGCCTTTTGTTTTCCCATTTTAAATTAGACATGATCAGATTAATTCATACGTCAATACAAAGTTCTTTCTTTGTAATTATTATTTTACTTCTGACTGAAACTATTAAAGGAAAATCAAATGTTAAGAAACAGAAATAGTTATATAGGACAGAGTCTTCTTGAGCCGAGCGTGTTGGCGCATACCTGCCATCCCGGCACTCAGGGAGCTGAGGCAGGAACATAGCCATGAGTTTAAAGCCAGCCTGAGCTAAACAGGAAGTTCAAGGCCAGCCTGAACTATATAGTGAGACCCTGTCTCAAAGAGAGAGGGGGAGAGAGGGGGAGGAGGGAGGGAACTCTTCATAACAAATTGTTATCCAGTTGACAAGAATTATACTAATGAAAACGCTCACAAATGCATGGCTTACACACCCATTAAGAAGGTGGTTGAGATACCCAATAAGCATGACTGGAACAAATGTTTGTACTCTGCTGTGGAAGGGACTTCTGACCAGAAAATCCACAACACAGTGCCAGTCTTGTGCGGTTTGGAAGTCATAAGAAATAGCTGGCATCTGTGAATGCTGCTTTTGAAATAATATTAGATTATATAAGCAACTTGAATGTAAATATCAAGAATTCTATGGTATGAATAAAGAACCCTGAAGAGAAAAGACAGGATTGAGTGCACATGAGGACCTGTGATGAGAGGGTCTGTGCTTCTCAGTGCAAGTCCTTTCATGACCAGTTAACTGTTTTCTCTACTGTGAGCCCAGTGTCCTAAGTTTCCAGGCAGGTGAAGCCTCTGAAACTTAGGGAAACTTTTAATAAAAATTATACACATATAACATGAGCAGGTGTCCATATTACTAGCATAATTCTCAAAGAGATCCACAATCTAAAACATTTTTGAAGTTGTAGATTCTGTTCTTATATATATCCAAGTGATAGCTTTTGTGTCATTGACTCCTGCAAGGCATGCCACTTGCATTATAAAACTAGCATATATTACAAATTTTGTAAGTTTACAAAAGCGTAAAATCTTAGTAGTCCAATCTGAGGTACAGGATCTCAGGATAAATCCTGAGGGGATTTCACTGACCTTATCAGACCCAAAAGCTACAACTCTTGTTGCATAGGTCCT
>NW_004524580.1:5498124-5501171 GCF_000260255.1 Octodon degus
GATTTGATTTGAAACTGTCTCATTGCTATATGTTTATCAATAAAACTTTGAAAAGGAAAAAAAATTTGCCACAAAAAATTAATATTATGACATCACATGTATATATATTGCTTGTTTTTGTTTTTGTTATTTTGGCAGTACCAAGGATTGAACTCAGGACCTCGCAGTTGCCAAGCAAGTGCTTATTCTTCTGAGCTATCTCCCTGACCCCTAATAAATATTTCATATATGTTTAAAAAAAATTTAGAATCCAGAAGACATTCAAATTAGATCCCTTTAGTTGGGGAAAATTAGAATATGTTTGGTCTTTAATGCTTTCTATTTAAAAATATTTGTCAACCGGAAGTGTAATTTTTTAAAAAAATAGTTACCTAGAGTCAGAAAATATACACTTTAATTTTTAAGGTACAGAAAGAATCAGTACCTAATTTTAAATTACTTTCCATGTGGCTTTGGTGAACTTTGCTTCTCTGAACCTAAGTGTTGTAGAGACAGCCAGTTGATGTTAGTAGAAAGATTAACAAAGCTTTAAATTTAGTATATACAGAGGAAAGGCAAAGAGAGAAAAAGGGCATAGAAAACTTAGCTCTATAAGGCCAGGTTAATCGAGTGTCGGTGGGAGGACGTGAAGGTATCCTTTATGGAAAATTTTAAGAGCCTAAAATGTCAAGATACTTCAATAGAAAAAAAAATGGTGAAGTTTCTGGTATTGTCATGTAGACCTTTATCAGTAAGAAATTTGAAAAAAAGGTAAGAGAAAGAAACTTTGGAAACAACACCAACTGAGGCTTGTATGCTGAGATATTTGGTTTTTTCATTATAAAGTATTTCAGCATTATATTCATAACTTTATTTATTTATTAGTACTAGGAATTGAACTCAGAACCTCACACTTGCCACACAGGCACTGTACTGCTGAGCTATATCCCCAACTCTTAACTTATTTAGCTTTGGAGACATAAAAACAAAACAACAACAACAAAAACAAGCAAACAAAAAAAACCCAAACTATTCAAGGAGATCTTGGATTCATTTGGATTTTTTTATACAAAAACAATTAATATAAAACTAGACTTATAACTAGTCAACTGGTGCTAGATTGTCGTTATCTTGAAAGGTTCCTGGGGGAGAGGTACGAAGTGCAAGAAAATAATGTCTGATCATGTTATTTACAAAACTTTTTGAAGAACTGCCCTAGCCCCAGCCTTCCCTTTGGTATCCAATGATGATTACAGGAAATTAGGAACTGCTAAACTGGAGAAGGAAACTGTAAATTCATATTTTGTTGACATATATTTCCTACAATTTTCTCTGAAGGTTTAATAGCGATTCTCAAAACTTGAATATTTTCTCTTCGTTGCTTTGAGAAGAGATCATATTCAGATAATATAAGGCTTTTGTACTAATTTACCTCTAGAACTCATATCTAGTCATAGTCCTTATCCAAATTCCCCACCACAGACTGAAAAAAAAAACAACAAAAACAGCATAATTGTATTTGGAAGCAATGTTACAATTTCCAGCAATGATAGAAACCTTAGAGTAAATAGTTTTAAAAATAAATGTGAACAACTAGCAAGTTATCTTTTTAATTATTTTTATATATTTGTAACAGAGTCTCACTAGGCAGCACAGACTCATAATTAATGATCCTCCTATTTTCAGCTTCTCCAAGCACTGGGATTACAGGCTCGGCTCACTCCTGGTGGGGCCTGCATGGCATGTGGTACCGGGACGGAACCCCGGCTTTCCTGGGCAGGTGCTTAGACCACTGAGCTATCTCTGCGGCACAGTGATAGTTACTAAAAAGAAAATAAAAATGAAGATTAGAAAACTACTGACAAACAAGAACCTAAATCACATTCACATCTTTATTTAAAAGACTTTATGTTCCTCTCTATAATAACACTGGGAAGGAAAGTAAGGCAAACCTGAGTTAGCCGCCATCTAAACTTCCTGGTTACATAACCGAACTGAGACTTCTTGGTTTTAATAAGTAGTAAAGGTTTTGGTGTTTTCCTGTGGTGCTGTACTCCCTAGTGGCCACTCTCTTATAAAAAAAAATACTACACAGTAAAGTTGAAGTTGTATATTAATCTTTAATGGAGAAGTGCATCTGCAGAAGATAGACCAGAACATTTCAACAAAATCACTGCATCATTTGGTGAAGTCCTAAATGACTATAACATAATATTCTCCTACAATTAAATGAACCAAATATATGGAAGGTCTGAGTATACACAAAGGGAACCTTTGTCATTTTCCTGACACAAAAGCAGAGGTTTCACAAGTGTGGAGACACTTCAGCCACCTGTGAGAGATAGGAAGGATATTTAAAGCAAAGGGGATGAAAAGGCTCAAAGAAAAGAGATGGTTGTAGCTTGAAAGACAAGAGGGAAGGGAATCTCATTAACCGAAATAACAGGGAAGGAACTTTTGCACATAGGGGCAAAAGTAATGCAGATTTAAACAGACTGTGTCAATCACCACAACAGTTAGTTTTCCTTTCAATGAAGACCACAGTACTTGCTTAGCGCTATACAGTTCACCTAAACTGAGTGTTTCACAGAGGGATTCTTTCTAAGTTCTGGAGCATATAGCAGGACTTGGGCTTGCTGATCCGTACCAAGTAAAAACTAACTTGCCAGTATCTCTTGTTTCCAAAGAGTTTTTTCATTTTAGTGATTATGTTTCTATGATATATTAAGCACAAGATTCTAAAAAAGTCCCTGAACAATCCAATTTTAATCATTATAAAAGAGTTTCCAGAAGAGGTTTCTCTAGAAAAGATTACATGTAAAGCCTTCACTGAAATAAGTCAGTAGGTTCAAAATTAAGCTCAAATTTTAGACAGTTGCAGAAGATCCCATTTCAATTTTGCTCCTTTGAAACCATAAGCAATTATTTTAGCAACTTTTAATCTACATTGCAAGCATCACTGATCTTAAATTCATGGTTGAAAATCTTATTTTAATTAAAACTCAACATGCAACATAGTATTTATATTATAAAACTAATATTCAAATTATCTGATTCATTATTTATGC
>NW_004524580.1:5501271-5503862 GCF_000260255.1 Octodon degus
AAAAAAAAAGGTAAAACCTAGTATCTTTATAAATGCTAGATATAACTGGCAAATGATGCTTTACAATTTTTCTACTTCCTAGATCTCTCCTATCCATAAGAAAATACTATCTATCCTTTTTCAGAAGTACGTTAAAAAATACTTTTAAGCTTATCTGTTTTTTCTTTTGCTGAAACAGGGGAATAGTGTAGTTCATGACTTCACACTTTCAGGTAACTACCTGAAGAACAGAACTGCGTGTCCTTTTAGGGCAGCCATGTGAGAAAACAAAGTACACTCAGGGGAACCCAGTGACCTTGAGTGCAGAAGCTGACAGCGTTTATGAAGAGCTGTCTAATCCTGAGCAAGTGTATCTCACCCTTTCTAAGCTCAAATTCATCATTATAAAAATACGATGATGATAACATTGCAGACTCACCACAGCAAGTGGGATATCGTTATCATGTTACGTGCAGTGTGCAATTAAGAAATGTGTCCTTTATATTTCTCTCATTTTTCCTAATATAAGTTATATCAAATCATCATTGAGCATGTAGAAGGCAAATTGCTGGAAAAAAAGACTAATATTCAAGTTTTAATATCTTTAATGAATCAAATTTAATAGAAATGTATGTCAGTTTGTAAAATAAATAAATAAATAAATAATACCTTGATATTTAAAATATCTCTCTAATACAGAGAATTTTATAATCACATGCCCTTATTTTATGTTTTTGAAACTTTAAAGTAGCATTGCCAAAATTGTGAAATTTTCCTGGAAGACATTGTGATATTTCAAATTGTCTTTGTTATTTATAAACCAAAAATAAAATCATTCTAGTTGCTAACTGTATATGCACAATAATGTTGGTAACTAGTTTATAAATGTAAGATTTATAAATTTATTTTTTCCAAAGTGGTATTGAGAACCCTATAAAATTAATTGCAATAGTTTATGGCATAATTCTTTGACAGAATCTAACAAAAATGGTAGATGAAAAACTCAATTGCAGTGTATTATGGCATAATTCAGAGGCAGAATCTAACAAAAAGATGAGTATATCGATGTACAGGATAAAATTGCTGGATAATTACTCACAAAATCAGTGAGCTGAGGTGAGCATCGGAACACTGAAGCACAAAAGAGACCACTTGTTGCTTTTGTTCTCATTTTCTAGCTTGAAGAGTATAATTTAGATTGAAGAGAGAAACTTTTTGGCCTGAAATTCAAGGACAAATATATTTCAGAGGCTCTTAAATTGGGGTCAGGGACTAAGAAAAGACGAAATCACTGCTTGGATAGGTATTTCTCTCAAAGCTGAGGGTGTAACATTTAATCATATTTCACATGAGGCAATTCTTCCAGAGGCTGAGATGAAAGGGTGCATTGTTCCTTGATGATGCGGCAATCCTGAGAGAAAGCCTGAGAAGAATGGAGCAGAGGCTTTTAAACGCTGCACTGGGGTTCTCTGGTTTATTTGCTTATTTGGTCATTTACCATATGTATTTGACCTCCTGCTGTATACAAAAGCAGTATAGACTGAAAAATAAGTGCATGAAATGTGGATTTATTTTCCTATCTCTACACATATCTATATATACATATCTGCTAGACAAGAAACTCTATGAGAAATATTACAATATATTCCCTATAACTTTTATATTGTTATGCATTATATGTACATATAGTATTGCTCATGAACTTTATGATCCTTATTTATGAAAATATTTGTGTGTAAAAATACTCATGCATATATGGTATTCTACATGAATTGTATTATATATGCATATGCATGTATGTATACATGTATTCCACATAGGATTTACATTCTAACATATAACAGATATTGACAAAACAGGTTAAAGGTACTATATTTCAGATGGTGAGAAACACTGAGAAAAGGCAAAGTGGAGAATGATTCCACTGGGGAGCTGGAATGGCAACACTCGAAGAAATAAAGCCCAAGGCGGCTGTATGCACCTGGTTACACGCTGGGAAACAGAGGACCTAAGCCACAACTCCAGTCCTAGTCTTCTGGCTCCATAGAGTGATTCACAATCATTGTACTGCACTGATGACCTGTAATTATATCCAAATTTTAGGTTGACTTAGACAACAAATCTCTCCCTTGAATAGTGTCCTAACCATTTTTCTTGTTTTCAGTTGCCAAACAGCACTGGTTCCTTTCCCAAATTTATATGCCAGAGAACTGCTGTTATACACTCACAGCATTTTAAGGAAAAGTTAGGAGTGAATAACTCAAGTGAGAGAAATTTATTTTGCCACAAGAAATATGACAATGCAATGTCACAAGCTTCTCAGAGGGAACTAGTGCGTCTTCGTGGTGGTTACAGAGTAGAGAGGGTAAAAAGAGCTCCGGTGCTTTGGGAGGATGAAGAGAATTAATTCAGAGGAAATACAGGAATTTATTTCATAGGGGAAGAGGCAGCCATAGCATAAGCAGCAAGGAGGAAAATTACAGGAGTCGTCGCCTAGAGTGCTGTGCTCAGGGATTAATTTTCTCACAGAGTGCCAGTTGAGAAAGACTTTGATGCAGATCATTAAAATGGCATGAATTCTGCAAATGTATTCTATGGATGAAGTTTTTACA
>NW_004524580.1:5514247-5549990 GCF_000260255.1 Octodon degus
GCTACTAGATTGGATTTGTAGTGATCCACCTGTTTACACCTCCCAAGTACTGGGATTACAGGTGGGCGCCACCATGCCCAGTCTCAGTTGCCATTTCAGGGCACCCCGGGGGTGGGGCTGGCACGGCAGGCCTGGAATCGAACCGCAGGCACCTGTTTCTCCTTGCAGGCATTTTCATCCACTGAGCTATTTAGCTAGCCCTATAGTTGTTCCTTTTTAATAACTTTCTGGTAAAAACAATGAATTTCCAGTAAATATTCTATATCAGGGAATTAATTTTAAGTGTTTAATATAACCTACATGTTGCTAGTTAGGCAAGAGCCAAAATACAGAAGTTAGAAATAAAGAAAGACAGAAATATAATAAACTGGATTGGACAATTTTCCATAAATATCAGGTTTTCCCATTATGACAGGTAAGTGCAAATGGATTACAGCCAAATATTTAATGACCTATGTGTAACTTCAAGAGGTTACCATTGATTTCTCATTATAAGGTTCTTTGATTTGTAACGTATGAATAGTCTATGAAAAGAATTTGGCTTTTTAAATCTAGCTGTTCTCGTCAGGGATACAATTACCCAATGAAAATAAGTGTAGGGGTTTCAAGTACCTATCCTAACCTGTATATCTTTTTAATTAGCATTGTCTATCTTTTATTAAGTGTCCAAGGTTAGAACAGTCACTGGGCATTCCCATGTGGTAAGAAATTTCATGCAATGAAAATCCTTACCTTTTTTCCTATGTTCTGGAATATATTGAATACAGATAAACTGTTCCCCAACTGGTGAGGAGTCCAAACCTGATTGACTTTCTGCTAAAGACATTAGAGAAAATTATGAGTGACAAGCACATTACTAAGGATTTCGCCTGGTGAGATGCTGAAAAAGCATCTAATACTTACTATTCTGTCACCATCAAGAAAGATATCTCTTATTTTTGAGCCTCTGATGGAGATGTTGTCCAGGCTGCGAGCACACAGTCCCTTTCCTTTATTTCTCCCCCAACTCTCTTACTGTCCTCATAATAAATTATTACTAATTAAGTAAAATGTCAAATATAAATTGAAATAGTGATTTGTATTATGATATAACTTCAAATTATCCTAAGGTCAATAAGAAAACATAAGTTTTATAAAAAAAAAACTAATTTGAAAGCTTTTTTTTAAAATTTGTTATTCAAGAATTGTATATCACATATTTTTTTAAGTATTTCCCCATACTAGGAATTTTACTGGATGAAAGTTTCAGGATCTAAGACAACCCTGATATACCAACAGACTTTAATAAAATGATATTTAGTAGAAGTGTGTTAGGATGACCTTCATGTTATATATTTGTGTATAAAGAATCAATTATCAACTATAAAACACTTTATACAAAATCTAAAAATCAATCATTTGACAAAACCTCACAGTTTCCAGGTAACTGTAAATACAATAAAATGCAATAGTTTGATCCCAACATCTAAACATCAAATGTAATTACACATAATATTACATGTTTGGTATCTAAGCCAAACATTCTGAATGTCACATTCTGAATGATGTGATATCTTGTTTGGTGTTCTACTGATCAGCTTGGAAGTCACCCTTTGAAAGGACTAAGGACTGAAACACTTTTATAGGACTTAACTAATGCAAAAAAGTCTTACAATTTTAGTTTAGCTAAGAAAGAAGCTGGTAGATAAAATATAACAAGGTCAGAGAAACATCCAGATCTCTCAGGGGGTGGTGCAACGTGAAACTAAACCCATTTGATAGAGAACTTTAAACAAGGCCATTTTATTTTTTTTTCTCCAATATTAAAACTCCCAAACTCTTTATTCCACAGGAATCAGAACTTATAGAACTAAGAGAAACCATTGAAATGCTGAAGGCCCAGAATTCTGCTGCCCAGGCTGCTATTCAGGGAGCCCTGAACGGTCCAGACCACCCTCCCAAAGGTATATTTAGAAATATTGCTATTTTTTATCCAATAGAACAAGCTACTTTTTTTTTTTTTACTAATCATTACTTACTAGTTGGAGGAAAACTGCATTATTCAGTGGCACTACCTTTTAAAAAAAAACAAGATGCAATTAATGTGATCAGAAGTCTAACTTTGAGAATAATAGCCTTCATTACCAAATAATTTTGAAAATTACCTTAATGAATTCATTTCTATAATCTGGAAAAAAATTCTCTCCATGGTGTGGGAGAGTGGACTTATTAATGCTTGCATTCTGACAGCAAATCAAGACCAGCCATGATTATGGTAATCTAGAGCTATATGTAACATTAAACAGCCAATCTGCAAATATACCAACAGGTGAACATGAGAAGCACTTTCTTCTGGGTGTGATCGATACAAGGATCATTTCATTTCATTTCATTTCATTTCATTTCATTTCATTTCATTTCATTTCATTTCACTTCACTTCATTTCATTTCATTATTTCATTTCATTTCATTTTCTTTTCTTTTCTTTTTTTTTTTACAAAGATCAATTCTCATAGGTAATTTAAATGTAAGAAGACGACTAACATTTGACCTGTTTTTCGCTATCATGAATTTCATATTTTCTATAGAAAAACTCCTTGACACCATGCTTATCACTTGGTTCTCCACTGAAGAAGTGCTCATTGTTGTGTCATCTTTTCTTTACGTAGGTTCTTCTTAGTCACCTCTTGGCTCCTTTTAATAGCATTAAATGTGCTTGACTGTTTCTCAGTTTAAAATTATTTTCCTAAACCTCTGTGTTCTGTCAGACATGCAAAACATCTTTGGAATATTTTTATCAGTAATATATGTTTGTTCTACATAATAATTGCGTTTGTCTTGGGATTTGGAGCCAGTGTGTTAGGTTGTTCCTTCCATTTCCTAAAATAGCACAACTGTTCTCTCCAGGATTGATAGTGACTTATACGACAGTTAATTAATAAAACTCTTAAAATTCTCATTGTGTTAGTGGTGGAAACTGCATCTGACAGGCTTCCTGCTCTGAAACTTACCCACTTTTGACCATTCTTCATAGCACAGCCAAAGCCATCATCTAAACTCCTATGTCCACAGGTATCTGTTGCCTTTCAGTGGATATTCAAACTTTTCAATGTGACATAATCTTTCTTGGCCAGCTTTATTCACTCCAAAAAAAATTCAGTGATTGTAATTACATGTGAGATGTTGTTCTCGACTTCCTCTCTTGCTCTTTTGTTTTGCTCTATCTATAGCCCAAGCTTCAGGTGTCCTTATTTTCTTCTAAGTTGTCAAGTGTAAGTTCCTAATGCAGCCTGTTCATTCCCCTTGGAAGTTAGTACCATGTTAGTTAAGCATAAGATGTTTTTGGAAAATGGCAGGAATTAAAAATGCCTTCCCCCTAAACTGGATGAAAATCCCTAATGTAGGTTGCCAGAAATCGGTGTACTTTTTAAAAAGTCCATTATTCAGTCTTTCTGTACTCATGGTGGCAGGGCTTGACTTTCCATCCTAATGCCTGTGATTAAGACTTGCACATAAAAAAGGGTCTTAGTCAAACTTTACAGAAGATAATAACATAATTGAACAAAGAATAGTTGAATTTAAATATTAGGAAAATGATCATTTAATATGAGATATACTTTAGTTAAAAGACACACTAGTTTTCTATGGTCTATTTTTCTGAAGAACTTAGGAACTTTCCATGTGGGGGAGTTGATTTCTATGCTACATGGAAAATTACTGCGTATTTAAAGCTTATCTTAGAGCCATAATAAAGCAGCTTATGTTCTAAATCTTTGTGTCGTAAATAGGTCCAGAAGGGATTAAAAAGGCTTAATCCCTTATTTAATACAGCACAAGTCACTGAAGTAGAACTTTCTAGAAGGTTTCTTTTTCTCTTAGGCAACAGGTAGTAAAATCTGTCTGCTTGAAATAAAAACTAGGAATTCCTTTGCTCAGAAATGTGGGAATGGTAGTGCCTAAGTGAAAGAGAAAATGTATCTAATATAGTTAAGAAATGTTAAAAAGTAATTTTTTTCTATTTTAAAACTAGAAAAGTTATTTATAAAGCATTGGCTATATACAGAATATATAGAAGGTATTTCTGAAGAGATACTAATTAATATTAAATTCTGAAAGTTTTTTTCCATCACATTGACTATTAATACTGCATAGACTAAGCATTCAGTTGGAGTAACTGTGTATCTTTCCACTGAGTTATTCAGGTGATTGGATGCTCTCTAAATTTATACTCTGAAATGATACTGAAATTCAGTGATTGAGACTTTAAAATATATTTGTTACATAAGTTTTAACATATGATGTTAAGATAAATATTTGTAATGCACCAGAACTTTCATAAACAGGTCAAGGGATGACTAAATCATATACAAATATGTTACTTTACCATTCTGTTTTCTCTAAGCTTATGTATCACATTTATTAGCAAGAGATATAACATACAGACTAGAATAAAATAATATGTTTACTTAAAAGCATATTTAAGTATCTGCTGAATACTTGACATGGTTATACCTAAAAAAGATACAAATGAATGACTGTACTCAAAAGACTCACAATTCACTGGAATGAAAGACACATAAAGTTATTATAGCAAGCACAGTTTATGTGAAATTGAAAATTGAGAATATGACACTTTCATTTTTTTCTCAATATGCTATTTTTTAAAAGTCATTACTTCTGTATAAAATGAAAGAGTTTTCTTTTAACAATTACCAAGGGCAGATCAGCAACACATATTAAATTGCCATTCATAGTAAATACTTGTTAAGAATAATGGTAGGTAAGTTTAATAAATGAATAATCAGAATAAAATCATTCAACAAGTGTATATTCATTGTTTCACACTATGTACGGAGTTCTGGATTTAGACAGCAATAGCAAATAAAGTAGATTTTAGACTATTTAGTCTAGTGACAGAGCAGAAAATAGTTCCAAATTTAAAGATAGATAAGATTAAGGTGTCATGGGAGGGGGGAAAGGGTATTGGGAAACTAGGAGAGCTTGAACACTCAGGAAAGACCTTTCCCCGGCACCAACACTTTGGGGGTGGGGGACTACAAAATCATACGGTAACAACTGAGGAGGAATGTGCAAGAAGGGCTTTGAAATTCAAGAGCTAGTAGTGCATTTACAGAACAGACTCAGCAAAGATCATGAACAAAGGCGACATGAGCAGAGCACAGAGGAGGAGAGAGTACTGACCTGTTTATCTGTCCTTTCCTTGAGGGCTTCTTGCTCAGATGTTTCACATTGGAGTTTTTCTAATATTACTGAAATTAGAGTCTGTTGAAAGGTCTTAACTTAGGAGTTGAAAAAGGTGAGTAGGTAGGATTGCGATATGTGCTGCACGCCAGGTAAGCGATGCTGGAGGCCTGATCTGAGGCGGAACTGATGCCGAAGGTGTGAAGGGAAAGATAAATGAGAGAACCAACATGTGACTGGAAATTATAGCTTGAAAATAGCATTCTCCAGTTATTCAAGTTGTTGAAGTACATTGGTTAGTTCTTCTTTACTAGCTCTATGGTGCTTTATAGGTTGAATCCAATCTGTCTAAGCACTAGAAAGGAATTGTTGGAAAAGAGTAAGGCCCATCACCCTAACTTCTGTGATAATATCGAGAGGATGATTGTACTACTCTTTAATGGTAAATGCAGTTTTTTGAAAGGTGACTAAAACTTTCAAGGAATATATTTGAATTATGATTATAGTAATTTACCCACTTTTAAATTGGTGCTCATAAAAAATAAAGTACAACTTATTAATTCCAGGTACAAATAAAACTAGAATTTTCTGACACTATCTCTTCTATTTATAAAAGTTAATTATTAAGAAAAAAATTAAAAAATATTATATCTTGATCAGAAAAGCTAGTAACCAACTGCACCAGAAATTTAAAACATAAAAATAAATCTACACATATCTTATTATTTATTTGTATGACATACTAAATGATTAAAGGCTATTTTATTGTTTAATAAAAATGGTACAATAAGTACTTTGATTCAGGTTTTGAATTTAATAATATTTTTACATGGAAAAAATCTGTAAATACCTTCATCACTATTGTATAAAAAAATTCTAAGTGACCAAGCTCTAAGAAATTTGAAAAGTAGCTATATTTTTCCTCCTATAGAATTTGTCAGCATGATTTCCTTAATGAGAAAATAAAGATAGTTATTGTATGTGTATAAGTGTGAATATATACAGATATGCACATATCTGTATATATACATATGTATATCTGAATCACTTTGACACATGAAGTAATGGACTTATGACTTATTGCCATTGATCGTTTTTGCTGTTCAAAAATTGTTCAGCTGGACAGACTTCATTTTAAACAATTGTCTATGGAAACTAATTGAAAAATTATTTTGTGATACTTTTGTGACAACCTCCAAGTTCCACAGAGAATATTTTGCTTGGTTAATGTGCATTGATGTTGATTAAATAAGTTAGTAGGAATGTCCTGAAAACAGATATGATCTCATAAATTCTCTAAGTGTCTCACCAACATTTAACATCAATTTAATGAAAGTAGATAAAATTTCAATTTCAATTTTAATGGCTATAAATGAATGTATAAGCTAACTCTATGGAATAAGTTAGACTTTTGACATGGTTAAATATCAGATGTTCTTCTCTTCAAAATATCTTGTGTAACTATAGTAGCGCTAGCATGCCATATATTAGAATTAGTCTAGCTGTGAATGTGACTTCACTATTTTTCAATTATATGTCCATGTGCAAAATACATTTAGTACTTAAATTAATTTCAGTTGTTTAAGAATAAAGCTAAGGAGTTTGCAAACACACTGCTGTTAGTGTTGCTATTCTAAGTCATGTACAGAGCCTAGGAATATGTTAAAAGTACTACATTGTCTTAAAAATGTTCTCTGATTAATTCCCGAATTCATAGTGCCTATACTCTTTGAAACTCTTATCTTCATTGCCTCTTTGACCTTGATCAAGTTACTGGATTTCTTTGCCCTTGAATTTCTTCATTTGCGAGATAATATGCTTATGTTTTGGCTCTAACAGGATACAATGCAATGGAATGGAAAGCTAATATATTTGGCTTTGATAACTTGATTCAAAGCACAAATATTAAAAAGACAGAATTAATTCTCATCCTATTATGAATTTCTACTTACTCCATGGAACTAATCATTTGGAATAAATCATGTTGGAATTGTTGTTTGATCCAGGTATTCAGTAGAATCACTAGCATAGCATTTCATTTTTGGATAGGACTCATAACTCATTAAACCACCAGTGCTTCAGACTGAGGAGATACTCATTGAATCTTAATGTAGATAACTCAGTTAATTAAAGCAAATATGGTCACACATTATTAAATTTGTAAGACCAAAATTGCCCTGAAATGATCTGTACAAAGCTTTGTTGAACTTTGTTAGAGAACTTCCTCTCAGAAAGCCTTGAGGATTTATCCTTTCAGACTGAGAATCGGAATGAATGTGATATTCTCTATCTGTTGTTAGACCTCCGCATCAGAAGACAGCATTCTTCTGAAAGTGTTTCTAGTATCAACAGTGCCACCAGCCATTCCAGTATTGGCAGTGGTAACGATGCTGACTCGAAGAAGAAGAAAAAGAAAAACTGGGTAAGCCCGCATCGCCCATCTAAGCCATCTTGTCATTGCATAACAACTCGGTCTTCTTTCTTGGTGACCATAGAAATCTAGGGAAGTTTTCAGAGTCACAATCAAGTGCCTGGTATCCCCATGCTGCACTTATCTCTGAGATTAATAGGGCAGAACAGTGAAGAGTGTACACTGGAAATTGTGACTAAGAGCAGGTGCTTATTGTCAGAGTGGTGAGGACAAAGATGAAACAATGATAACAATGGTAGCCAGAGAGGGGATGGCAGTGGTGGTGTTGATGGTGGTGATAAGTAAGAAGGATATTGGAGTTGATAAAGGGAGAGAGGAGACCTCAAGTGCAACCTTGTCTTTGGGGTCATCAAGGCCAATAGAATGAATAAAATGTTACCTCATGAGGAACATAAGAAGTCAATTGCATTAATGTCTGCTTGTTTTTGTTTTTGTTTTGCTTTGTTTTGTTTTGTTTGTCTTTTGCCAAGAGGATGTGGAAAAACCATAGAAACTTGAACAAATCTGTGTTTTAAGTTTGAGATATTTTCATCAAAATTTATGTTTTTCATATTTTATGAAAAGTATCTATGAATCAATTGCCTTAAAACTGAGAGGAAGACACTATCACTGCAGATAGTTTCAGAACAATGAAGGATTTCTCTCACTACCATGAAACAAGGAGAGATTTCTAAATAAAATAGAACTCATGGTGAAACTCAAAGCAAAACTATTGGATTTTACCAGAGTGCTTTTGGTAAATATTGAAAACAACTTTTTTGTTTAAAAAATGTTTATGCAGGTAATATTTTAAAATACTGATCAGCCTTCATTCCCTTGATTTGTAATTCCACACTCTTTCATGTTCCTGCAAGGTGAACTCTAGAGGAAGTGAGGTGAATATAAACTGTGGACAATTTGGCATGCATCTCTACAAAAACCCTGCCTTGGCATGAATGCTGTTCATTTTGGCAGTAGGCTTTTATACCTTTCAAAACCAGATTACCTTGTATGTCTTTTCTTTGTGTCTTTTCATTTTAATCTCAAATTTTAAAAAGAAGCAAAACCGTTTTATGAATAGAGCTGCAGGGGATACCAATTCTGGTTCTGAATAGTCTGGGAATTGAAAATTTGAATAGAAAATCACAATTAATGGAGTGTTAGGTGAATTTGATTTCATTTTGCTTTTTAAGTTTGTACTGTCAGCAGGATATGACTTGATTGTAGCACTAAAGTGGCCATTTAAAACAAATTGCCTTGAAGAGAGAAGCATTGGGAGTGAAGATCCCTTCAAGGTACTTAGTTTTAAATGAGTGTTCTGACAGCCATGCCTTGACCTTGCGCTGCTCCAAAGCCTTCCATGTTTGCGCTGCGCTGCATTAATACAAGAATACAGGGAAACATCAAATGCAATGTCTTCTTTTAAAGAGATATTGTGCTGCAACTGTTAATACTATGCTTAAATATACTGACCCCAGGCAGTGGCTAGGGTGGCACCTGCAAACTAACGCCCCAAAGCAAAAGCCCCCCAAAAGCACAAGCAGACACGATAGGTAATTTCTGCCCTTCTTTCAGCTAAGAAGCTCTTTCAAGCAAGCCTTCGGAAAGAAGAAGTCCACCAAGCCACCTTCTTCACATTCAGACATTGAAGAGCTTACTGATTCGTCCCTTCCTGCGTCCCCCAAGCTGCCCCATAATGCCAGTACCTGCGGCTCCACATCCATGAAGCCCTCTCATTCTGCTTCAGCGTAAGTCACTACCTCTGCAAAACACAGCCCTAGTAGATTTTAGAAACAATTTCAGGCCAAGCCCATGTTCATGTTCTAAATAGGAACAGCGGTACTTTTGTCACTGCCAATCACTTTCAGATCTTAGTGAGAATCATGGGCAGTATATGTTTCATTTTGATTTTTCTTGCTAGAGTCAAATGTTTCTTGTTCTCATTCTGCTCTTTCCTGAATCATGATTCTTCTTTTCACTTTCATTTATCCACGCATCTAACTGTGCGCACATGCAGGTCACCCCTTGTTTGGCCACCAAAGAAACGGCAAAATGGCCCTGTGATCTACAAGCACAGATCCCGGTAAAATGGTGTGATGCATGAAAATTATAAAGAACCAGGTTCTAACCTAACCCAGTTATTTTTGCTCTTTAAAAAATCATTTGCATGCATTTCTACCACAAATTTCTTTTCTCTGTTTTTCAACTAAAATTTAGTTTCTTAAAACCAATCTATAATTCACTTTTCTTTGATTTTATTCGATAATCTAACATGATATTTCTGCCATAACCCAGTATTCAGTAGTACACACACACACACACACACACACACACACACACACACACACAAAAGCCCACAACATTTAAGATGTAGGAGCATACTTTGATGACATGATTCTGTTTTGAATATATTGTCTAAGGGCAGGCCGGAACGTTCAGCAGACTAAAGTGCCTGCTTGGACAGAGCACAGTGGCCAGGGTTTAATCCCTGACACCACAAGCTGTGCTGGCCCCACCCCTGGGGCTCGCTGGTACAGGGATTGAGACTGGGCGTGAAGGCTGACTGTAAAGACAGGAGAATCACCAGAAGTTCGATCTACGTGGTGAGACCCTGTAAACCCTGTATTAAATACATTTTTTAAAAAAATATACCATCTAGATCAGATTTTCCGGTGTAACCACACCATGACAATAACTATGATAGTACTGTCAAATGGGTGAGTGGGCGTGGTGGCTCATGCCTGTGATCCCAGCACTTGGGAGGCTGAGCAGGAGGATTGCTATGAATTCAAGGCCAGCCTGAACTGCATAGTGAAAGCCTGTATCGAAAAGAAACAAAACAGGGCCAGCCTGATAGCTTAGCAGACTAAAATGCCTGCTTAGGCAGGCACAGCAACCAAGGTTCAGTCCTCGGGGTGCAGTGACAGCCCCATCCCTGGGGTGCGCTGAGATGGTGATTGAGACTGGACGTGGTGGCGCGTGCCTGTAATCCCAGCACTTGGGAGGTTGAAAACAAGAGAATCACTACAAGTCTTATGTACATAGTGAGACCCTGTAGAGCTTGTAGACCCTGTCCTAAATACAGAAAAGAGAGAGAGAGAGACAGACAGACAGAGAGAAAGCAATAAAGCAAGTAAGAAAGAAAGAACAAAAAAAAAAAACCCTGTCAAATGAAATGGTCACTATGGTACACAATCTCATCACCGACATAGGCACAAATTATTTGTATTTTGTGATCAATAACAGCTCTCAAATTTTAAATGGAAAAGATACTAATTCACACGAAACAAATTATTTTCATAGAGATTTACAAAGCTGCCCCCCCCCCACTACACATGAAACAAAGCAATGAAGTTGTAATATACGGGACCTTCTGCACACTCTGCGCCCAGCCTCCAGGGTGGCTGGAGTCGCTGTCTTTCCTTCTTTCGCTGTGATCTAGATCGCTGAGCCTAACAAGGTTGTATAACACTCATCCATTACGTAAATGTCTCACACTAACCTCTCTAATTATTTTCTGCAATATTTATATCCAATTTTCATGGTATCTACCTGAAAAACAGTATGGAGGCAAATCAGGTTATTGTTGAAAGAGTTTTACAAAAGAACAAATCACCATTTGAATGTGCAATACCTTGATGTTTTAAAAGCAAAATATTTCATGTGTTGCAAATAGAGTTCTAAGTTCCTCAAAACACATGAAATAAAATGGAGCACTATTGCAATTCATCTGACTTTATATTGTGCTTCATAAAAAGTTTTTAAACCTCAGAATATAGGTAAGGAAGATGGAAAGAAAAGGGCAGCTACTTTCAGTTTTGAACCTATGAACATATTACTGTTGTGAAAACTTTCTGTTTTTCTGCAGGTTTTGCCAGCAGCAAATAATTTCTGTACCTGCTGGATAGGATCACAGTTCAGTCTTTTAAAAAGGCTTTTTCTAATCTGCTGGCTGCCCCTGACCACCAATTTGGTGAGATGGTTTTTGCTCTTGCTTTTTCTTCAGGATCTGCGAATGCACAGAGGCTGAAGCAGAGATAATTCTGCAGCTGAAAAGTGAGCTCCGAGAAAAGGAATTAAAATTAACAGACATCCGCCTGGAGGCCCTCAGCTCCGCTCATCACCTGGATCAGATCCGTGAAGCCATGAACCGGATGCAGGTCAGAGCCAAAGCGCCTTTAGGGCACAGATGGAGAGACCAGAGCGTGGCTTTTTCTCTGAGTTATAGACAATTAATTCTACTTCAGATCTGCCATGGAAATACACTCTGTTCATTCAATCTTTCCAACTTAGTTCTTAATGCCAAACGAGGAATTTTCTGAAATCCAGAGTGGTAATGGAAGTAGCCGGTTGTACTTAAATCAAGGGCCATTCAAGATACTTGGACTAGTGATTGGGTCCAGACCTCAAGCTGGTTTTACAGAAACAACCAAAATTCTTCCTCTTCACTTCCCATTGAATTATGCTAATGATGGCTTTAAAACAAATGTTTATGTTAAGGGCCAGCCAGAAAGCTCAGGGACTAAAGCTCCTGCTTAGGCAGATGTAGGAATGGGGTTCGATCCCCATCCCCAGGGTGCGCTGAGATGATGCTTGAGGCTGGGCGTGGTGGCACATGCCTGTAATCCCAGCGCTTGGAAGGCTGCAAGCAGGAGAATCACTATGAGTCTGATCTACCTAGTGAGACCCTGTAGACCCTGTACTAAATAATTTTAAAAATGCTCATGTTAAATCTAACTTTCAAATATCTTCATCTATTTTGTCTTTCAAATGGAAAGGAAGCTAAAGAGATTCAACCCAAGCTTTCTGAACATGGAAGTAAAAGTGGCTTACAGTGCCATCTGTAAAAGTAAAGCTTTTGTGGTTTTTTTTTTTTTTTTTTTTTCTTTTGGAAACATGTAGAGGCTAAATTCAGAATCAGTCTGTACTCAGACTAAGTTTTCATTTTATTATTTTTAAAACAGTAATCACTTGGTTCCACAGACGGCTGAAATAAGAAATGCTCACTCTTGAGCAGACTCAGCTGCCCCTGTATATATTCATGAAAAGGTTTTTGTTGTTTTATAAGCTGAGTGTCCTGTATTGAAAAACAAACCCTTTCATGTGCTAGTGAGGGTGTAGAAGTAATTTCAAATCGCCTTACTGATATTATGTTTTGTTTTGCTCGGTTTCCTACTCTCCCTGAATTCACAGAATTACAAGTGCATTATTTGCCAATGAAATTTTCGTATCACTTTAAAATGAAAGTGTTAGGAAGTATATGGCTACATTATTCTTAATTTAAATGAGACCAAGTCCAGAAAACGTCTCCAAAATAGGACAGCTTTAAAAAAAAAATAGGACTGGGAATACAGCTCAGTGTAGAGTGTTGCCCAGCACAGAGGAGGCCTTGGGTTTCATTCCCAGCAACACAAAACATATTACTGCTAGGATTTCTATTCGCGCATACAGGAGCATGTAAATATTCCGTGATTTGCTTATTTAACATACTACCACATGCTTTATTCAATAGAAAATTCAGTCTGCCATAAATTTTGATGACATTCTCTCAAGTTAGCACAATTGGTTGTTTCGCGTTTTCTATCTCCTTAACAGAATGAAATTGAGATTCTGAAGGCTGAAAACGACCGGTTAAAGGCTGAGACCGGAAACGCGGCTAAGCCCGCGCGGCCGCCCTCGGAGTCCGCCAGCAGCACCTCGTCCTCCTCCTCACGCCAGTCGCTGGGGCTGTCGCTCAACAACCTGAACGTCGCTGAGTCGGTGACCGCAGGTGCGTCGGCGCGCTTGCCTGCGAGCTCGCGGTGGGCAGGGGGGACGCGGAGCCAGAGAGCCCTGGAGAGCCTGTCAGTGCCAACGCTAATCCTCAGAAATAGTCCCGAGGGGCCGGGGAGATGGCTTGGTGCAATAAGCGCTAACCTGGCAAGCGCAAGGCCCTGAGTTCAATCCCTGGTTCCACCATTAAAAAAAAAAAAAAAAAAAAAAAAAAAAAGTCCCGGGGTTTTCCTCGTCAATTAACCCTCCTTTTAATTTTGAAGGATATTCTGTGAAACTGAATCAAGAGGTAGAAGTCCAGTTTTCAAATGATTTTTTTTCTTAGATCACTTCGGCTGGCAAACTACTTCCTCCATGATTATGAATAGGATGAAGAAACTAGTAAATCTTTTCAACCGTGTTCACTAGTTCTCATGAATCTATAATAACTTCTTGCCTTTTCATAGAGGTTTCAGTGTACAAAGCCTACTTCTAAATTTGACCAGACGTTACCCTGCGTGCTGTTAGCGACAGAGAACAATGCCAGCTACGCATCACCCAGTCTGCAGCTCTATTTAATTTTCAACAGACAAAAAGATTCTGTTGTATTCCCCAGTACTAATGATGGAAGATGTGTACAGTTTTGATTCAATTACAAGCAGAATCATATGACATCATTTTATCTTAATATCTGATGAAATATTCAATTATAAGACATAATTGATCCTATGGCCTTGAATTAGTTTATGGATGTAAGATTTAGTGTAGGAAATGTTTCCGTGAAGGGCTGCAGTAATTGCAAAGCACAACCACCAGATGACGCTCGCATACCAGTAACACGCATGTGCCTGCTAGTTTTAGATTCCGTCGTAGGATTGCAGCCTTAGCTTGGTTGTCTTGTATGAAACCAGAGGAGGAAAAGCAGAAGGAAGAGAAATTGATACGAGAAATGACACAGCTTTGCCCATACCAAATATATATTTTAATATATCATTTCTTTTCAAAAAGTCTTAATTTTTAAAACTACTATTGGGCCGGCCAGATAGCTCAGCGGCTTAAAGCAGGTACAGGGACCGGGGTTCGATTCCACATGTGCCATAAGAGTCCCTCCCCTGGTGTGCACTGAGACAGGAATTGAGACTGGGCGTGGTGGCACGTGCCTGTAATCCCAGCGCTTGGAAGGTTGAAAAACAGGAAGGATCACTACAAGTCTGATCTGTGTAGTGACCCTGTACTAAATATTTTTTAAAAACTACTATTATTGATACCTTTCATAATATGAAAAGTAAATAGTCTTATGACTGAAAGATAAACTGGAACTTCCCAAAATTCAGAAAAAGAATGTTCATAAACATTTTGGGTCATATCTTATTTTTCTCAAAGTACTGAGAACTCTTTCCTTAAATTTTCTGGGGTTTTGTTTCTTTTCTCTTTCTTCCTTTTTCTGTTTTGAAAGCTGTTTCTTCAGGTGATAATCCCAGCAAAGTATTGTGAGCAGGGAATACCCAGGGTGGTTCATGGTGTATTCCTCCTTGTATCAGTAAGTGAATTTAGAATAAACATAAAGCTGAAAGAAATAACAGCAAAGCATTCTACACAGGGAGGGTAAAGTACTTGGAAAGCTTTATCTCTTGTGCTGTTAATAGGAGGTGCTGTTTACGCCCCATTTTATAGATGAGAAAACCAATTACTCGTTATAGTAATTTTGTTTTTCAAGATCTTGCAGCCAGATAGTGAGCAGTAGTCCAACCTAGATCTGGATGATTCTGCTATTACATTGTTAAGCTAATCTAATTTTGCTGTAAGTAGCCCCATATCCAAAGCCCCAAGACAGACATGCACTCCTTTGCTTGTTCATATTCACCCCCCTTGTCCTAGTTACTTTTCTTTTTTATAAGACAAAATACCTGAGACCCAAAGCTAAAGGATGAAAGTTTTATTTCCTCTCACACTTTGTAGAGGTTCAGTCAGCCGGCTCCAAGGCAGCGTGGCATGACAGAGCAGAGACGGTCGGCAGGGCAGGCAGGCAGGAAGGCGGCACAGGGCAGGCAGGCAGCCTGACTCGCATCTTGGCCCTCTACCACCAGCCCTTCGGGTGTGGCCATCGAGGACTATGCTAATTCTAATGAGCGTAGTATTTTAGTGCCACTCATGATTAGTTCACATTTGCACACCCTAGTCTAGCTGACTTTGAAACTCCCCAGCTGCAACATGTGAGACTTTGAGGGGACAGCAAGAACCGAGCCATGACATCACTATTGTCAGGAGAAATTTCATATTTTAGGTTTAGTTTTCAAGAGTTAGTTTGACGATGAAAGAATCACATATTCCAAAGACCACCTGAGAAAATATGGGGTCAGTAATCAGGATAAACACCTTGCTATAGACTACTGCCTACACTGACATCATTTTGTGCTACCCCTCGCCTTCCGTGAGTTCTTGCATCAAGGCTGCTGTGCTCGTTCTTATTGATTGAAACTCTTCCCTGGATTTTCAACAGCCTAGTATACTTCAGTCTTTCAGTGTTGCCCAGACATCTCCAAGGAAGCTTTCCAGGATTAGGCATTTACATAGAGCTCTCTCCCTTCAATTACTAGTTCATGGTTATTTTCTTCAAGAACTAAACACATTCTGATACACTTTTGTTGAAAATGTACATTCTGAAAAGGCAGATAATTCATTGTTCTCATTTTGATATTTATTCCCAGTGCCTACCATAATTTTTTATGTCTTTTTTCTTGATAAGTATTTGCTAAATATTTATAAAACTATACCTTTTATTCTTAATAAGCACTTGTTGAATATTTACAGGTATTTATGAGTAATTAAGCAAAATATTAAAGAGGTAATTTGATCATGAAATAAAAGAAGCTTAGGTATAAAAAACAAGGAAAATTACTCGAAACTTCTAACATTAGAATAAAAAGAATTAAAAATAATATATGAGGAAGAGGGCTTTTTAAATGGTGACAATCGATGGGATACAGTATGGTAACTTGTTAGATGAATACAGTATATAATAAACAAGTCAGAAAATTTCCATTTCCTCATTTGTAATGTGCTTGTATGTATGTGTAATTTGTTTGCTTCTGGTGTTCCTAGGGACTGAATCCAGAGCTCTCTACCTACTAAACTAACCCTGTACCACTGAACTATAACCAGAGTCCTATTTAAGTTTTATTTTACGATAGAACTTCACTAAATTTCCCAGCTAAACTCAAATTTACAACCTTCATTCAGTCTCACAAATAGTTGGGTTTACAGTACAGGAAGTATAGTTACTTTGTTTAATGAGAAAAAGAAGTACTCCCTGTAGAGTTTGAGTTTTGAGTGGAATCAGTAAAAGATAAAGATCTTAAGGGTGTTAATCTGCAAAAATAGTTAAATTCTAGTATAGGGATTGCTTTTGCAAATTTAAAAAATTTCTAGAGTAAATCTTCATATTCCTCAAGCTCTCAAAGTTATTTTATAGCTGTATTTCTTACAGCACAGCTGTACCAGGCAGCTTTCCTGCCAATACAGCTCAGTACCTGATGCCTGTAACTTGAAGGGGAGGTTGCATTGTCCCACAGTTGTAGGAGATCCAGTCCACAGTAGTCTGGCCCCGGGCAGAAGCTTCTTGGCACTGAGGTGTGGCACAGCCAAGTTTTTTGGTTCACAGCGATGAGAACCGGGCAAAGATGGTTAGGACAAGGGAGACTATAATTTCCTATAATTTCTCAAAACTTCTAACATTACAATAAAAAGAATTAAAAGTAATATATGAGGAAGAGGGCTTTTTAAATGGTGACAATCGATGGGATACAGTAGGGTAACTTGTTAGATGTATACAGTATATAATAAACAAATCAGAAAATTTCCATTTCCTCATTTGTAATGTGCTTGTATGTGTGTGTAATTTGTTTGCTTCTGGTGTTCCTAGGGACTGCATCCAGAGCTTTCTACCTACTAAACTAACCCTCTACCACTGAACTATAACCAGAGTCCTATTTAACTTCCAACCAGTAAGGCTACAGTGAGAAGCAGATTTCAATGAACAACAAAAAAAGTGTAAAGGAGAAAATAAGGACAGTGAACAAATATGAGATAATGGAACCTTGTTATTTGTTTCTTCAAAATTTGATAGATATTTTACTGGATGATGCTGGAGATACATCTGGACATAAAGACGGTCGCAGTGTGAAAATTATAGTCTCCATAAGCAAGGGCTATGGCCGGGCAAAGGTATTTCTTTAAGATTATGTTCTTCATATTCTGAATGTCTCTGAGTTAACTGTTTGTGTTTAAAGGTTCATTCTACTAAATATCCTATTGGAAGCATATGCCTTGATAGCATGTTAATTATAGAAGCCTAAGACACAAGAAGAATAAAAAATTGTATCACCATATCACTAGAAATGTGTCTCAAGTATCACATGACCAGTATTAGTTGACATCCTCCCATTTCTAAAACTTAGAAAAAGAAATGATTGTATTATTTGACATAGATTCTTATTGCTCAGCCTCTTTCAGAGCCACTAGTATCTTTTAGGTAATATATATGGTGTACAGTAGCCTATCACCAGAGCTGATAGTAGGTCCAAAATACAAAGAGAAGACTGTACAAATAAAGATACTATTCAGAGGGACATATTCTACTGAAATCCATAGAACAAATCTCATCGATGCTACATGTCTGGGTCATTTTTAAGCAAGATTATAGCTTATGGGGCAAGTATCTTAATTCTTTAGATTTAAAATATCACTTTCAAAATATCACTGGCAATATTATTTGACTCTATCTCTTTCAAAAAACTAGAAAGATTGTTTTAGGTCAAAACTTTGGCTGAGTACTCAAGAATATAAAACTTGTACATATGTAATTTTTCTCTTTTAATCAATAACAAAATCTCTTAAAACTTTGAAATAATTGAAATACTAACATTTGAGACATGACTCACTTGTGAATTTCACACTGAGCAAATGTTCCACGGAATCCAAAGCCGTCAGCTTTCTGCTTGAGCAGCGATTTGTGCCTACCTTCCAGTGGGTCTTCATGTCTAATTGTCTTGGGGGAAACCCTAACTGAATGTAATTTAAAAGCCTCTGTTCTAAAGCATTGCATACACATCAATTTCAACTTCTCTATAAATATATTGAAAATGAGTTTTCCTTCTCAGAATAACTCTAAAAAACAGAGCGTTTGAACATTTTTCCCCCTAGTAAACCTTCTGAAAAAGAAGCCATCTTTGCTTTCTAGTGCTCTCTAACAAAATATTATAGAAGAGGTAGTTTATGCAATAGATTTTTTTTTCTTTTTTACATTTTCACAGGCTAACAAAGTCCAAGTTCAAGGTTTTGACTCATTTGGTTTCAGGAAAGGGCTCTTTCCTGGGTTTCTACATGGTAAACTTCTTGATGTGTTTTCAAATGGCCTTGGCTCAGCATCTTAGGGAGAAGGGAAAGAGGCCACCTAATACCCCTCTCTTCACAGGAGTCTCACACTCTTAATGCACACTCTAACTGATACACTAATCCAACTCTAGTGACACCTACAGACCTTGTGTTCAGATACCACCACACTGACCATATTAGGGTATGAGTGGGCAAAGGAGGCAGGCAGGGCAACAAACGTTTAGCCCATAATAGGAGAAGAAAACATACCTACAGTGGTTCAGCTGAAAATTTCTCAGCTCTTTTCTGGCAAAAAGTGTTGGCTTCTAACTTTGGTTGTTTCCACAGTGGTGGTAGTTATTTACATTTATAAGGTTAAATGTTACAAGAAATTCAGGATAGGAGCCAGCCAAGTGATTTACCCCCAGGCCTTTTTTTTTTTTTTAACTAGGTGATAAAAACTGTGTTGTAGACTCCATGTCACATAGCACTTGATCAGTGTCTACACCCCTTTAATGACCACTTTCTAGTCAGTTGATAAGTGACTAAAAATAGGACTGTAATGTAATAACTAATGTTATCTACTGCTATCAGAGTCATTATTTCATGCAATTATTTCTAGTCTACATAAAAGAAACCATTTAAACTACAGATTCTAAGCTCTTTACATTTCTAATACTTCCAGAAATTCCTCAGAAATCCATCCTGTAAAAATATAGAGTTAAGATCATTACTTATAAAAATATACTTTGCTTTGCTAAATGAACCCCATAATTTTCTCTTGCAAGTCCCCCTCAAGTAAGTTTTCTGATAAGTTCAAAATTAGACCTATTTTGTAAATTTGCAGGTATTATGCTACCATGAATTACATTTCTTAGAGCTGGATGGGATTAAAATTAAAAAATGAAAAGCTGAGCATTGGGCTCCTTAATGATAAGATCAAAAAACTGTAAAATGGACTTCTAGGATTCCGCTGATCTAGTGCTACTTTGTTTTTCTCACCCTTTTCCTCCTGCCAACTTCCTTTTGTTAGGAATGGATCCACTGTATTAAAATGCAAGACTATATTTTCATTCTTGTCTTTTCTCTTCTACTGAATATGCTCGTGAATTGTTTTTTCTTAACAAACCAATTCAGATAATCTCTTTCTTGCTTGCTATTATTGCTATTGCTGTTACTTTAGTTATTTTGTTCCTTAGTTTGCTAAGTTATGCTTTATTATATAGCTAACTTTATTTATTAAAATATAACACACCAGTTTAGTGAATTCTAGTTTAAGTGAATTATTTAGTAGTCACCAATTACATCACTAATTTGGGGGGGAATATATACCAATAAAAGAAGACATACAATTGGGTTTATCTCACTTAATTTTGTTCTAATTAAGGATCAGAAGTCTCAGGCATATTTGATTGGCTCCATTGGTGTTAGTGGAAAAACCAAGTGGGATGTCTTAGATGGCGTAATTAGACGACTGTTTAAGGTAAGTCACACAAGACATCTGGTACTATTTTTCGTGGGTTTCTTTTTAGATTATTTCCATAAATCTAATAATGTAAATATTTCTGATTATCTTCTCCATTTAAACTGAAGCATGCCTGGTACATGTCTGTAATCCCAGCATTCAAGAGTTTGAGGCAGGAGACTCCTTGCAAGTTCCAGACTATGCTGGACTACAAAGTAAGCTCAAGGCCAACCTGAACTATATAGCAAGAGCCTGTCTCAAAAAAGATAAAAATAAATAAAGATTTCTTGTCTTGTACTGTTTGAAGTTAGCGGTTCTTGTATTGCCCATCTCTAAAATTTGTTATATCTATCATTATATTTCTTGACCTTTAGGCTTGTTATTTGGGCCTTTATTTCATCTTAATGTTTGTATGTGTACTCTTTCAGGAATATGTGTTCCGTATTGATTCAACTTCTAGCCTTGGTCTGAGCTCTGACTGCATTGCCAGTTATTGTATAGGAGATTTAATTAGATCCCCTAACTTAGAAGTGCCTGAACTGCTGCCTTGTGGATACCTTGTTGGGGACAACAACACCATCACTGTGAACCTAAAAGGTAAAAATTAAAATGAAGGGGGAGGAAAGCATAATGTTTAAACCAAATTCATCCTCCTGTTTTGCAGTTTCCCTTTAAATTTACATGTTCATAAATTCTGTTAACCACTTTAATAATTTTGGTATGGAATAGCCATTTCGATTTTAAAAAATTAAAAATCTTCCTTAACAAAATAAAATCCAAGGAAATTTTTTGTTTTTTTTTGAATTCTGGGTGTGAAATGAACACATTTGTGAGTAGTCCCTAGGAGGGTCAGAAAGATGTGATTTAGGGAGTTTAACATTTCTAGATGTATCCCCTTGCTCGTCTTTGCCTACAGGAGAACTCAAAAATTTTACTTTTTATTCCAAGTAATATATTTACCACTCTATTTTTTTCATTTTAAAACATGTATACTCAATAAATAACCACTGGGGACAGAGAAGGAAATTAAGAATGAAGAATGAGAAGTTCCTTCTGGTTTCTTTGCTTTGGCTGATGTGATTAGCAACAGGCTAATGTAACACCTGAAGTAACGTGTCTCCATAATTCTTTGTTTGTATATGTTTGAGAATCACAGTGAATTTATATAAACTGGGTTAATACAAGAATTCATCAATATTTGATTTTATGATTAAGATAATTGGGTTAGTGAAAGGAGATATAGTGTTGATCCCTTCCTAATTCCTTGCTAAATATCAGAATTTGTATCTTTCAAAGTCTTAAGTGGTTGTACAGCTGGGATGCATAATGAGAAATGGTAATAAAGAGAAAGGAAAAAGTGAAATGGAAAGATCGAACCCAGAGACACATGGACCTGTTACATAAACTCCACATTTAATCTTAACTAGTCGCTCTCAAAGGAAAGGAATATTTTGTGTTAGAATTTATAATGCTTTCACTTCTCTCTGCAAACATAAGTGGAAAGCCTGAAGCAGTCCGCAGAGACAAGCCTGAACAAAAGGAAGTGGTGTGCTCCTGCTTGGGCCTTCATGCTGCCTTCCTCCTGAAGTATTTTCTGTCTCACAATGGCCACACATGCTTGTGGGGTAGAGACACTTAAGAATTATTTTGTGGGGACTGTGTTCTTATGACCAATGAAGCTCTGTTGCTGGCTGACACCAGATTTTCAATTCTAGTTTATGGAAAAACAGTACATCACACTGTGTTCTTTGTTTGCTTCCTTCAGGGGTAGAAGAAAACAGTTTGGATAGTTTTGTTTTTGACACACTGATTCCTAAACCAATTACCCAAAGGTACTTTAACTTGTTGATGGAACATCACAGAATTATACTCTCAGGACCGAGTGGGACTGGAAAGACCTATTTAGCAAACAAACTTGCTGAATATGTTATAGCCAAATCTGGGAGGAAGGAAACAGAGGATGCTATCGCCACTTTTAATGTGGACCACAAGTCAAGTAAGGTAAGTCTTAGGGTCCTAAGAGAACAGCTGTTATTTATCCACAAGTGTCTTAAGTAATGAAGTTTTAAGATTGTATGGCACTTTCATATTGTACATGGAAAAATATCTGTCTCATCACTAAACCTATAATGTGGTAAGGGGACACATTTTAATTTATAAATTTGGAGAAAGTTGCTGTCTTCGATAATAATTATTTATCAGATACGTGATAAGGCACTGGGAGAATACAGAATAAAACAGCAGAGTTCTTTTCTGGTTCTTTTTAGATAACCATTTAAGAAATATGAGAGTTGAAATATATGTACACAGTGCTGTGGGAGATGCTAGAAAAAAATCACTCCTCATCTGCCAATCAGGGTAATACTTGGTCTAAGTTTTAGGAGATAAGGGACAATTAACCGAGGCTTTGCCACAATGCAGATGTGATGGTAATTAATACATTCTAAGACCTCAGCAGTTTGCTTACCTCCTTCTGTCTCTGTGAGAATGATGTCTTGGAGCCCTAGGATCCTGGACAGTGTCTGCTTTGCCACCTGCCAAGATCCAGTGTGCCATACTTCTCAGCCTGAACAGACATGTTCTATAGCTCTTATCAGGGCTACGAAACCTACCCAGTGACTTTGTCCATACTGAATAAAATGAAGAAATCTAAAAAAGGAAATTGATATGGGAAACTGGTTCCTGAAAGTAAACTATCCTTGTGGCTTATGTTTATCAAAGTCTGAGTCAATGCCACCTAAGGATTTCTTGAGAAACTGTAACTACTATAGGCAATATCCTGAGGGGATTCCGGTAATAAGGAATTATATATTGTGGTAAAAAGATAAGCTGGCTAGATGTTCTAAAGTGATCCCATATCTCAGGAATGTCAGTTCTGCACATTTTCAGGAATAAATGTGATCCCAAACCTATTGAATTCCTGAAATAAACCTGACATACAGCAAAAGTTCTTAGTGTGGTAGTTCTTTCTGTCCTTAACATTGACTAGCTGAGTATTCAGAGCACTGCTGTGGTATTCAGGGTCCATTAGCAAAGTTGCTTATTATTTCATTCTGCTTTTTTATCTGTATAATGTAGTAACATAGGATTGTTTTAAACATGAAACAAATGTATTTGTGTGTGGGTAAATGAGAGAGAGAAAGGAGAGATGGAGAGACAGAGAGAGAGAGACAGACAGTTAATGTAGCTCTTATCAGGGCTATGATTCATTAATTACATATGAATTAATATAGTCATTAATTACACACTCATTACACATTAACTACAGAAATCCACATACACACACATGCCCCTATGGTCAAAATCACCTTGAATGTATTCTTCAAAAGAACAGTGATTGAGCATAATAAAGTGCCTCCTAAATAAGGATCATCCACGGATTCTGCACATTTCACTGATACGCAGCACTATTTTATTAAATTGGGGCTGGATAGTTGTCACTTCAAATAAAGAAACAGAAAACCTCAGGTAGAATATTTTACTCTTCTCTGACCCAAGCTGAACGAACACAGTTGGTTTTGTGAGGCTTCAGACTTGGTAACTCTACGGAGGAGAACTCCTCATATGTTTACCTGAGACACTTTTAAAACATTTTTTTTCTTTTCAGAAAAAAGAAAAAAGAAAAAATATAGGAAAAGACTGAGGTCTCTTAGGTATTCTTGCAATTTCATTTGGTTTTTCCTTTTTGTTGATTTATAAGAACTCTATACAACCTTTTTAATTTAAAAAAAAGAGTGGTTAGAAAATGAGTGAAATAGTTTTGTTAGAGTGAATCAAAACAATTTGATAGAGCTGCAGATCACTTAAAATCAGTGTTTAAATTAAATACATGCAGACTGCCTTTGAACTTCATTAGGATGTAAGTTGATGCACTAAGTTAAAAAGATAATTTTCATTAGTTACAAAAGATATCTCCATTTAAGATATAATAAATGTGTGTGTGTGTGTGTGTGTGTGTGTGCGTGTGCATGTATACACTTAGTTTCATTTCAGTTTTAAAAAGGTTTAGTGCTTGGAGATATTCATAATAATGTTATGTGAGTATCATTTTATAATTTTCATTCACTATTTCGAACATTCTTAGCATCTTCTGCTGTTTTGAAAAATAACATTATCTGTGTCATAATTAAGGAAGTTCACTTGTTGTTATAAAACAGTGAACAAAAAATATTGGCTGAGAGTGTTTGAATGAAACTAATGATACTAGGAAGCAGTAAAAGGAAGAAACCTATAGGAAAATTGCATGGCATTCACCACCAAGAAAGCACAAAATACAACTAAAATTGTTTCTTTCTTCTTTGTGGTTGTTAGCTATGAATGAGCTGTCAGTTATGCTGGATAAAGGGCCATTGCCAGAGAATCTGACTAACTCTTGCCAGGTGGACAGAAAAATCCATATGTTATTTGCTTTTGGACATGGAGTGGGTATAAGTGAAGGTGACAGAAAGAGGAGGGATGACAAGTTGAGATTTTATTAGGGATGGCTGCTAACTCTATAGGTTTATTAAGATAAAATGCAAATGAGACATGAAATAGTAAGTTCTTCTCCAGGAAAAAGGAGGTGTATAACTATAGGTGCATTTTGTGCTGTGTCGTGGATAGCAGGGGCAGGGGCGAGACACAACCAAAAAGCACTTGCTTATTCTAAAATACCAAATTTTTGATGCCTCTACATTTTACCTTCTGTTCTTCTTCCTACACTTCAAGCCCTCCCTCAAGCTGCCAGCTGGAATATTTTGATTGAGAGCAGTGCACATAAACAATTACACTTTGTGACATTTGATATAGCAGGCCCAGAGGACTAGAGATGGATTTAGTAAGGACTATGGAGCCAGCTGCAGCCATTGGAATGTTAGGAGGGACATCAGAAAGCTGGACTTGGCAGATTCATTTTCTTTGTTTTGCTTTGTTTAATTTATATATTTGGTACAGGATCTCACTATGCAGCTCAGACTTGTAGTGATCCTCTTGTTTTCAGCCTCCTTAGCATTGGGATTACAGGCATGCGCCACCATGCCTGGACTCAGTGGCAGGCTCAGCACACCTGGGGGGCAAGGCCAGCATGGCATGTGGTGCTGGGGATCGAACCCTGGTGCCTGCATTTGCCTAAGCAGGTGCTTTTTTCACTGAGCTATCTCGCTGGCCCAGCAGATTCATTTTTAATGTTTCTGGAGTCAAAAAATCGGGAAAAGCAGTGACCAGCCATCTTCATAGCACTGTGTTGTTCAGTGTATAATTCACAAGCAGTGTCTACTGACAGTGTTCTGGTAGCTATCCACCCTGCTTCCTTCTAACCACATACAGACGTGGAACTTCTAATCTTGATGCACCAGTGCACTTCAGTGTATAATATAAGATGTGAGGGAGTCTGCAAAAACCTCTTGAGTCATATGAAAAAAATAGTTGTGTGTGTCTCTTTCTTCATCTGACGCTCTACAGCTTTCATGACCTCCCAAGGGATGCACTGCCGGTCACCAAAGGAAGTTGAAGAATCTAGTGGCACCCGCATTTGTCCAAAATCATGCTGGGACTTCCTAATTACTGCCTTCACTGGCTACCTGCTAACTCACTCTCTCCCCATCTTCTCTTTAAAATGTTGCTACAGTTCATCTTGTCCTTCTAGAAATTCCTACGACTTTCGTGGTCATCATGCTCTCCTCCTCCCTTCCTACTTGCCTCATATTTCTCTCTAGGTCTGTTTCTGTGACTACTCTTTCTTTACCTACCAGTAAATGAAACTTTCCCCAGCATTCCTCTGACTTCAACTTATGTGGACTTAGGTGGTTGACATGAACACTTAGCTGTGTCACTATTTCAATTTTGTAAGCTTTACATTAGCTTATAAATATGCTTTTGTTCACCTGCTACAACATGAGTTTAGACATGACAAACCCAGCTGTGAAAAAACGTAAGTCCATTTATCTCTATTACAACCACCTTCCTACCCAGACTAATTACTCTATCACTTGGACTTCTGTAGTTGTTTTCTGATTGCCTAACTCACATTTACCATGAAATTTCTCTGCATTCTGTTATTGGCCTTATCCACTCATATACTAGAAAACAGAACTATCTTTTTTACAAATGTGCTCATGCTGAAATCTGCCAGATGTTTTCCCTTCACCTGCTGCACTAGATCAAAATGCTCCCAATTCAGACCCATGGTGACTCCTGGATTCAAGTTTGGTGTTCGCTTTACTCAGATGTTTAAGAAAAGATCCTTTGCAATCTGCTTACCACACTGTTGTAATGATTTGACTTTACTTAGACCCCCAAAACACTTCATTTTCTTCCCGGCAGTCAAAAAACATCCAGCTGAGTACTTTTTCTTGCAATGCATTTGCCATCATTCATTGGTGCAAAACTTAGCCTACACGTTCTTTCCCTTGTGGCTTTCATTCATGTGTGTGCCTTTGATACACTTTTTTTTTTTTTTTGCCATACCAGGGATTGAACTCAGGACCCTGCACTTTCCAGGGAAGCACTTATTCTACTGAGCTATCTCCCTGGCCCTGATTCGTTCTTGATCATTTGTAAAGCTCTTCTTCCTTTTCTCAACATCAAAATATTACCTAATATTAAAAGGAAAAGTTAACCCAGAACTGGGGAAGCTGAAAGCAGGAGGATCACTATGAATTCAAGCTGCCTAATGAGACCCTGTACCAAATACATAAAATGAAAAAATAAAAGGTTAATAGCAAATAATATGGCCACCAGAAAGTCTCTTCTAAATGCTATGTTTCTATCCTCTAAACAAAAATCTTTGATCTATACAAGTAATGTATTTTGATTGTTAGTTATATTAATATATGCCTAATGTAAATAATATACTTCTTGAGTTCTTTTTTCATTTTGAATTAATCATTTTATCCTTCACATTTGCGTTTCCTTTGATAAGTACATTGCTCTCCTTAATGACAATGGAAAAACAAACAAACAAACAAACAAACAAACAAACTGATGGCTTACAGTTGTTTGTCTAATAAAGCCCTACTGCTTCTGCATGGATACAAAATCTTCTATTTTTATATCTGTCGCACACACCACTGCCTTGCATTGCATTCTCTTGGACAATAGAGTCATTATTTTCTGACACACAAGATGCACTCACACTCTCCAACATTCACTTGCTATTATTTAGATTTTAAAAGCTCTCTCTTACTGTATCTTGGTGTCTGAACTTTAAACTGGGTCAAATGCTTCTCTTTCATCTTCCTACATTTGGTGCATTTTGCGTGCTGCAGAGCGTTGTGATTAACTTGCTGGCCTGTTTCTCAGCTTATCGACACCAAGTTCTATGAACGCAGCAATATTTAGCTTTGATGCTATCATACCTGGCACGCTGTAAATGCTTGGTATTTAAAAGGTGGGTTGAAGTAATGAACGACTGCACACTTGTCATATGCAATTGTATTTATTATACAAGGTTTATCTAAAATGCCACCACCCTGTGAGGACCACTAGGATATCCTGGGTAGAATCAATCTCTTTTTTTCTACAGGCTTCTCTAGCATCTGTTGACATGTTGCACTGCATTTTGTAAGCTCATTACTTATGTGTGCAGATCACCCTCCCCAGGCTGCAGCATTACATCTTCCAGAAAACTGTCCTTGACACCCCTAAGCTAGGTGAAAGCTCTTCTTTTGAATTCTCCAATCTCATAAGACACTCATGGCATTATCCTGCAATGATTTATCATATCTAAATTTTATTCTCTAATGTGAAAACTTTTAGAGCCTAAAGGAGAAAGCAACAAGGTCTAAGGCTGTCAGCATACTGGATAGACAGTGAATATTTCATAAATATATGAATCTTTTAATATAGCTAAGTGAGTGATAGAAAATTCATTTTCTCTTTTAAAATGAATAAACTCTAGACTCTCCACCAGTTTTAAACACATTATTCCTATAGTTTCTTATGTAGGCAGCATTTCTTTTGTGTGACTGATCTCTATCATATTATCTTTGTTCTATAGTACTATAAGGCAAATATTTTAGTTATTTAATAGATTTTATGTTTAAGCTTAAGTAACTATTTGCAAATACCTCGAGCCCCTGGCCATTGTTTTACCCTTTTCTATTTTTAGTTCTAGAAGTTGCCTTGCAGAGATAGCAGTAGCATCTAGTAAGTGGTTCATGTACTTACCTGGCTGCCAGAAATTGGGATCATGGAATATCTTTTTCTTTTAATCCTGAGCAAGATTTACAAATTGAAACTGTCATTGTAAATATGCAAATATTATGGAAATGCTCTTACTGATTAGCTTAATTCTAAAAACCTAATTATGTTCCTGGCCTACCCATCTGTGCGAACAGTCAATCAAAAAACTGGTTATCATATTTAAATTAAAACCTATTAACCGGGAATAATATCTGTGTGTGAATTATGATGCTCAAGAAACACTACATGCTAATATTAAATGACCCTGGGAAATACAACAAATGTCTTTGTTTAAAATTTCAACAGCTGCCTATAGATTATATAAAAATGCACACTTTTATCAGAGTACTATGGCTCTGCTTTTAGATGCCTCTGATGCAAATGAATTGCAATTGAAACAGTGAACATTTTAGTGGAAACAAAGAAGTACCCTTTGGGTTTTAATCTGTACTTGAAATGATAAACTGGGTAAAATCCATTTAATCATTGAAATATCAGTCTCAGTGTTTATGGTTCACCTTAATCATACTTAGAACTCATTTCTTTCTAAGGCAAAAATAGAAAAATATGTCTTCACTTATAGTTTTTATTTGCCAGAAGTACTATAATTTTTTTACTTTCTCTCTTCTCTTTCTTCCTTAAAAAATTGATTTTGTCTGGTTTTTTTTTTTTTTTTTGGTCTCATAGAAGGTGTTGTAGTAATAGAATGGCCTGTAACTTTTAGTGAAAACAAAACCTGGATAGAAAAAAAAGTGTGATTTTTTAAAAATATCTATTGCTCCTCATGTTATGAACTTATCATTGAGAGATTTGCTTTCTTAATCTTTTAAAGGAATTACAGCAGTACCTGGCTAACTTGGCTGAGCAGTGCAGCGCTGATAACAATGGTGTTGAGCTTCCCGTTGTAATAATCCTTGATAATCTTCATCATGTGGGATCTTTGAGTGATATCTTCAATGGTTTTCTCAATTGTAAATACAATAAATGGTATGCTTATAAAATAGTTAAAATAATCAAATATGAAAAATAGAGATATCATTTCCCTTTTTTTCTTTCTTTCTTTCTTTTTTTTTTTTTTTTTTTTTGCAGAACCGGGGATTGAAATCAGGCCCTTGCGCTTGCCAGGGAAGCGGTTATTCCACTGAGCCATCTCCCCGGCCCCTCATTTCCTTTCTTGTGCCTTTTTGTATTTTAAGAACTATGATTTTTGCCATGAGTTCTGACCCTCTTGTTAATATTGTATCACATTTTCAAAGAATCTACAGGTGGCATTCCTTAGGATATCTATTCATCTAACAGCTATATGTCAGGCACTTTTTAAGAAATATTACTTCTTTGAAAGTGTTAGGTTATAGAGATTAATGATGAATGGTTTCAATGAGGAAATAGTAACTAGTAGGAAACTTTAGAGCTCTAGTTTCATATTAATTCCACGTCAAAGTTTTAACTCTAACTTTCTCTAGAGACATTTAATTCATCCAGACATGGACCTCTTATTTACTGTCATGTTCTTCTATTTACTAAGAAGGGCAGTATTAATAAGAAAGATGAAAAATCTGAAGACTCACTAAGACTCATTTGAGCATGCTTCTAACAGAAGGACATAATGAACAAAACTGATTTCAATTTTAATAGAACTTAATGTCCCAATTAAAACTAATTGGACTGAAAATAATCTGTATATTATTGAGAACCTTTAAAATAACTATGAAATACTAAAATAGAAAAAATGATATGTTTTTATTATAATTATTAGTTATAAGATGTTAGAGGGGGGCAAAAGCCATGAGATTATTTTAACTTCTTTATTTTATTGATAAGCAAATTTTACACTGTGAGAGAGAGAAAGCCTTCACTGGATGCCAGAGTTCAAATTTGAATCCCCAATAGAAATTTTCAGTGCAACTGTGTTTGCCATTTTTCAATCTAACACTACAAAACAGCCTTTTTAAAGTCTGTTTTTAAAAGGCAAAAATTTTTATTTGCCTTGTTTCTAAAACAGCATCAATGTATTAATCCTTTTTCCCTTGAGTATGTCTAAATTTTGTACCCCTTATTTTTCTTAGTCCTTACATCATTGGAACAATGAATCAGGGAGTTTCTTCCTCACCAAATCTAGAACTGCATCACAACTTCAGGTAAAGATCAATTGAAAGGGGTTGTTTTTGATGGGGTGGGTGGGATTGTCTGGTTGGGCACCTTTCTGTTTGTTTTTGGTGTTTATTTTTCTATTCCTTTCATCTGCCATCCCGTGGTGTAAAAATACTTTGCCTATCTTCTGAGGTTTTTCAGCAGACATTGTGTGATCTTCAACCAGTGATCAGAAGTGTTTCTTTAAAAAAGAAAAAAAGTAGAAATCCTTTTCCTACCCACTATGTCCTCAGCTAAGTAGAGTACTTTTCTCCTAAGTGTGAGAGGACCTATTTCAGGACGGTGCTGCTGAGGAGGGATCAGTGTGTAACGCCCACTCGCTGCTGACGCACAGGAGCATGTCTTCAGCTCAGCAAGAGGAGTCTGTCACCCTTTAACTCTAATGAAAATGAACTGCTGACTCCTTGAACCATTTAATGTGCCCATCAATTTGTACAGGAATGCTTTGTGTTGTATTGAAAAAGAAATTACTGTGAAATTCCATTTCATTCATATCCAAATGAGTGATTTCTCTTTTTGTAGGTGGGTGTTATGTGCAAATCACACTGAACCGGTGAAAGGCTTTTTAGGTAGATACCTTCGAAGGAAACTGATAGAGTTGGAAATTGAAAGGAATATACGCAATAATGACTTAGTCAAAATTATAGATTGGATTCCTAAGACGTGGCATCATCTCAATAGTTTTTTGGAAACACACAGTTCTTCTGATGTTACCATTGGTGAGTTCCAAAATTACAATATGCCATTTTACAGGGACTAAGAGTACTTGGTAAAGATGGCCAGATTGGATGGTAGAAAATAACAACCAAACCTAATGTTTTTCAAGCTCAAAATTTTAAACTTATTTTTTCTTTCTTGAAACTTTGCCTTTTTCTGTTCTGTATTGTTAATTAAATTTATTCTGTCTCACCATTATGGCTTCCTAAAATATTGCTGACTGAGGTCAAATGAATTCAATAAAGGCATATATTTAAAATCTGGTTATCATTTGAGGTAAATAAATAGTTTCTTTTAGGGTACTTTTACTGCTTAAAACTAATTTTAGCTAATTGCTCATATCAAATATATGACAGAAAATTTAAAAAATAATTTAGCAGATATGTAAATTTATTTTTGTTGGAGACAAAAATACTTGAATTATTTTTCTTATATATACTTAATATATTTGTCTTTGTATTCTTTGAGTTGTCATGAGTCATAAAACATACTATTGATGCACTGTAACTTAAGAAATCTGTATGTGGTGGATCAAAATATCTAGAGCCCAAATTCCACAGATAAATGGCATTATATGTTGAACAATTCATTTCACACAGCTGAATTTTACGTTATTTGTAAAACTAGTCAGGTTGACTGCTTAGTGACATTTACTATTTCTCCTAACTTAATATGTTGTGCTTTAGATTAATATTTTATTATAAAAAAGTGAGATCAGGAGAGTAAGTATTGAATCAATGGATTTTAATAAACATCTAGTTAGTTAAGAATATAGTTTACTAGGAATCCTATGAAAAATATTATCTCCCAAAATATTGTCTAAATATGTGTTGAGATTGGCAAATATAATACTTCTCAAGTGTATCTTGTTCCATGTGTCTCCTCAGGTCCTCGACTTTTCCTTCCCTGTCCCATGGATGTAGAAGGCTCCAGAGTTTGGTTCATGGATCTCTGGAATTACTCTTTGGTACCTTATATTCTGGAGGCAGTAAGAGAAGGCCTTCAGGTATAATATTCAATTTGCATAACTTTCAAACACAAAATAGCACCTTCATTCATTTCAGGCATAAGACATGAAATATATAGAGCAATAAAGAGCAACTAACATGCAGTGTTTTACTTGTTGTGATAACAAACATAAAAGAGAAAGAGTAAGCACAAGTCATGCGACAACTATCCATTTGTTGCAGGTATTGAGACTGCTTTTATTAGACAGTTAATTGGGCGCTTCTGCATCTTTTGACACAGCCACGATTTCCTAGGGTTTGATTATTCATATTCATCATATCATGTATAGCAAGTAGTATTCACATATAGGTGCCCTGATTTTACCATGTCTTACTGTTCAAAGCTTTGATATTCCACTTGTAGAAGCCTTTGCAATTATTGAGAGAATACTCTGAATTATAAGAAAGTTTGTTGGTCTTTTTACCTATGACTGTTTGATTTGAAAGCCTCTCTACCTTTTCTCTCATCTGCCTGACAGAACCTCTGTAGAGCCATGAGGCTCCACAACTAGTCTTGTTTATGCTTAACTAAAAAGTGAAAGTATATCACTAACAAGGAAACCTTGTTCTTTCAACAAAATATGTTATCCCCTTTCCATCAGAATTACTATTTCCCTGACTTGAGTATTAAATTTCATGAAATTATAGAATTAAAAATTCCTGATTTATGTTATACAATCACCCAGCTTAATGTGCAGGAATACAATCTGTTTTTCAATAACTGAGCCAGGATTTAGGCAGTTTTTGGTTTGGTATATTTATTTATGATTTCCATAACTGCTACTAGAATTAACAAATACTTGGGGGTGGAGTAGGAGTTTGGCCCACACAAAACCAAGAAAGTAGAACCTTCTAGGAGATAGATAGCTCTCATTTTTGCTGAAGACTGTGTTGGGCAGAAGAGCCAGTTGGCAGCAGGTATTGCTAGGGAACTCCTTGCATCACCTCCAGAGGACGAGGACACAAAGGACTCATGTATGTCATGAATATCCCCTTAGATCTTCTGGCAAAAAGAACCCTGAATTGGAGGTAGAGGTGACAAAAGTGAAGCTCAGTAGCAAAGATAAATTCTGAGTTCAGAAGATGGTTCTTTTTCTGTATTTTAGTGAAGGGTCTACAAGGTATTCAGGGTCTCACTACTAGGTCGAACTCATTGTGATCTGCCTCCCATGACCTGGAATTACAGGCCCACCACACCCAGTCTCAACTGCAGTCTCAGCATGCCGTTGGGGCAAGGCCAGTTTGGCAGGCCTGGGGATCAAAACCCCTGGCTCCTGTGCCTGCTCACAGGCACTTTAATTAATGAGCTATTTGGCCGACCCCAGAGGATATTTCTTGAAAGTCTCATTTTGACTTTGGTAAGGACCAGTGTGAGGCCTGCTCTCTAACTCATGCTGTAGCTGGAAAAGATGCTGATGATATAATGGACTGAATTCTGTATTCTGGTGGTTGAGTCTTTTCTCAAATGTCAGCAATTAATCATCTTTTTTTGAATGTTCAGATTCTTCTTCTTTTCATTCTTTTTCTATAATATCTCTTTATTCCAAAACAGAGGTAGCTAAGTTTAACTTTTCCTTGTCTTTCCCGAGTCTGTGCATTTCCTTAGGGGAAGATATCTTGCGTGGCTCTTTCAAAGGCTGACATCTGTTGGGTATAGGTGTTCATGTTCTTCTATGGTTAATTCTAGACTCTCAAGTTTTTTTTTTTTCCTGATGAAAGCATAAGCTTTCCAGGAATTATATATGCTTCTTCAATTAGTTTAAGTTATAGAACAATCCATATTTTAGATCCTTAAAAATAGGATTTAAGCTGAGAGAAAACTTTCAGTTCTAAATAACTGTTTCTAAAAATTCATATTCACTAATACTTTGAGAGTTAGAATTATTTTCCTGGTAAACATTTACCTCCAATGAATTTCCCCATGTAACATCATTGATGCATAGATAGATAGATAGATAGATAGATAGATAGATAGATAGATTAGATAGATAGATAGATCCAGCCACCAGGAAAAAAGATAAAAAATAGAAAATCTCAAGTATCAGTTCTGTAAAAGATTCATACAAGGACAAATAGTACAATAAGAAAAAGATATCTAGTCTGGTTGAGGGGAGACATTAAATCCAAGAAGCACTGAATTCTTGAAATAGAAAAGTTAAGTTGAAAATCTAGAAAAGAGATAATGAGGAGTTGGAGGTTGATGAGACTTTGTTTAAGCGCATGCACATACACACACACACACACACACACACACACACACACACACACACTGAGGCCACAGAAAAATAAAAAAATTAAATTAACAGAAAAAGATACAGTGTCTTTCTCTCCCCACTGGACCAGTACAACCAGTGACAATCTGGGCTACCTAGAGCTGACTTACTCTCACAAGAAATAGCGTATTGTGTCCCACTGTGATGGTTTGCTGTGGTTCAGTGAGATTAAAGTGAAATATAACCACTGACAAATCAGAAGCCCCTGCAATGCTTTGGAGTTGACGTTTGAGTCTGTCCCGTAGAGGCTAAAGGAAAGATTTTATCTTTGCCATTTGGGGTGTTCATCAGAGGCGGATGGTAGAAGTAACAGTAAGAATGAATTTTGACAGGAAAAAATAATTCTGTGTTCATCTATTTAATATCATTGCCAATCACACGTTGGTAGATAACTTTTTCTTATTAAAGTGGATTTCTTTAAATCCTCTTTCTAAAACTGGAGGTTTTATTTAGCAACCTTGAATTTTCTCTTGGTTTATGAAATTATTAACAAAGACGTGGGGACAGTTATTTGGACATGTATTTATAATAAGCTCCATTTTCTCCCCAAGGGCTGATTATCTACCCAGATGTTCAGTTTTATTTTGTATGGTTTCAATTTTAAGTGAGGTATATATACATTTAAAATCTGAAAAACTGCATACAGTCACTCTGAAAGTCCTATAAGATATCAACGTGCAAAAGAAATATTTCTTTCGTAACCATATATTTTTACTTAATAAAAATTAATTTCTGACCTTCCAAATATGTCCCACCTTTAGATGTATGGGAAGCGCACGCCATGGGAAGATCCCTCTAAGTGGGTTCTTGACACTTACCCATGGAGCGCAGCAGCTCTGCCACAGGAGGGCGGAGCGTTACTGCAGCTGCGACCAGAGGATGTCGGGTATGAGGGCTGCACATCCACGAAAGAAGCCACGACCTCAAAGCACATTCCACAGACTGACACAGAAGGGGACCCCCTGGTAAGCCTCAGAGACATCAGCGGAGGGTCGTTTTCGTCATTTGGGTTGAAACACAAGCTATCACAGATAATAGCTAGGGTTGCCGTGACACTGATACTGAGTTGTACCTCTGGCAACTGCAGCTTGCCTTCTTTGGGTGAAATTCTTAAAAAGAAACTCAAACTTGTTTGCCTGTAAAGTAGTCAAGAAACCTTGAAAGTAAGTTGAACTATATTTCTACATTTGTTCTCCCAATATGTACTAAGTTGTGTTAGTAATTCAATGAATTTTCTGAATTCTATGAGTCAGTT
>NW_004524580.1:5550090-5553366 GCF_000260255.1 Octodon degus
TATATATCTTCTGATTAATTAGCCTGATTAAATTTAGAATTAAACTTTTGATCTTTTGTTCCTAACATGAGAGAAAGAAAAACTGAACTGGAAACCAAAAGACAGTTTTTCTCTTTGGCTTACTCCACGTTACAATTTTGATAACCTTATTACTCAAAGTACTGGGTTAGAATAAATCTATGAAGCTCCAAAGTATGACTATTTTGAATATACTAAGTATATACAATTATTGAAAAGAGATTCTATTTTTACACATTTCTTTCAAGTTGTTGCTTTCGCATATAATATATTTACTAGCCTGCCATTCTAGAAAAGATACTTTTAAAAAAGTTATTGTTTTACTTAAAACGTGCAAACACAAAAGAGAAGTAATTAAAAATCCTCCTCTGTGGCTGTACCTGAGGACATAAAATGACTTGCTATTTTATCGAATACTCTTATGTCAACACCACCAAACATAAATATAATCATCATGGCAGCTGAGGATTCGTAACATTGTGGGTATTATATACAGAAAGACTAATAAACTCTGAAGGACCTCTTCTGCAGCAAAATGCACACTCATGGGACAATTCACATGGTGTTTCAAAAGTTCTGTGAAGTTGCTGTTGTTTCCACAAAGACTTGCCTAGAGCACAGAGGTCCTACACTTGAGAAACCTAATCAAGGCTGATTCCCTTAGGGTCCAGCCTTATATTTTAAGACTTGGTACCATATTCAGGCCTGTACATGCCCCTCAGATAGCAGCAATTATGCCAGGATGGGGTTCAATTCAATAGAGTTGTGAACATACACTAAACATTGCTGATAGAATGGTTTAATTTTATCAAACTAAATGTAAATTTCATAGTTCAATAATGAAATATTTGATTTGAATTTTTCATAAATTCTTGCTTAGCTTCTGTAGCTTTGTTATACGATGTCTATTTAAGACAAGAATAGGTATCTATGAGGTTTGTTTGCTAGTAGGGTAGGAGGCCTGTGAAAATGTCCTGGATTTTGGAATTCCTACAGTCCAAGTCACCTAACTTTATCAAGCACCTTTATTTCTGAGGTTCAGCTGTGTTTATCTTCAAGTACAAGGTAAAGATCTGAGGTCTGGAATTTTGACAAAACAATTTGCATTAAAAAAATTGTAGTGCCTAGTCAGGCATGGTGGCACATGACCATAATCCCAGCACTCAGGAAGCTGAGGCAGGAAGATCACCATGATCTCGAGGCCAGCCTGAACCGCATAGTGAAACCCTACCTTGAAAAGGCAAAATAAATAAATAGATAAAAAGTAAAAATAAAAATTTGTTCATAGTCTACTGCTATAATAAACACTTTAAGAAATAAGTGATTGTGATACTCTACAGGCTGAAATCTGGAAGCCAGAAGGCAAAGATATTTAAAAATTAATCTTTGAATCTTGCAATGCTTACAAAAAATTGAATATCTTGTCCACTTTTATTTCTGTAATTATTGATGTACACCAAAGTATATATTTGCAGTGCAGCCAAAATCAAAATATCTAGGAGGAGCATAAACTGAACTCAAAGCAGAGCAGTTCTCTCATGTGTAAATATTAATTTTAATCCCCAGAACCTCACAAAAGTGGGATGGGAAGGAGAAGGGAAGAGGAAAGCGGCAAGGGTGAGATTCCTAGGAAAAAAACTTACTGTCTGCTTGCTCTGCCTTTGTATCTGCACAAGAATACAAGATTTTGGCACATTTCACAGTATTTTTAAAATACTATGTTCATCAACAAGTTGAATGTTAATAAACATATACTCCATCCTAAGACCTAGTGACCAGAAAGTTGTAATTTTTCATTTAAGAAGTAGGTGATCTGTTCTGAAATCAATAATTGATGCTCAACATCCAATAGTGCAGTGAGATGTCATCCTACATAAACTGTAGTGAAATAGTGACCGAGATGCTAGGTCAAATTGTGAGCATACTGAGGACGCGATTGGGAGAAAGCACCGCTGAGGAGAGGCTTCCGCTGGCTCTGGAGGGATGAACAAGAGTTTATCTTGTGGCAGGGTGGAGAGCATCCGAAATTAAAGAAACAGCGTGTAAGCACTGCAGAAATGTAGAGCAGAAATGAAGAATTTAGGGACAACAGAAAAATTGGTGGAAGGAATTAAACCAATAGAAGCATACGATTGCTAGATCAAATTAGTCTTATTTGCCTTTGCAGAAAGTTGGAAGCTTATCACAGAGACAGTGGTGAGCCACTAAGATTTCTGAGGAAAGGTCTACCTAGTTACATTTGGCATTTCTAAGGACCATTCTGGGAATGAATTGGAGGATAAATTTAAGGAGAGTGGATTAAAGTAAGGAAGTACTAGGTCAGTTCTGTAGGTGATAGGAATTGCTAGAATTTGAGTGAAGTGTTAGAAATGGTAAGATTTGGGGCCGGGGAGATAGCTCAGTAGAATAAGCACTTGCCTGGCAAGGGTAAGGGCCTGAGTTCAATCCCCCATTCTGCCAAAAAAAAAAAAGAAATGATAAGATTTATTAGGATGTGATAGTACATGTCTGCAATCTCAGTTTTCTGGGAGGCTGAGGCAAGTTGGAGCCCAGTCTAGAAAGGCGTGGGTATGTTGCTTTGTGTGAAGGCCCTTGGTTCAGCTCCCAGTATATGAGAAAAAGCAAGGAAGGTTTAAAAGAACTGATACACAGTATATTGTGACTGTGGTGTGGGGGATAAAGTGGAGGAGAGGAGAGAAATACTCGTATAGAGAATTAAGATCCCTCACAGTGATCACAGAATCATATACAGCCTAATCTTCCTCTTGTAGCCTTTGATTTCAAAATAAAACACCACAGAAAGAAGACAAAATGAATCTCATTGTATACATTTATCACAACTTGGAAATTTGGAAAATACATTGCTAATAAGAAAATCGTGTTTCTTCAGCAATATACGCTATCCATTTTCCAGCAGAAAACCTCACTATTTTTTAAAAAATAAGATGTTAATAGCACAACTGTTATGCCATAATACTTTAAGAACAGTCGTTATTCAAATTGTACCAAACAGTTGGAGCTGAGAAAGAATTGTACCCCATAAACAGAACTTGTGTCCCATTTCCACTCTTGATAAATTGGGAAGATGCTCAAAACACAGTTCTGTTTCAGTGATCAGCTTCCCCCAAATATTTGAACATACAACCCACTGCCAGTAAGAGATGAGCTGACAAAGAAAAGAGATGGGTAATATGAATGTTCATGGAGTTACGGATATGCGTGTGTGTGTGTGTGTGTGTGTGTGTGAGAGAGAGAGAG
>NW_004524580.1:5553471-5562408 GCF_000260255.1 Octodon degus
GAGAGGGAGGGGCAGAAGAGGGGGAGGGAGACAGAGAGACAGAAACTGCTTTTCGATTTACTGACAGGTTATCATGAACTATTTTCATTTTCTATTTTCAAGTAGCTGATTTGTTACATTTAGATTTGTACTGAAAATTATGTTGAAAATATTGTCCTGTGGCCTATTAAATGACTTCAAAATATTCTGTAACTGTGGCCTTCAGAAAGAGATTCTTGCTAAAATTGATTATTATGTTTCCTTCCTTTACAGGCATTTATTAAACACTGAATTTACACTCAGCATGCAAATACACATCTTAATTTATGACCAAGGAATCTTGCTTTAGATTTTTCCTTTTATTTTTCTAGGGAAAAAGAACAACTTTGATTACTATGTAAAATAATGCTTATATGCATTATGCAATATGAAGTCTATTATGATATGTAGGAACCCTTTAAAACAAAACAAATATACTGCCCACACAAAGATACTCATCTGTGTTTCTGTGATTTTTAAAATTGTTGAGTGATCATTTTGTCCACAACTGCTTTGAAACAATCTTTTTTAAAGCTTCTATCATGAGCAGTGTAGCTGCAGATCTATCAAAATCCAAGCAACGTGACTGCCTTTTATTTCATAACCCACTGAAGAGCTCCCTTGTCCCCTAGTGCTTTTGTGCATATGTCTCTTTTACTAGAACAAACATTACCCATCTCCTGGAAAGCTGGGAAACTTGAGACAGCCGCTGCTGTTCCAGAAGGTGGTTTTTGTTTTCCATGATAGATCAATCATAGCTCAGCCAGAAATTCAACAACAAAAACTTGACAGTGATTCTTTCCTTCTGCCTCTGCAAATGCTCCCAGTGCACTTCATTCAGTCACCTCCTCTCGAGGTCAGCTCCTAAGCAGCAGATGGTGGCTTGTGGGCAGCAGCTGGCTTCTTTCCACTCCATCCCCTCCTTCTCCAAGAGGGACTCTGTGCTCGCACCCGGGTGTGTGTCTGCGTGTATGGACACTCGCGACTTTCAGTTGCCGTTCAGTGCTTTCTGCTTCTCCCAGCCAAAAAGCTGGGAAGCACGGCGTACGTTCCAGCAGCCAACCCAGATGTCCAGCTGTGATGCAGTTTCCTTAACAGTCTCCCGGCTGCAGTGACACTCATTCACAACCCAAATGAAAGAGTTATCTTGTAGCCCTCTGTAGTTGTCATACTTTGATGATGTGTTGTGATGGGGGGTAGAAATAGCAAAGAAGCCAGGGGCAACAAGTAAAACCTAAAGCTTTTCCTGTTCTACTTGGACAGGATGTGTTGCTCTTGCACAGAGCTCAAGCCATGTTTATTCTGGGGCAGGCTCCCTCAGCGCATCACTGCCCACAGAGATGTCTCTCTTTCTTTCTTCAGATGAATATGCTAATGAAACTTCAAGAAGCAGCCAATTACTCCGGCACACAAAGCTGCGACAGCGATAGCACCAGCCACCATGAAGACATTTTGGATTCGTCTCTTGAATCGACCCTCTAGAGGGTGAAAACAGCTAGGGGAAAAGATGCTTTTAAAAATGGTTTCTTTTGAAAGGTATTTTCACTACACCACTGCCAGTATGAAAGCACCCTGTCCAAGGCCCTGACCCAGAGTTGTGGTCTCCAAGAAGGCAGCAGAACCAAGTGGGAACTGCCAGGATGCTAAAGCAAAATGGGCGCTTAACTTTATTTTATTTCTAGGCATTTTTATATCCACAGAATAACAGAAGGCTCCATCACTCAACTAACTGGAAAGGACCCTAGTGGTGGGCCACTGAATAGATTGCACAAGGGATAGCCAAACTGGACTTTATTTTCTTGGTTTTAAAAAGTTTACAATGCAGACCTTTTTTTTATTATTATTATTTACTTTTTGTCCCTTTCTTTTGATTCCTCTTCGGGGGTTTCTCCCCAGGCAGGGCCCATTCCTCTGATCTGTCCAACCTCCTTTGTGCCACATGGTGCTGGTCACAGGGCTCCAGTAGTGTTTGTGTTGTGCACTCACCCATTCCAGAATGAAGTCAAGAGGCCCGTCCTCCACAAGCACAAGCAGAGTTGTGCAACAACCAGGAAAGCTGCTGTGGCCCCCTGGAGAAGTGCCAATGAAATTCCGACTGCCATATTCTCATGATGTGCTCCACCAACTTTTCAGTGTACGAGTCACAGGTTTTATAAGGTTGTTTTTACCACAGTGGTCTTTTTAAACCACCTGCCCACTTCCTTAACAAGAGTTTTATACCAATTCTAGGTCAACACTGACAAAAGGCTTTTTAGGGCTTTATTTGTTTGAGCCTTTTCAGTGAACGAAGGAACATTTCCTATGGTGCTGTCTCACTGCCTTAAAACACATTTCTACAACAGTGTAACAGTTGGTTTAAATCCTAAACCATTGGTAATTTCCACTGTCTTTTCATTTAGAACCGAGCAATGCCAGTTAACACAGTAGCTTCATCTCGATATCATTCATTTTTCTTCTTTTAAGAAATGGATAGGAGAAAGATCAGTATTTTGGCCTTGTGAGTAGGTTGCTTTGCCTATCCTCCAAACTATTCCAGTAACCTAGAAACCCTCTTTGACCATCACTTACGAGCAGAAATATGTGGCTAAATTCTAAGTTCTAAGTGAAGAGTTCCAGAAGGTGGGAGATTTTGAATTCTGGTCCAGCAGGGCTGGAAGCACTAGATATAGCATGAGCACAACTATTTGGCTTTCCTTCCCTGTTCTTTGGTTTTTTTTTTTTTTTCATTCATTTTGATGCATGTTGTTTTGATTGCTATTGCTGTACATGAGAAATTCAGCATTAAAGAACATTGAAGCAGTAAAGTCACTGTGGAAGAGGAAGCGTATATACTGTAAAGGAAGGTTAGATTTGCACAGTCTACTGGGTAGGTATTGTAAATAATACTTTTTCAAACTTGCACAAATTGAAACAAACACAAACAAAAATTGTATTTTATCCTGTTGGTGTTAAGAAGTGTTTCACTTGCTGAGATTTCCTGTACGTTGCAAACAAATACAGAATGCAAACCCTCAAAACTGTTATTATCTGTTGTATTTGTCCTGTATTTCCAGTTGTTATGACTATGCAGGAGCTATCAGTGCTAGAGTGAGCATGTTTCGATACTGTACATGAAGCCAATACATTTTTGGATAAGTGAAACTGTCTGAGAGTACATCCGTTGTGGCAGGCTTTAAAAAGAGTGCATGCAAACTGATCGGCCAGTGGAGAAGCTACCACCACACACAGAGCACAGGATTTCAGTTTATAACACCCAAGGGCTAGGCCACGGTGTAGACTTGTTCTATGCATGTGCAAATGTGTGACTTCTAGGACGTGTCATTGGTGCTACCCTCTGTGACCACCCGTGGGTCAGTTGCTTTAGAACAATAACAGCACCATGAGACATCGGTGCAGTTTTTGGAGTGTCACTAAATGTATCGGTCCTTTCACGGTGCTATTGCCCCGAGGGAAATCTGAACTGAATATATGCTCATAGAATTATCACCCTGACTTTGAAGCCTAAAACATGGTTCAAATCTGTTGTGCGACATCAATATGTATAGCTGGATAAGTGACTAGTTGCCCTTGTATAATATGTGATCGAAGAAAACTGCTAATCTTTCCCTGCCATTTTGAGAAACACAGTCCAGACATGAGCATAAACAGAATATCCTGCAATACATCCCAGTAGGTCCACCTAGTTTACAACTTAAACTAGTTTGTGAAGCATTTGTCTGTATACATTTTATATTTTGTACATTTTTGATGTAACATATCATGTAAATAGGCAGAAACAGTGAAATAAATCATCTGAAAAGTTTTGTAGTCTTTGTAAAGCCCTGACAATAAGTACTTGGTGTCAATGGACTCAACTGGATGATGTATTTTCTATTGGTTTATTGTTCCTCTAGCTTGTAAACCAGCTTGCATATATTTTTTTGCAAATGTGCACCCTGTATCTGTCTAAATTATTACTTTACCATTAAAGTGGAATTATTTATTGACAAAAGTGTGTGGTGTGTGTGTATGGGGAAAAATCAGATGGTTATGCATAAAAATGTGACAAGCTTTAAAATGGTACTTATACTATTCATATGCCATCATTAGGGATGTGTGTGAATTTACATTTTATATGCGTCATGGGAAGGATTCCAATGATTTAAGCGGATAAGGTAAATGAAATAGTTATAGCTCTTAATATGAAAGTTATTTATTCAGTGAATATTTTTAGAAAATTCTGAATAGTGCAACTGTCTGCTTGTTGATAAAATAAATAAGAATATAAAACAAAACATCGATGCTCACTAAATAAAACCAGCTCATGAAATGCTTCTTTTTTTTAATGTATTTTAGTACAGGGTCTAAGGGTCTCACTCTGCAGATGGATGACTCCATAGTGATCCTATTGTGCTTAGCCTCCCAAGCACTGGGGTTACAGGCATGTACCACCGCGCCCATTCTTTATCACCAGCTCAGCGTGCTCCAGGGACAGGGCCAGCATGACAGGCCAGGGATCGAACCCCAGCCACTGCGCTCTGCCTAAGCAAACGCTTTAGTCCGCTGAACTATCTGGCTGGCCCTGTTTCTTTATTTTTATTGACTTAACTTCTCTTATGACCCTTTGGTTCTAAAGGTGATTTTCACACAAATTAGTTGTTTCAGTGGTAGTTTATTTTTTATTAGAGGATTTCAAAAATAAAAACAACTCCTTTTAAATTATAATTATTTGCTGGGTGTGGTGCTGTATGACTATAATTCCAACACTAAGGAGGCTGAGGCAGAAAAATTGCTTCAAATTAGGAGCCAACCTATGCTACATAATGAGCTCAAGACCAGCCTGGACTACAAAGCAAGATCCTGTCTCAAAAAATAAAGAAAGAAAAATCATTTTTTTTTCAAAGTAGCGTCAGCATTTCTTTAACCGTGGCTATTGCAATGTCAATTTGCATGATACAAGTAGTTTTTAAATTCTAAAATCAAGAAAATTTAAGAATTAGGACCACTGTAGAATAGAAAAGTATATTAGTTAAAAGGTTCCATCTGCTATAATGAATTATAATTAATATATTTGTTCTTTCACTCAGATTGGAAGATACAGAAAATTTCCGCAATGTATTTTACTTAAATAAACAATACATCAACCCAAAATTTAGAGCTGGTGGTGTGGTTTCATGATGGAGTACTTCCCGAGCATGCTTGAGGCCATGGTTCAGTCTCAGCATGCATAAACACACACACACACACACACACACACACGCACACACACACACCCAGTATCTACTCAGATTTTTGTCCAACTACTGCACTTTTCTAATATATAAAGCAGTTAGAGAGGTGTCACATCTTAAATGCTACACAAGGACTAGCCACTGATATTATTCAACAGTTGTTTACTATATATCTCATCTACTCCAGGCAGTTTTCTTAGGATTCAGAGACATTGAGGTGCAAACACTGGTCCTGCAGGACTTACAGTTGGGAGTAGGATCTCCGTCCTCATACACTTCTTACTTCTCCACAGTAAGGATGGCTAGTCAAAGGTCGAATGAAGGGTCCTGTGAAGAATGTTACAGGCTATTTTCGGACACTGACAGAAGCAATGAGTCTAGCAAATTATGTTTGAATGTGGAGAAATCCAAATACTTTTATTTCACCTCTTGGATTTTCACTTTTTAAAAATATGTTTATAAAGATAGACTAAAAATATTACTATGTCTTTCAGCATAGAAAATATTAGAGAAAGAAATTCCAATTGTGTCTGTTTTGCTTTACTTTTTGCTGGAGCTGGGAGTAATGACTAATACGCAACATACTGCACTACTGAGTTCAGTAATTTTTAGCCTATAAAAGTCATTTGGATAAATAATTATAGGACCTCTTTTCTACATGATTTCTGCATTGTCTGTGTAAGTCTATACTGCCCAGGAGTTCTCAAAGAAAATATATACCAAAAATTAAACGTATCACAAAATAAACTGGAATCATAGAGGACAATGAAATTTCTCAGGTTGCTTTTATGAAATTAGCATTCTCATACCATTGGAATGTTTAATTCTTGACCATTATATTCTCTACGGAGATGGTGGAGTCACAGTTCATGAACAGCTAAGTAATTTTACATTTATTAAATGTTAAAATACTAATGTACTCAAAATATTGCATTATATTAGCAATAGTAATTTTATTTCTTTAATGTGGCTACTAGAAAAATTTGTGATAAATAAGTTGCTTATTTTTGTGGCTCCTTTGATACTGTTATTTCTGTAGGATTACACTACTATAGAAAGGACTCATCTTTACAAAGTGGCGATGTGACATAGCCATTGTATCATCTGAGTTTTCCAAATAAGATGAGGGAGGTAATCTGACCTTTTGTATCCCTGAAGCTCTCTGTTACCATGTCCACTGCTTCTATTTGGTTTGTGCTCACTATGACAATGGTCTAATAATAGAACACAGAAAGATTTTTTTTTTCTTTTTTGCAGTACCAGGGATCGAACTTGAAACCTTTCACTTGCCGGGTGCTTAAGCCACTGTATCCCTGGCCCCCATAGAAGGAATTATTGAATAAAGAACAACACTAACTTTCCAGAAATATAGCTTGGATAGTGTGCTAAAGTTTGAGTATAATTTTACTGCCTAAAATGAAAACTCAAACACATAGGAAGATAACCTAAAGTTTTATTTCCTACTCAAAACATCTATAGAAAATGTAGTTAAGACAAAGCAGAAAAAATACTTAAATATTTAAATATTCTGAGACTATTTTCAAGTGGGTGGCTAAATAGTTTCCCAGCACAAATATTAAACTCATAACTAATTAAATCATTATTGAATATTTCTTATATTTTATTAGAATTCTGATTTATTCAAAGGAGATCTCAAGCTACATCAAGCAGTAACATTCTGCCAAGACCAGGTTTAGAAAAGTGTTTTTATGTAATTTGTTTTCTTTTACTGCGAGGCTCTTATATATTCTCAAATGCCATTTCATACCAATAATACCTTAGACAAAACCCTCTGATCCTTTAGACTAGGTCAAGAATCCAAATTATTTGCTTTTCTAGACTAGCATACACAGGCAGTGTCCCGTTTATTATACTGCTCCTCAGGCTTAGAATAGTTCACTCTTCCCAAACTTGTATGATGTGTGGAATAAAATTATTTCCTGCATATGTGTGTGTGTGTGTGAGTGTGTGAGTGTGTGAGTGTGTGTGTGAGTGTGTGGTGCTGGAGATAGAACTCATGTCTTTCAGTCCTTCACACTGAGTTATATTACCAACTCATTATTTATTATTATTAATTATTACTATTAAATTGCCCTGGCAAGGTTGGTACTTGCAGTCCTGCCTTAGACTCCCAGAGTCTAAGATTACAGGCATGTGTCACCACACCCAGCAACTGAATACTTCACTGTATGTCCAACAACTTCGTTAGATTTGATGACTACCACTTATAGGCATGGTGCATCCTAGGAAGCCAGACAGCAAATTAGAAAGCTGCACAGTGACCTGGAAAGGATCAGATAACCTGAGGACATGACTCATCCAGTGGAGACAGAACATTGCCTCATACGTAACAATTTTCCCTCCTCCAACTGTAATGTGCTCCATAGTTCCTATCAGGTTTTCTGTTTCTGCTCTTCATGTGTTCTAAGATGTCTTAGTTATATATAGCACAATTTAAATATGTGAGATTTTTTGGGAACAAAGAAATACACCAAGCACTTGCAAATGTAATGCTAGAGTCTAGAAAACAGGTGGCAACTGAAAAGATCCATAACACAAAGCCAGACATGAAGGTATGAATTTCAATTTGGGAAGATTCTCTAAACTAAATTCTTCAACCAAGTAAAGAAGACTCAGAATAGAACTTGCAGGATGTAATGGGGAACTTCAGCCTTCACTTAGTTTTCACTTTTCAGCTTGTTTCATTATTCTTATCTACATTTAATGTGAGATTTATAAAGAAGTATAATGTATCCAGCACCACGTGCTGCAGAAGCCCTGCCCCAGGGCGCACTGAGCCAGCCATCGAGTCCATGAGTAGTGGTGTATGCCTGTAATCCCAGCACTGGGGAGGCTGAGAACAGAAGCATTAGGAGTCCATAGTGTGTAGTGAGATGCTGTATCAAATACATAAAAAAAATTAAAATTAAAGAAAGTATAATGTAAGGGATAACCACTGGATTAGGAATCCAAAAGCCTCTGTCTTGTGATAGATCCTGGGAGAATCAAGGGATCTATTGCCTACATTGGTGAAGATTTTAGCCATCCAGATTTTAGCCATTGCATGGTTGTGAATGTGACATGGCTTAGATGAAGGACAGCTCCCAAACCCGCATGTGTTTCAGACCTGGGCCATTTGGAAGGTGACTGGATCATAGGGAAGTTAGCAGATCGTGACGTTAGAAGGCAGGGAGGGTGTAGCTTCCCCTCTGGCTCTTTCCTTGCTGTCTTCTTTCTGGCTACCATGATTGGGGAAGCCTCTCTTCTGCTGTGCCCATCTTTCTTGAGTCAGCTGGCGATACATTAAAACCTCAAACACTGTGAGTCCAAATAAACTGCTCCTCTTTTAAGTTGCAGATATTAGTTTTTTGTCCCAAGAAGAAGAAGAGGGTAACTGAGAAAATCTTTTCGGTGGTTGTGTTCAGTCCAGGTTGTTTCTGCCCTGATGTGCTGTAGAGAAACAGCTATATAACGTGCAGGATTGTTTTGTACAATGATATTCAAGGGATAGAATTTGAATCAGACTCTCTGTGGACACAGGGAATGTAATGCAAAGGCCATCTGTCAAATGTTGGCAACTCTTTGAAGCTGAATTGCTTATTGTCTGGCCCAGGGGCTTTTCTGCTAAGTTATTTACATTCTCTAATTCAGCCCTTCTTTGGTTTGCTGCGAAGTATAGGACAGGGCAGTAATCTTAGCACTTTCTTTT
>NW_004524580.1:5563318-5578901 GCF_000260255.1 Octodon degus
TTACAGAGGATGGAAAAGATTGAAATAACTCATTTCAATTTTAAATTTAAATTTTGTAATTACCACCCGATTAGTTAACACTGAGTTGGTAAGTGGCTGTAGTCATTAGGTATTAGCAAGCTATATATAACCAGGGCTGGCTACTAACCAGGTCATCACAGTTCTACCACACTTATTACTGTGGAAGTAAATTTCTCATCATTGAGAGGCAATATCCAGGGTCAACAACTTAAAGGAGAGGTTTATTTTGGTTCACATTTCACTCCCTGCTTGGTCAGTGAAGAAACAACACAGCAAAAGGGGTGGTAGAGGAAAGGTACTCACATCAAAGAAACAGAGAGAAAAGAAGGTCCCTGGGGTGAAGATGCACCCTGCAGGTCTCACCACCAGTATACCACCTCTGACCAGGCTCCACCTCCTGCAAGCAGCTCGCTGTGCCACACCCATGGTCTAAATATCTTCCAAAAGCCTGGTATGTAAGCACTCAGGGATTTGGGAAGATATCTATGTAAAAACCACAGCCCTTGGTGGGCATCTTTTTCAGGTCACATGAGAGCTTCCTCCAGACTGTGGATGCCCATTGGTCAGAGGACCATGCAGTTGGCTTTCTGGCCACATACAGAACTGGCTCTCAACAGTGCCCAGTATTTATTTCAATAACTCTGTTACACTTCATCCTTAGGCTTTGGCAATGATCACCCTGGTTTGTCTTTTTCAACAATTTTTAAAACTTCAACCAGCATGAGTTCTTTAATGAATAGTTCCATCCTTTCTCTAGAATAACTCAACATACTATATCTATCATCTATCTCTGCCTTTACCTATATCTATTTACCTACATATCTATCACTATTTTTGCCCTGTCTGCATGTGTGTGTCTCTCTCTCTCTCTCTCTCTCTCTCTCTCTCTCTCTCTCTCTCTCTTCATCATCATCATCATCATCATCATCATCATCATCATCATCATCATCTATCTACCTATATATCATTTATCTATCATCTCTATCTTCTTATACTGTAATCCCAGTGCACAGGTTTCTTATTGCTTATTTCATTTAAGCTATCAGAACAAAATACCATAAACTACATGATTTATAAACAGTAGAAATTTATTTCTCACACTTGAAAGCTGAGAACTCCAAGATCAAGTTGCTGATATCCAAGTGCTCTTCAGAGATGGTTGTGTTCCTAAAGAATTCTCATATTACGGAGGGCGTGATAGACCCCTCTCATTCACAGGCTTCTTCCCTCATGACCTAATCCCAGTGAATACTTTTACCCTGAGGTGTATGACTTCAAAATCTTCACACAGAAACAAGAATAAGACTAAAAATCATACAGATATACCTGTAATCTATAAATTGTCTGTACATACCATGGAAGAAGACTTTAAGAGATTGAAGGTGGCATAAAAACAAAGAGAAATCTACAAAAACTCTTAAAATGAAGTACAGACTAAAAAGAAGAAACAGACTAAAATTGCAATTTACCATACTACATAAAGTACCCTTTAGGATTTTGTACCCTCTTGTCCACTTCACCAAACCTTTTTATTTGTAATCCGCTTCCTACCAATGCTAAAATGTGCAGAGGTACTGATAAAAAAATCTGTTTTTTATATGTTGAAGCTTTGTCTAATATATTAGTTCTTAGTGGTTATTTTTTCAGTACTAGAGGCATATTTCCTCAACTGTGTGTGCTTTGTTCAATGTCTGCTGCTAGGTGCTTAGCTCATCTGCAGAAGCCAAGGGCTGCCTAGAGAGAACGCTCTGTCACTCGTCCCCCTGTGAGTGCACCACAGTAATTAGCCTTTTCCCCCTACAGTGCACCCTTCAGCTGTTTCTTTTTGTCAGCATCAACTGAGAATTTTATTAACTAGCTTGGGAAAAAGATATCTATCATACTGAGTGTGCACTCGGAAATTTGAAATGATGAATGCCACTAATACATAATTGCATAATGATTTAAGTAAAATGAATTAATTTTCCCATGAAATGAAATTGTAATTGGAACTGTTAATTTTCAATCTGAAAAGAAAATGCGTCTATGTCATGAGCATGGAACGATAGTGGTGGAAAGTTTGGGGTGACCAGCTGGTGTCACCTGTGTGACAGCGGACTCCCGCGTTACTACTGTAGGACACCATGGATTTTCAGTCTGCTCTGGAAATTTCCTTCGCACAGAATGATTTGCAAGGAATATGCAAGAGCTCCGGAGAACTGGAAAGTAGATCATGTGCAAACAGTTGAAAGCATTTCTTCAGCCAAGCAAATATTGATAGGGGTAGAATCAGGCTTATAGCTACTGTGTGACCATTAATTTCAAAGAAAGGTCAAGTTGCAGTACATAACACTCATAAAGCAATAATGAAATAAAAATTTGAAAATAAATGCTGCCACCATTTTACATCATTATCTTTTATTGGAAAATAAACTCGTGTTAATTTTTAAAAAATTACCATAACTGATTATTTCTAGCATGTCACAATGTGTGAATAATGCCACAGAAATCTATCTCAGAAGCTGTGTAGCCAATTATAATATACCCAAAAATTTCTATTAAGCAACCTTGTGGGTTTTGGTTCTTCCTTTGACTGTCCAGGGAGGAGGGCTTCATGCTGTACCTGGGCGTAGGGTTCTGGGTCCCAGCCCCAAGAGGAGGAGCCTGGGGCCATGAGAGGTGATCTGAGGAGCTACTCAAGTCATGCAGCTAATTAGGTGGCAGAGATGGAACTAGAACTCAGGTTTCCTGCCTCCCAAAACTGCTTAAAATGAGTCACCCCAGTGACTTCTATGAAACAAATCCTAGGAAGACCAGTTGGGGTCAAATCAACTTCAAGAGTGGATGATAGAGGGATTCTGGCCTGCTGGCGTGAATATGTGAATATGCTCCTGGAGTAGATGGAAGAGTATGCAAATGGACACCTGAAGAATAAGTGTGAGGATGCATTTTTTTTGGAGCAAACAATGTGTTGTGCATAATAATTACACAGAGGAGAAGGATGTGAAGCCACTGAGGAAGCAATTCTTTTCATGATTGGAATATATATTTTTAGGAAACGTTTGCTATTCTTTTGGTTCTTTTGTGTTGTAAGTTGTCCTGCCTTCATAATTATTGGTGACCTGTGAGGAAGGTGAATGTGTAAGAGTATGGATTGAATTATAAAGTTTCTCACACTTAATTTTCAGTCATTTATTTTCATTTCTGTGTCTGCATACAAAATGCTAAAAGAATTAAAGAATGCCAAAATCTAGACAACTTTGTCACACAAAAAGTTTCTGGAGTCCCAGAGAAAATTCTACCATGCAGTCGAAGGGTGATGAGTTTAAGTTATGATTCATTTAATCTTCACAACACGTGACACACAAATTGGACAATTCTAAAGAAAATAGCAGTGTTAGATAGGTTTTAACATAAACTTTTCCTATTTCCAAACAAATTTTAATAAATATCAGTGAACTTTAGAGATACACATATGAAAACAATAAAAGCAAAGATAGACATGTTGGATTGGTTGAATATACATCATTTCATAATCTTGTTAAGCAAAGAAATGGTTGATTTTAAAGACATAATAAGGGATATTTAAAAACAGCTGAGCTTAGAAATTTTGGGAAAAAGGGGTAAAATTTCAGGACCCAAATTTGTTACTTTTGTAAAATCATTAGTAACCAAGTAGTATGGTTGGTTTTGTCCTTCATTTTCTGTGTGTTTGAAACTCAAACCCCAAGTCCAAATGTCAGTGGTACTTCAAAGTGGGAACTCCAGAAGTGACTGAGTCATGAGCACTCTGCCTTCATAAATGGATTAGTGTATTCATAGATCAGTGGATTATCTGGTTATTAAGTGAGTTTGTTATAAAAGTAAGTGCATCACTCATGTGCTTGGCCTGTCACACCCTGTGGTGGCCTTTGCCATGCTACAGCACAGCTACAAGGCCCACGCAAGGTGCAGCACCATGCTTTGAACTACTTTGCCTCCAGAACCCAAAGACAAAATAAACTGTCTCCAAAAATTCCTCATTTTTCTAGTCTGTTAAAGCAGCAGAAAACAGACCAGCCAGGTTTCATCCCAATTTTCTCTACAGCCCTAACCTACTCCTGAAAGCCTTACTTCTTTCTTCAAACCCTGAAGCACAGAAAAATCGACTTATGTGAACTGTGTGCTACAGAGTCGATCATGTGTCTGCAGAGGACAGCAAACGATCTCCTCAGTGTCTTGAGTTCAATTCACTTTAGCAGCGCTAGATTTGGCTCTGCAAATAGTGACAGGAAATGGACATCCTGCCATTGTTCAGCTTCTCCTTCTCCAGCCAAGTGAGTTGAATCATCTCTTTCTCATGAGGCAAAATATCTGATCTTCAGTTACATTTTGCCATTTCAACAAATTGTGTTACCTGATGAGTGACAGTTCTTTCTTGAGATGCATTTGCAGTTCTCTTCTCCTTATTAACACACATCCTCTCAGTTTCATTCTATACTTACTTCTTTTTATTTATGTATGTATTTATTTTTTTGGTGGTGCTAGGGGTCGAACTCAGGACATTGCGCTTGTCAGGCAAGCACTTATTCCACTGAGCTATATCCCTGGTTCCCACTTCTATTTTTAACAATAGCCTTATACAATAAACAATACTTCAATATAGTCTTAGTGAGAGTACATCTCTACACCTCTTGGGGAGAACGAGGAGATGGATCAGTGGAATAAGCACTTCCCTGGCAAGCGCAAGGGCCTGAGTTCAATCCCCAGTTCTGCAAAAACAAAAAAAGCTCCACAATCAGCTTGGGAGATAGCTCAGTAGAATAAGTGCTTGTCTGGCAAGCGCAAGGACCTGAGTTCAATCCCCGGTTCCACCAAAAAACAAACCAAACAAAAAAACAAATGTTGGCGGCCTGCCCCTTAGCTCAGTTTTTTAAGTGGCTGCTTTAACAAAGCAGTCAGGCTCAGGTTGCTATGGTTTGACCCCCACAACTCAAGCCAGCCAAACCTGCCCTGAAGAAATTAGGAGGAAAAAAAATCCTTATTCCATCTACACCTCTTGAAACCTGAATTTATCCATAAAGCTAATCATCTCATTGATACTTGCACTTTGAAGATAATAAGATAATCTCAAACTAAGCACTAATGATTCTTTTGCCTCTCAAAACTGATTCTTGTAATATCATTTCAGTAAACTTAGTAATTGTGAGCATGCATTATCTCTTGATCTGGTAAATGAATAATATTGCAGAAATTAAATGCCACCACCGAGTTAGCCCATGCAAAAGACGCAAATGTACTCTCAGTGGACAAATGTGTTCCATGTAATCATGCCAGCAGCAGAAAATGGAATTTGTCATAAAAATAAATTATCCAAGAACTAGGCCACATTCACACGGCTCAGCACTAAATTTCATTTTCCTTGTTCTTCAGCTGAGAGGCTGAATAAACACTTACAAAACAGTCTGAAAGATCACGTTGTTTGTCAAAGTTGGATTGCACAGCCGCAGAAATCAAAGCATGAAACCGTGGCAGTTGGGAGACCTGCTGGTTTCTATGCTGTTTTTTTCCGGGATCTCTCCCTACTCAGTTAGGTTACCAGAGGCATAAAGGGAAGGAGCAAGGTAGTACAGAGAATACAGGCTGCAGTTTTGGGGGGACTGTGGGAGGGGAGGCTTGGGTTGAGAGGACTGAAGGAATGGAAATAAATACAGGCTGTTGCTGGCTCGATTATGTAGGAGTAAGATGTTAGGAAATTATCCACGTCAGGATAATGTGTTAGAAAATTACCCTGTGGTGAACAGGGAACTCTCTAGTTAGAGTAGCAGAGGAATGCAGCAGAGTCCTTGGAACCAGAACAATATGCATGCGTGAATTCCACCCTCTATGGTTTGAACTTTCGCGTACCCCGCCACAAACCCTTGTGGAAAATTAACCTCCAGAGTAATGGTACTAAGAAATAGGGCCTTTAGGGCAGTTACATTAGGATCCCCATGAATGGAAATTAGTGACATTATGACATGGCTGTCGACCTAGCATTTCCATAGCTTTGTCTGTGTGCTCTTCCACCTCCTTCCAACACAGCATTTATCCTCTCTGGAAGTGACAGCAACAAGGCAGCACTATGAAAGCAGAGAGCCCTTGAATTTTGGGCTGTTCATCCTCTAGAACAATAAATAAGTATGCTGTTCATAGATTATCTAGGATTTGGGAATTTTTTATAGCAGCACCAAATGACTCAAATGTATCTTACAAATCGTATAGCCTAGAGCAAGTTGTTCCTTTACCATATGACTCATTACTTAATATCTGTATATAAAATGGCCATAATGACAGAGATGTGCACTTTCTCAGCAGCTCAAATGCTGACTGATACATAATAACTATCCAATAAATACTAGCCACTGTCATTTCAGCAGCAATTTAGACTAGAGCTGACATTGATATTTTTCAAGAAAGTAACAGTAACTCTAATTAAAAGTTGCTATAAGACAGAAGAAAACAATTTTTATCCTTGTATTGGTATATCACATTCCTCTGTGTTATAAAGAAAGGAAATACTTTGTAAGGGCAAGCAGAAGCTTCGTAATGATACCCAGGATTTGTAGGCAGACTTATTTACGTCAGTGGGCACTGATTGGAATCATTCCCAGACTATCAGGCCCTGATTGCTTATGGTCAAGGGCTTATACGGACTAAGCAAGCCGGAGGAACAGAGGCAGAGTGGCTTGTCAGCTGGGGATAGATTTATACAGTGTGCATCACAGTGACTACCTGCTTCTAGGAGACAGAAGCAACTGGAACTGGAACAGGAGCTATTATTACCCAGGCAACTAAGAACTGAAGTGCACTGGTGGGGGTGGGGACACTTTCTGCTACAATTTGACTTGTCTCAGTTAATCAGACTTTATTTTAAAGCCATTTTCCTTCTCCACCTCAGGCTGCCTGTTTAGGCACAGCTTACCATCTTACAGCTGTTTCTCTGTTTGTTTTCACTTTTCCAATTCCCTGATCTCCTTTCTAAGGGTTTCATAGTTGAATTCCCTCATAGAAAGTTATGACTGACTTTCTCAATCATTGGATGCAAACCTCTTTCTTTCGGGGAAGTTTCTCTGATCAGCCACTTCTGAGATTTATGTCCAACTTGTGGGTGCCTGAGTGTGTCAGAAATTCACTATATTGGGGGGGACAGAAGAAATACCAAATGCTCTTAGACATGGTTCCCCTTCTCCCTGCTTGTGAAGACAGGCTGTGGATTGCTGGTTTGTCTTGCTGTTTCTTCTGCTTCTCAGCTTGTCAGTGATTTGGGTTGAGGTGATACACCCTTAAGAAAACAGAAAGGGCAGAAGCCAAGCTTTTTAGCATTTGTTGCGAGGAGAGAACTAAAATACTGCTTAGGAACCATCACCTCAAAGAGAAGCTTTTGTTAAAGCTATTATGTGGGTGGAATAGGAAAGGGAAAGCAACGGGGGATGGCTTATCAGAAAGGATGGCCAGGATTCTTCTGTCAGACTAATGCAAGTCTAGGACATTTACTGATACTAGAGAATGGAAGAGGAGAAATTGGGGTAAGAGTTCAAACCAACATGTACCTGGATACATTCTGTCATTCTTCAAGAGATGAGATAAAGAGTGGAAAGAGCATTTGAACTGTGCTTCTCTGGGAAACACCCCTCAGGTTTTTTGGCACAGCTTAAATAAGATTCTACCAAGAGTTCTCATGCAGGAGTCGAGGCCTGGCCATCGTACTGCCGTTCCCTAGACCACAGCAAGACAGCTTGACTGTCCAGTGTGTCGCTGGGCCCTAGATCATCAAATGCCAGGAATTTTTGCCTTGTAGTCTTTCCGAGTGCTTTATCTTTTCTTGTGAACGTAACATACCCAATTTCTTAGGAAAAGGAAAAAATGCAAGTGATGATATTATAATGTAAAGTAGCACTTGAGAATTTAACAGATTGTAAAATTCATACTTTTTAAAAAATCAACAAAGTTTAAGGTAGACACTTGCATTTAGATTGCATTTGGTTTCTAAATGTGCTCTCAAGAGATTGTGTATTTGAATATATGATTTGAAGCAGTAGAGAGCTATGATTAAAATACTGAGCTCAGACTGAGACTGAGGCAAGTTCAAGTGCAAGTTTTTCCTTATTAGCTTATCACTAGTTAATGCATCTGTGATAAATTTAATCTGTGTGTGCAAATTCTGCATTTCCACATTGAAGAGTTGGAGGGCAGTATTCTCTGACAGTGGGCAGGACATAGTGACTAGGCTCTAATAAGCAGAAAAAAGAGAAAGTGACAGGGTGTGAATTGAAGATTGTGTCATAAAAAGCACTTTACATTCTTCTGTTGAGACACTGAAAGAAGCATGAATCAGATGTTCTAGAGGAAGCTGGCCTCCAAATCGGGAGGCCACATTAGCCTGCTATAGAAGCCCTCCTGGCAGAGAAACGCAAGTCTTGCCCGCAGCCAGCGAGGCCCTGAGGCCTTCGGACAGCAGTCACGTGGCAGGCCGTGCCAGCACTCACCCTGCAGCTCCAGCAGAGTCCTCAGACGAGGGAGCCTGGCAGGTGCCCTGGCTGCAGTGCCATGTGACACGCTGAGCCAGAGCTGCCCAGGCAGGCTGCTTCCAGACTTCTGACCCACAAAAACTCTGAGCAAATAAATGCTTGTTGTTTTAATCTATAATTGAAATACACACACACACACACGAGTAAATTACTATGTAATGAGTTGTTTTAGTAATATTTTGCTGTTTGTTTGTTTGTTTGTTTGTTTGATTTTGGTACCAGGAATCAAACTCAGGACCTTGCTCTTGTCAGGCAGGAGCTCATGCTGCTGTGCTATTGCCTCGGCCCTTTCAGTAACATTTTGGAAAGCTAGAAGTCATTGGGCATTCAGTAGGAGAAAATACCTACAGTTCTGCTGGCCATTATAGTTGGCAATACATAATAGCTGTTTAAATTGCAGTAACTCAAACCCAAGTAAAATTTATTATTCAGTTTCCCAGGCATATTAACTACATGTTCAGTAACTCTACAGCTAAATTTTGTTTGTGGTTGCCGTACCGAATGGTACAGATATAGGACAGTCTCATCATGGCAGAATGTTCTGAAGGTAAACATTGCTCTGGAGCCCCACAGTACACACTGCAGCTGGTGAAAGCTTATGTAACCATGGAAATATTTGTGGAGGCTGTGATCCTCACTTGTATTTAAACAACTAAGATGTGTGTAATGATTACATCTCAAAATAAACATATACTGCATCATTTGGATGACCGTTTTATATGCTAAGAATTGATGATTGATTTCTTGATTGTAGACTTTGAATTTTTATGTTTATAACACGGCTTGATTGGGACTCCAGTATAAGAATACACATTCAAGGTCTATAGGCAGTGCTGCTTAGATGTTGGGTTGTGTTCCTAGATCAAAAGAGTCCAATCAATAAATAAACAATGGGTGCTTAAAATGTGCAAGAAGCATGCAATCTACAGCATCAAACACATTATTTTAGGGAAATCAATTATGGAAAAATTCATTTCTTATGTAATATACTGTGCATTCAATAATTCACTTTAAGCAAAATATTGTGCTTTTTGCAACAAATTTACAGTGTTAATTTGACAATCATTGATTATATAAATATATTTTACATTTGTAAATGTCTCTTTGATATGTTAAACTTTATTTTTTTTACATTAGAAATGAGAACTTTATTTTCAGTAAAATTACCCTTTTAAAAGAAATGTATTTTTTTGTTTTTTTTCCATAATTTTATTGGAAAAACAAATAACAATGAGACAGTTTCAAATCAAATTGGTAGGACAGTTTCAATAATCTACACATTGCATACATTCTCCCTAGTGGTTAATTGCTGTACAAGATGCGGACTTGATATCCTATTTACAAACACCATTAGAACAAATCCCTCTATTCATTAAGAGAATGTAACAATATATCCATCCTAACTGCTTTGAATACACAGATACAAAATGGACATTCATCTGTATCCCCTTTTTTGGTTAAGTTCCGTTATTTGAATATTATAGGTATATAAACTCAGCAAAATATTCTAAAAGAGTCCAGTAGTCCATAATAGTACAATCTGAGGTACAAGATCTCAGGATAAATCCTGAGGGGATTTCACTAACCTTATCATACCCAAAAGCTACAACTCTTGTTGAATAGGTCCTGCTTTACCTTGGTCTTAACCCTCCAGCAGAAAAGTATAAAAATGAAATATAAGAAGTAAAGTCATGTTATTATGTTGAGCTGTAGGGGACTCAAGTCAACAATTTCTAACATTGCCAGTCATGCAAATGTCTTTGTAAAACTGTATTTAAATTTGTAGATGCATTAGTGGTTAATAATGCAAATCGAGTACTAACCTTGTACATAACCCACACACAAAAATTCTATATGGAGTTTTTAATGTCAACTCACATGAATTGTAATACTCTGCAAAGAAGAGATGTTGGGACCCAAGAAGCTATTTACAATAAAATTAAAATTTACAGATGAGGATGAGGACTAAGTCTAGTTTTCCTTTTAGCTACCAGATACACATTTTAACATGGACTTTCAGAGAAAATAATCCCCAAATGTAAAAGATTCTGCTGGGAGGAATTTCTTGCACAGAGGCAAACCCAGGAGGGAGGTATTTCAAAATGGGGAACCTGTTCGTGCACTTCGTAGCATACCCAGTAGGTGGCTGTGCCTACTCTTTTGCTAATGCATGTGAAGGTCTAAGTGCTCCTTTGAGGCTACATTTCATTAGCTCTGTGAGACACCTAACTATGGTAGAGAACTGGCTTACAAAGAGAGAAAGGCTTTTATGATGAATGTGGGAGAATTATATTAAGTAATCAGCACATCTTTTGTTATGTTGATTGTGTCCCGGTTTTTGTTTGAATTGGATGAAAACTAAAAAGGTCTGACTTTCTCTCTCCGCAAAGCATGTATAATTCTTTCCAACAGTGCGCGGAGCTAGATCAACCCTTTCTGGGTGGCACAGTTTGGCCTTCAGATGTGCTGTTTTCTCCTTGGCTTCTTTCCCTGTGCCACAGAGTGACCCTGCCTTGATAAATGCCACTCCCTGTTATGCAGGAACACAGCCAGACTGTAGTTAGTTAAAGCCAATAAGAATGTAAGAGCTCTTGCTTATTCTTCCCCTGCTCTTCTCCCCAAATCGGGTTACAAATACATCCTGTTACTACTTTTCCCTCTTGTCACCTCCCCATGTTCCTACATTCTATATCCTTGCTTGGTTCATTTTATTTTAATTATGCTTACCTGTAAACATTTTTTTCACTTCTGAGAAGCCCCTCCAGGTTTTTCCTCCTGAATGTTTCAATTAGCTTTTTAATTATGTGCTACTGGCTTTTCTTTGATGGTATTCTGTTAAATAAATGGTAATGTTAGTAATATGTTGATTTGAAGAGGCTACTCTTGATATGTCTGAATAGAGGAAGTGGCCATTTTGGCACTAAATTATTTCCTGAAGCTCACTGAATAAACTAAATCTCCTTGAATCATTGCCCAAAGAAAAAATTATATGACTGGGAAAGTCTTACATCTGATGGTGGATGTTTGATGATGTGTAGAACACATTTGCATCACATCTACTGTCAAGGGCTTACCTATTCTTATAGAATTAGAATAAATACACTTGATCCCTTCGGGAATCCCAGAGAAGAAGATCTTCTCATATTCACATATTTTCTTACACATTTCAGTTACAGTAAAATCTGAGATTGTGAGTAACTTGTTTAAAAGTGTTCTCCAAGACCAATAAACATTTATAATAAATTTAACTTGACCAATGAAGATGTCTGGCAATATGAGTGATGCCAAATGTCACTTGTTCACAACTGAGCCAATAGCTTCTCTCTCTCTCTCTCTCTCTCTCTCTCTCTCTCTCTCTCTCTCTCTCTCTCTCTTCCTCCACCCCCTATCCCCCCACAAGATTGTGAGTGATTGTCTTCCAACAAAATGTTATGAAGAAGATTTCATCTGTAAAGGTGGAGGACAAAAAGGTAGAGGAAATGTAGTGGTTGGTTGAGTGTATCAACTTCAGAAGCTAAGAGCTTAACTAAATTGGCTCAGCAATTCCACACCCTAAGGTGTGGAGGCCACACTCTGGAATTACTCATCATTTAAAGGAGAATGAAGAAGGATGGAGGGTCCCATCTTTCTCGGAAGAGCTCCAGCCTTCACCATCAGCTTGGATGCCATTTCCTGACTCTAGCGCAGACTCTTGGCTTCTGCCTTGAATCTTTCAGCCTTTTGCCATAGACTCATCGGCCTTCCATCACAGACCCATCAGCATCCTGACATGGGCTTGCGTGGAACACTGCTCTGGGCTCCAGACCTTGGACTGCATCCTTCAGTCTCCAGAAGGCAGACACCTTCTGTACGCTTCCTCATCTGACTTTGTGGCTCAATATTGTAAGCAAATCTTGGAATTTCTTATACATTTATACATTTTGTGTTATATCTGTACCTCTAGTAAAACCCTGACTGATACTGGAAATCACATCAAATGAGACTAGAAAGATATGGAAAATTTGGGAGACACTGCAAAATTTTGTAAAAAAATCATCACCAGAATAAGATGGTAGCAGTATGAGTGACAAATGTGTTGAATGACAGTGTGTTATAGATAGATAGCCATATTAGATAGAAATATTATAGGCAGTCAGACAGGGCTATATACCTGTGCTGAGGGCCAGACTTCAAGACACAAGATGAAATGAATACACCCACGTACAGGGATTGATCTTCTAAATAAGTGTCACCACCTTGAGAAAGCCAGAAGAGCCACCCACCCAAGCCCCCTTACAAGAGCTTCTGTGCTGCCTGCTTGCTTTGTGACTTGCTCCCACATTTGATCCAAATTTAATCAATACTACCTGATAAATTATGTTCATAATCTTATTGGTTGACCCACCTCATATGCACTTTGGGAATTACCGTTTTTACCCAGCTTGAACCAAACTCACTTCATGATTTTGCCTTATAAAAATCCCTGGAAAAGGCAGGGGCCTTGACAATGCACTTGGGAAACCTTTTGTCTCTCTGTAGGACAGAAGCTTCCTTCTCTCAATAAATATATTTCACTCTTATCCTCTGTTGCTCATTCTTCGATTTTACAAAACATGAACTCATCTCAGATACCATCAAGTTGGGAGTTTCTTCCCCTTGTATCAAGCACAATGTCTCACTTCTGAAGAAATCCTCAAATAGAGACAAAAGCAAGCATCACTGGATAAGTTGCTTAATAAAGTTGCACACACACAAAATAATTCTCTGAATAAACACCAGTGCTTCTGCTAGCGATAGTGAGATTCATCCTATATGATCTCTAATCTCTTACCTCCCTGCCACCAGCCAGGAAGGTTTTTTAAAGATAAGAGCATGTTAAGTTGTTCATTTTTCTTTATATTGTCTTTATTTGTCTAATGGCATTGTCATCATTTTATATGAATTTTTTGACTTGTGGAATGGATCATCTGAGAATCCATTTTTTTTTGAGAATCCATTTTTTTATGGAGAAATTAATTTCATATACAAGTACTTTAATTTACAAGCAGGTTTCTGGAGCCAATTATGCTTATAAACCAAAACTTGACTGTATTTTTAAAAATATTATTTAGTATTCATTGTCAATGCTTATAATGTCAATAAGAATGCTTGTAATGTATTAAAATATGGCATTCAGCACAGTGTTATTTCTAAAGTAACTTAATAAAATTAGATACTAGTGCTCTAATTGTCTCTATTGTTTCTGTTTTAAAAACCCCATATTTCTTTAAACATTAAAATATTCCATCTATGCATATAATCACACCAGTAAGTTGTTAAAGACCTAACAAAGTCACTTATGCTAGCTAATATAAACATCAAATAAAATTAGGAAATTATAGTTTTTCTTGGCATTAAAGTGCAGAAAATTTTTTTTAAAAGAACAGATATTTTGATTATTTATTTTCAAAAACAATTAAAGGACCTTTGTACAGAAGTGATATCTGAAGTCCTTTCATTTTCCTTTGACCTTCTGTATCAATGGTCAAACTATTCAAGATAACCCCTGAAAGTCCAGATATATCAGTACAAAATTTTATTAGTTAATGTGAGTTTTTAGAATTTCATTTGGCAATGAAAACTGTTTGATACTTTACTGATATTAGTAATTAATTTATTAAAGTTACAAATTATAGGGCTGGCCAAATAGCTTAGTGGATTAAAGCACCTACAAGCAGGTGCAGAGGCCAGGGTTTCAACCTCTGGGCCTGCCATGCCAGACCTGCCCCTGGTTGCCCTGAGATGGCAATTGAGATTGGGCATGGTGGCACGTGCCTGTAATCCCAGTACGTGGGAGGCTTTAAACAGGAGGAGCACTACAAGTCTGATCTAGTAGTGACACACTAAACATCTTCTAGACCCTTCCCTAAAAATACAAAAAAAGTTACAAATTACAAAATATTTTTCATTTTTAAGAGTTTATTGTATTATCAATTTTATCATGTCTTTCATCAAGCTAAATAAAATTTATTTGTTGAAACACAGTTGCCTTTACCCTTTTACTTATTCTTTAATTGGTATTTGGCTAGTTCAAAGTTAATGACTTAAATTCTCTTAAACAATAACTTCCTTCAGCATTTTAGTTAATTAAATTCTTTAAGAATTCTAAATTAAATTTATACTTTTAGCTTTTTAGGTATTTCAATTTTTTAAGCATTAACCTAACAAGATTGTTAGATTTTGCGACCCTAAAAATCACCAGTCTGCCCCAGTACTTCTGTACAAGATGCGGCAGTAATTTAAGGTGAGCAAGGTACCCTAGCGTCACCACAGGCTTTGAACAAATCCTTTTTCCTTTCCACCAAAAGTAAGCAGCCTTGGTCCAGGGAGATAGTTCAGTAGAATAAGCACTTGCCTGGCAAGCACAGGTCCTGAGTTCCATCCCCGGTACTGCAAAAAAATAAAAAATAAATAAATAAAAAAGTAAGCAGCCTCCTTTGACTTGGTAAGCAGTGTGAAAGCGCACCTGAGCTGACGGGCCTAACTAGCAGTTCACACAAGGAAGTTTGTCCAGGCCTTCTCTTCCAAAGGAGAAAGACTTCTGCAATAGGAACAGAGAATGAGTTTACTTCTAGTAACAGGAAGAGCAGGCAATTCTAAATTGTGTGGTGAGCTAGTAGAAGACTAGGAGGGGACCTGGGATGAGAAGTTGGTCAAGATAGGCCACCTGTGTTTGCCAAATGACCGTTGTCCCAGAACAGGTCTCCTGCCCTTTCCTGGAGACACAGAACTCAGGGCTCTATATTTCTTGGTAATGAAATTTCCAAGTCCTTGTGCATGACATTTCTGAGCTATAAGAAATGTGTCTCCATGTAGACAGAGTAATAAATAAATACATACATATATAAACAAATACATTCTTTCAAATTACCTAAAGTAAAAGCTGAAGTGAAAGGGAAGTTGAGGGCCTACAATCACAATAAGCCTGTCTAAATTTAGTCAGACTAAGAACTTTAAGGCCATCCTTGTGAGGCTCTGGTGATTGGTGTTAGTTTTGCACTCAAAAGTATCAGAAA
>NW_004524580.1:5579001-5580895 GCF_000260255.1 Octodon degus
GGCCTACAATCACAATAAGCCTGTCTAAATTTAGTCAGACTAAGAACTTTAAGGCCATCCTTGTGAGGCTCCGGTGATTGGTGTTAGTTTTGCACTCAAAAGTATCAGAAATTGATAAAAACAGTAACCCCATAAGTCATCTCAGAGCCATTCTAAACCTAAGGAAGGAGGGGTGATGAAGATGTTCCCAGGCTTACATCTAAGCTACTATTTGCATTTGCCTAACAATTATTCATGTAACTGATCAGTCTTTGATCTATTTCAGTGCATTCTTCAAAGCTCTGTAGTTGTACCCTCTGCTGCTTCTTCCATCTCTGAGATGCACTCTCATCCTCCTTTAGGAGGTGCTTAAAAACATAATACACAGGAATGTGAATGGATATACTCATTGCTCTGATATATGTAGTGAATGCAATGAAGGACAGACCTTTGTTTCTTGATTGTGATGTAATATTACAAATCAGCATAAAAACTCTGTACTCCACCAAGGGCATGAACATAGGCTAGGGCGTTGGCTCAGCAGCGTAAGCGCCTGCTTGGCAAGTGGAAGGACCCTAGTTTGATCCTTAGTACAAAACAAAAACAACAACAAAAAGGAATGAAAAAGTCAAGGGAATGAACAATTCACATTAAAAATATTCATGCAGGAGAAGGTTTTTTTTTTTTTGAAAAAAAAATTATCTAACAATTTTCATGATCTAATGAGATTTAGTAACAACTTTCGGTTTCATTTTACAGTTCTTCCTAAAGCTTAGCAGCTAAACCTACCAAGGGCAAAGTTACTAGTTTTGATTTAATGAAAGCAGTAGGTATCATCAGAAGGTGAGAAGAGGTGGACTCTATTCATAGAGAGGAAATTAAATTTTCAGAGTTTGATTGATTCTAGAATCTATACTTTTTGGTGATAAGTTGATAAGAAATTGTACATCAAGAAACCTGAAGTTAATAATGTACAAATGTAAGTATGTTAATTGAAAAAAGCTAGAAAATCAATTCTTTTTTATGTGCACTAAAAAAAAGGTACTGAAGGGGGATTTATGTAAATATAATGAGTGAAAGCATTTATCTTGCAAACCTGATAAACAGCAGTAGGTACTTTAGAGGGTGAAAATAATTAGTTCCTCAGCTCCCATGTGGACCTAAATCATTGTTACAATTATATTTGTTTATTACTTCAGAATGACTTTTTATTTCAGTGCAATACAGACTCAGAAATTAATAATCAGGATACTTCTTTTCTCATTTTTCAGTTTGTGTCTAATGTAGGGGATAGATTGTCATCTTTAATAACATTGTTATCACTTTCTTCTTTCTCCTTAAGATCTAGTAACCCTGAGAGTTATTATGAGCAAGATTACTTTAAAAACAGCCACTCCTCTTCCTAGCTCCACTCTAACATGTTATCTAAATTAAAGTCTGTGACTTCTGTTACTAAAAGTGTGACCAGCCTTGTCATGCTACTTAAAAATTTTTCAATCTCCTTTATTATGCAGCACAACATTCCCTCAAGATATTTTATAATCACCTCCTGCTAACTGTCCTAAATTCATTCTATACTCATTGCCCTCACCCTTAAATTTAGTACTTTCATGACAATGAATGCTTATTGTCTCCTATGGTGTTAATCTGGCTTAAACCAAAACGTATGCATTTGTTATTCCCCTCTGCCTCGAATAATCCTTTATGTATTTAGGTTGCTGAAACATCAAATCATAAAATTTCCTTTAATTCTTGTTATTTTCTAAAAGTCACTTCCATTATTAAAGTAGTATTATTGAATGCCTGCTAATGATAAAATCTTTCCTGATGAGTATGCATGTCTATGCTTTCTTTCTCTGGCTCTCTTGTTCTCTCTCTCTCTCTCTCTCTCTCTCTCTCTCTCTCTCTCTCTCTC
>NW_004524580.1:5580995-5591446 GCF_000260255.1 Octodon degus
TACCTAAGACAATACTGAAAAAACAAAAAACAAACAAACAAAATATGGGCGAGTGAAGGGTAGCTCATAGTAGGTGACAAAGGAGACCAGGAACAGACTAAGGTGGATGCCCATTGGCATATCTTGGACTTGTAATGTGTTTAAAGGCTTGGTCTTCAACTATGCCTTCTTGGGAAAACAGTAGAACTGTTTGTAGGTGGAGCCTAGTAAAGGGAATTAGATCAGTGACGTCCTGTCCTCCATGGGGATACTGGGACCCTGGGAAATGATTCTTGGTCAGAGTTCCAGCTGACCAAGGATAGAAACCTCTTAAATTGTGAGTCAAAATCAGTCTTCCCTCCTTATGTGTTGCTTATCTCAGATGTTTGTACGGAAATGCGAAGCTGACCAACACAGTGGTCAGCTTTGGAATTAGGACTAAGAGTATATATTAGTTCAGTCAAGAGAGTAATTGCACAATGGCCTTGTAGGAAAATGAATAGCAAGGATGATGACCCTGAAGGGGGAGGCTGTGTGCCTACAGTATGCAAAAGACAGAAGCAGCAAAGCCCGGTGGAAACCTGGTGGGAAAGTGATCTAGGCAAGAGGTGGTGATAACTTCAACCAGAGAAGAACATGAGGCAGATGGGATGGTTTGATGGTTGGGGAAAAGAGACTCAAGAGTGACTCCTGTGACAGTGACTTTTGTTTTCATGTGGTGAGACTACAGCGACCAATTATTTTCTAGTCTAGATGTTAATATAAATGTAACAGTTAAAATAAGTTACTTTAAAAGGTGTTACCTTTCATAATCTAGGTGGTGCTTATGAAAATAACTGAATCCCTCATAGGCAATGACTGAGGTTTTTTATTTTTAATTTTTAAAAATTAATTTGTTTATTTGATACAGGGTCGCATTGCACAGATAAGACTCATAGTGATACTCCTGTTTCAGCCTACAGTGCTGAGATTATAGGCATGAACCACCACACCCAGTTTCGTGCATGGTGCACCTGGGATTCCCAGGCTGGAATGGCATGAGGTACCAGGGAATGAACTCTGGTCCTTGCACTTGCCAGGTAGGCACTTAGACCATCAGTCTCTCTTCCTAGCCTGAGCTTTCTTGAAAATAAATAATTCTGACTTCAGGCTGAATTTAGCCCAAGAATTAAGGTTTTTGTTTTGTTTTGTTTTGTTTCTTTCTTTTGGATAATCTTGAATCCAAATACCACAAGTGGTAAGCACTTGGTTATGTAAATTTGCAGTGATAAAAATGGTATTATCTGAGATGGCTTAGTGACAAAAGGTGGTTGGTTGGTACATATATACGTATATCTCAGGAGCTCTGCTCATATGCACTAGGTCTGCGATGTGTCTTTGATTTTCAAGCAAAGCAATAGGTGAGAGCTTTGATATGTGGGTGTACAGTACTGGGGCTGTCTCCTCTGTCATGAAATCAGGCTCTCTGCAGTGAACAGAATTCCATGTAACCAATTCTAAACAGTAAAGCAATCTATAGTAAAAAAAAAAAAAAAAAAAAGGTTATCTGGTTTATTCACTTGTAAGTAACTTTGCTTCTAGACCCGGAACATTCCAAGTAAAATTGAGTAAAAACAAATAACTGTAATTATTCCTCTTTTAACACAGAATATGTTATTTTGAAAAACAGAAAATTAAGGCCCATTATTTTTGCTTGACTAAACTCTTTAAAAACAACCAAAATGATTTTGCCAAATAAGAATTTACTTCTAAGTTTTTGAATTTTTGTTGGTGATCAAAAATTAAGAACTATGAGGAGAGATAGATGCAAGCAGATCATCCTTCACTTTCATAATACCAGCCTAACAAAGAGTAGACATACATGTGAAGAGAATTCTTCTAAAAACTAGAATGCTATTGGTACAACAAAGTAAGTTAAACAATAGTATTGTGGGAGGAGAGCAAGCAACTACAATTATATTAATGAAGAATTGATAGCTTGAGTCTGCCATTATTTCATTTATTGTAGAGTTTTAATTAAAGTGCATGCTTTATCTTAGCTGGTTTTTTTTTTTTTTTTTTTTTTTTTTTTAGGTCAAAGAAATTGATGCAGGGCCGGCGAAATACCTTGGCGGATTAAAGTGCCTGCAAGCAGGAGCAGGGGTCCGGGATTTGATCCCTGTGCCTGCCGTGCAGCCCCCCCTACCCCCGGCCTCCCCGGGCACACAGAGAGACGACAATTGAGACTGGAATCCCAGCTCTTAGGAAGCTGTAAACAGGCAGATCACAAGTCCTATCTAGTAGGGAGACCCTGAATTCCCTGTAGACCCTTTCCTAAAATACAGAAAAAAAAGGAAGAAATTCATGAAAATATCATAACCCTTAGGTGACATCCTTCTCTTGACTCTTCATACCAAAGCATGGGCTCCTACTGATTATTTGTCTTTCCATATTAATATATTTTTTAAAAAATCAGGATAAGAAGTGAAATATCTTAGTGAAAAAATAAGGGAGAATATGAAGTCAGAACAAATTTCAGATTATTGACAATGTTTAAGAATTTCACTTCTTAAACTAGTTTTGAGTATCCTCAAATATATCTACGTTCTAATATAGACCGATGTCAGTGGCAGAAAAATAATGTACATTAGCTTTTTAAAATTAATCTTTTTATTCTTTGTATATTTATCTTTTGCATATTTTTGTTAGCCATGTCATGCTAACATTCCTTGTGGTAGTCTGTGTGTGTATATGGCCCCTCTAAGTACCTTTTTCACCCCCTTTCTTCCTCTCCTTCTCCCTCCATCACTAGATTCCCTTCTTTTGGAGAAAGATCTATCTCCCTACTTCCTATACTTATTTATTTATTTATTTATTTATTTATTTATTTATTTATTTGTACAGGGTCTCGCTATGAATCTCAGACTCCTAGTGATCCTCCTGTCTCAGACTCCCCAGTACTGGGATTACAGGCCTATGCCACCACGCCCAGTTTTGGTGGCCAGTTCAGCACAGGGCTGGCATGACAGGTATTGAACCTGGGTCCTTGCTTTTTCCAGGCAGGTGATTAGACCAATGAGCTGCTTCCTCGGCCCCCTTCCTATTATCTTTCATTTTGCTCTTTATTTACATTTTAGGTTTCTTATGTAAGGAAAACACTATGACATCTGAGCTTGTAGATTTGATTTATTCATGGTTTTCGGTCCCTAGGGAGATAGAAGTGTTTGATGGGCCATGGTAGATGACAAGGGAAGCAGACAGAGGCGTGAAGGGAGAAATAAATTAGAAAGATGGTACTGAAGATTTGCAGAAAGAAAAATAGGTGTTTTCTAGAGAGTATATACCTCTCTTTCTATTTCATGTCACTCAGTTCAGGGAGCGTAACACTGATGGGCTCCAAGGCAGTCAGAAAGGAAGCTGCTTTGTGACACATTGAAATTAGAGGGATAAAAGTCAGCATTTCCTCAGGTTTTTGAAAAGTCCACTTTTGAGCACATCATGATGGCATCCCTGTGTGGAGCTGGTACATGCACCTAACAGACCTTAATTTTGCTTTTAACCCTTTCTCCTCCCTCTCTTAACCTTCCCTCCATTTTTCAGTAAAAGATCTATCTTTTCCTATGACCTATCTTTTTTTTTGGCAGGGGGGAAGGGTCTACAGGGTGCTCAGGGTCTCACTACTAGATTGGACTCATAGTGATCCGCCTGTTTACAGCCTCCCAAAAGCTGGGATTACAGGCGCATGCCACCACGTCCAGTCTCAATTGCTGTCTCAGTGCATCCCGGGGGCAGGACTGGCACAGCAGGCCAGGGGATGGAACACCCGGCCTCTATGCCTGCTTGCAGGCACTTTAATCCTCTGAGCTATTTGGCCAGCCCTTCTATGACCTCCCTTCAGCTTGCTTTGTTTATATTTTAATTCATTCTGTGTCATGAAAGTTGAAACACATAGAACAAAGCTCTATTTGCAGCACTAAAAGTACTGACAAATTTTAATTTTTTTTTTTTTTTTTTTTTTAGTACCAGGGACTGAACTCAGGACCTACCAACTTTAAAAACACTGAAATGGCCTATCTTTTATCTTGCTCTTCATTTGTATTTTGAGCTTTTCATGTATGAGAAACTATGGGGCTCGGTGCGTGCTTCTGTTTCACTTAGTGGTAAAGTAATTATCAGAATCCAGCCTTATCTTCTCTTACCTCTTCTTCTCTCTATTTCTTTGCACTTGTAATTATCTCTGTAAGTGTCCAGGCTTTGTACTGTAATGCATGGTCAGATTGTTTGTTAGAAACGATCACATGGAACCCATTCTAATTTTTCTTTTGATAAATTTTCAACTTGGATATGAAAATAGTAAATCTTCAAAAAGAATGGAAATGTCTATACTATAAGCTAATCAGTGTTTGTTAATTTTCCTTGATTTCATGCAAACTGGACCCCAGTTGAATTGTTTTGCACACACACACACACACATAAATGCACAAGATTGATTGCATGATAATGGGGGTAGCTGTGCATATTAAAAAACAACAACAACAGCAACAACAACAGATCCTCAAAAAGAAAAAGATTGGGGCCTGGGAGATGGCTTAGTAGAATAAGCGCTTGCCTGGCAAGCACAAGGGCCTAAATTCAATTCCCAGTTCTGCCAAAAAAGAAAAAAGAAAGCAAAAGATCATTAAATAGAGATGATTGTGTATTTCTTTGCAAACCCTGGATTACTGTCAGGCATCGTGGCACATTCCTGTAATCCCAACTTCAGGAGACTGAGGCAGGAAGATTGCCTTGTATTTAAGGCCAGTGTGGACTAACTAGGGACATTTTATCCCAAAAGATAAAAGCAAAAATAAGAAAATCTAAATAAAAATCCAAACACTAGATGGTAAGAACAGATTAATAGACCAGATTAATTAATTAATTAATTATAATAGATTAATATGCTGTTCTGATGAATCAGATTTTAACTTGTTCTTAAAAATTTTAATTATAAAGTAATTTCAGACTTAGAGCAAGTATGCAAAATTTGCACAGGGACATTCCATGGAGTAATCTTTAACAGTATTTGTAACAATTAAAATCTGAAAATATCATTGACAAAGTACCATTAGATGAAAGAAACACTTTGTCAAACTTTACCATTAATACCTTCTGTCTGTCCCAGGATCACATCAAGTATTCTATTTTGCTCCTTTTTTTTGTTTTCTTTCTTTCTTTCTTTTTTTTTCTTTTTTAGTTCTGGAGATTGAACTCAGGGCCTTGCACTTGCCAGGCAAGCACTTATTCTACTGAGCCATCTCCCCGGCCCTCCATTTTGCTCCTTAATCTTTTTCTTCTGAAACACTTCCCCTGTCTTACTCCTTGCCTTTCCTCACAGTATGATGGATCTTTCTCATGACTGGGACCATTTTTCATATTACTGCTCAGTTATGCTGTCAGTTCCTCTTCAACCTGTGCTTCCTTGCAGTTTTCTCACAACTGAATTTAGGTAATTTTTGCTGGGAGCGTCACCAAATGATGCTGCGTTCTCCAGAGTCCATTAGAGCACATGAGGCTCACGATATGCATGCATTTTATTGCTAATGATGTTGATCTAGATCTGCTGATAAAGTACAATCGTTCCTGCTACATTCCGCCAACTGCTGAGTCAAGCTTTCTCCCTTTGTAATTAATACTGCTTGGAGGTACTCTGAAAGTGTGCCAATCAACTCTCCAGTTTTAGGTAATTTCACTAATTTTAGCATTTGCTTTTTTGATTTGGCTGCAGTAATCACAACTGTGAAGTCTGTATAATAACGGTATAGGAATTCCATATGGAGGACCTGTCTGTTCTTTCCTATTATTTGTTAAATTGCTTATGTGCTTATATTGCTATGAATTCATAGCCATTTATTGTTCCTGGATTATTATCTAATACTGTCCTTGTCTCTCTCAAATTATTCCAGTTTTGGTTATTAGCAACACCTTTATCAGTGCCTGTGGTTTTGAAAAGGCTTTATGTGTTTTATTAAAAATTATTTGATACTATACAGTGTTTAAATTTACATTATGTATTTTCTGCTGTGGTCTTGGAATTGACTACTTCTCTAAGGATCCTTCCTTCTTTTTAAAATTTTATTTATTTATTTATTTGGGACAGGGTCTTGCTATGCAGCTCAGGCTCCTAGTGATCCTCCTGTCTCAGCCTCCCCAGCACTGGGAGTGCAGATATGTGCCCCCATGCCCAGTTTCAGTGGCTGGCTCAGTATGGCACTGGCGTAGCTTGTGGTACCAGGAATTGAATCTAGGTCCTTGTACTCGCCATGCAGGCACTCAGACCACCAAGCTATCGCCCCAGTCCTATTGGGTAACACTGTTTAGAAACCAATATTTGAGTACTATGTGTCCTCAGTGCTATTGGGTTGCATTGCTTTTGGTCTCATTTTTCTTAAGTGGTTCAATCGCCGTTTCTAATTTGGTAATTTTATTATTAAAGAGGAAGACACTTCTACCAGATATTTTCCATAAATGAAATACACAAGTAGTCACAAAGCCACCCCCTGCCTGTCTGATGATTTTGCAAAAAAATAAAAATGATATTTTATTCAAGACACTTTGTGTCCTTTTAAAAATGAGTGCAGTAGAGTGATTTTGTTAGACTGTCTGTTAGAAAATTTTAATATTTTTATGTATCAATAATATCTGGGATCCAAATGGCTCTGCCTCAGAGATGGTGTTAGTGTGTGTGTGTGTGTGTGTGTGTGTGTGTGTGTGTGTGTGACAAATTGTACATATAAATCACAGCAGTATATGTGGTAGAAATTATAACTGAGAAACTAGAATATTCCACAGTCAGCCTCAGAAATCCAAAGAGTTCAAAACCAAGAGTTCAGCCACAGTAGTGTCTAAATTTGCAACTTGGTTTCTAACTAATTTTTTAATCAGACTCTTACAGACCCAATCAATCAATACTGCATAGGATATACAGGCTCCCCAACTGTTTGATATAAACTGGCCTGGAAAGGAGCACAAGAGGAATAGGTAGGGCAGGTGTGACATGAAGCCAGCCAGGAGACAACAAGGGCTTTTCAGCACAGGAGAACTGTGGTCAATTGTGACCTCGACGTTTGACTTGCCCAGTGCATGTCATTACCCTACAACTTTGTCCCTATGGCATGGCCATTAACACTGAAGGTATCGATTTCTCAGTGTGTTCAGTGTCTTCCCTAGCAGCATTGAACAGAGGCCTTAAAGTTAGTAAAGTCGGGAAAAATAAGTAGATAGTTATACCAAGGATTTGCATATGTCTAGAGATCCAGTTATGATGTGGAGGTCTCATAGCCTGAATTCTAACCATTATCGAATCCAATTGGCTTCCTCATTAGAAGTAGAGAAGTGGAGATTGGGATACATAAAGACAACAGGAGGTCCAGGGATGTAGCTCAGTGACATAAGAACCTGCCTCACAAACACATGTTCTAAGTACATAAAAAAAAAATACACCAATGATTTGCATGCACAGTACAAAGCCCACATGCAAAAACAGTAAAAGGGCAGGGATGTGCACACCAAAAAGAGAAACCTTGAGAGAAACCAAAGCTCTTAAGACCTTGATCTTGGACTTGTAACCTCTGGGGTTGTGAGAGAGAATAATTCTGATGTGAGGGTGACCAGTTGTGTGTTGTGTTGTCATGGAGCCCTAGCAGACCAAGGCAGTGAGTCTATAGGATTTAGGAAGGGTCTACAGGATCTCACTACACAGATCTGACTCTTAGTGATCCTCCTGTTTTCAGCCTCCCAAGCGCTGGGATTACACACCAGCGCCTCCACGCCCGGTCTCAGTTGCCATCTCAGCACACCCTGGGGGTGGGGCTGGCGCAGCATGCCGGAGATCAGACCCTGGCCCCTGCACCTGCATAAGTACACACTTTAGTCCACTGAGCTATCTGGTTGGCCCTTAAATGTGAGACTCTTGACTTAGTAGCAACTTCTTACAGATGAAGAAGCTCAGGATGCAAGTATGAAATAGGATTAATCAGAGGAAAATCGAGGAAGCAGAATCTACAATCTGTGAGTGTCTGGTTCTGATGAACAGGCAGCCCACTCACCAACTGGCCATGCTCCATGCTTGGGCAGAGTGAAGGATCAGTGTGACTGAGTCGCTGTATGTGGTGAATAGGCACAGAAGAGAGGCTAGCACCAAAGTGGGAATTGAAAAATGTTTAGTTCTGAGTGATTCATGTATGCCTTGAATCTGCAAAACGTCTTATGTCGAGAACCCACTGGGTGACTGTCCTTGAAGGAGGAACAACTATCTCCATTTTGACTGAATCTGGCTTTGTTTCTATGTCCTGACATGTACAGAGCTGGCTAAGACTTTTCCTTACCCCTTCAATTGGCTTCAAGCAATGCAAGTTGGTTCAGCTGAGGTGCTAATGACAGGGCAGTGTCTTCCTCCCATAGCTCCCAAATGAATCATGAGAGGGCCAAGGTGGGAAGGAGACCTTGCTCCACACCATTGGCTGGGACTGAGCCTTGAAATAGGACAATATGACTTCCCAGGGCATGACCACTGACCCCCAAATATTAGATCCTATCTCAACTATGCTATGCAGATTACTCTTTCTGCATATCTGTCTCCCTGCATGTTGCAGAGGTGACTTCAGGCCTCTGGCATAGCCCAGCTCATGGCTCTCACCTACTTCCCTGCTTCCCACCATTCTCACAGTCACTCATCCTCAAGCCACTTCTGTCTTAACAAATTAATAAATCCTGGGTTCAGCCCTGGATCAAGGTCTTTGTTCCGGTTAACTATCCTCATAGCTGGGCTTAGGACCTCTGGCTTCCCTATAACTATAAATATGCCTTACTGTCTTTATTCTCACCATGACTTGCACTGGAAGTGGTGGGTTGGAAGTAGCTCACTAGAATTCCAATAACTTTCCCATAGGATTACAAAAATAAACTTCTTGGGCTGCGATGAGGACCAGGAAGAGCTCTCTATAACTTTGTCTTCTGGGCACCAAAAATAGGGGAGCTCAGTGGACTAAAGCACCTGCTTAGGCAGGTGGAAGGACTGGGGTTCCATCTCCAGAGTGCCGTACTGGTCCTGCCCCCAGGTGCGCTGAGACTGCCATTGAGACCTGGTGTGGTGGTGCACCCCTGTAATCCCAGCACTTGGGAGGCTGAAAACAGGAGGATCATGATGAGACCAATCTGTGTGGTGACCCTGTAGACCCCGTATTAAATACATTTTAAAAAAAAAGAAACAGGGGAGATGGCAGGCTATGATGGTAGATGACTATGTCATTCATGTAAGGCTCTTTCAGGATTTGCCACTCTTTCCGTGCATACTTCTTCACGTTTCTGTTCAACTTTATCCCTTCTTTCCCAGAAGGTACAACTATCCCTACCAATGGGAATCTGCATGTTGTTTTGCAAAACTGAGGCTAAGATTAAGATTACTGGGCTACAAGATAGTCAGAGACACAGTACCTGCCTGGCAAGTGCAAGGTTCCAGTTCAATTTCCAGATCTAACAAACGAAAAGCAAAGTCTACCTACTAAGATCACTAGTCATATAAGTGTTGTGTAATTTTACTCACCAAGTTATAGTAAATATTTGTTAGACAAAGAAGAGGCACTCTTGAAAAGATCCAGTTAATTTGACCCTTTAGCAAAAGTCATATAAGAAAATCTGAATTTATCTATATTCCCAGTGTAGAGGGCAGTGATAGGGCAAAAGTAACCAAGTATGGAATTTAAATTCTACGTATTTCTCTCTTTTCAAAAGCACAAATCCTTGTGGATAGTCTTCAGTGTTAAATTTGCTTCTTTTGAGTTCATTTTACTCGTCCACCTCCTGTTGGAAAAAGTAGGCCACTAGAACCGCAGGCGCTCTAATGCAACGAGATAATACATTAAAACATAGAACCTGAAATGTCTTGCACATGGCCCTTCTCCCAGGTAGTCAGAAGCATGCCTCACAGCTAAAGAATTAGATGCTTGTGGCTGGAATGCAAAGAGAAAAAGACAAGATTCAGGTTTCGACTTCCAAATTGGCTCTCCAAGCCCACAGCAGACATAATAGCACTGGGAGATTGCTGAATACCGTCAGGCTCCCGTGCCAGGGAGCAGCGTGGGCGATGAGCCAGAGCTCGCAGGTCGGCTGTGCCATTGCAGCAAGCTCCCTGCGCGCCTGGTGCTGGAAAGCCTCATTAGCAGCTCTTGTTAATGCCTGGTGAATTTTTCCATTTAAATACTGCCTGAGCTTGTCTAGGTAACGTCCACCTGCTCTCTGAGGAGGGACTGCTGGCACCATCTAGACCTCCTCTCTCCCTCCTTCTCCCCTCTGCTATTCTCCCTCTCAGCTGCCTGTAATACCAAGGTCAAATACCCAAAAAGGAGAACAATGTGCAATCAAGGCCAAAGAATTAGTAATCTTGTAAAGATTTTGAAAAGGAGACAGCATTTCATCATTCTAAATACACTCGCCTGGATGGAGCCTCCACGTTAGCT